>NC_090657.1:216246960-216546960 GCF_040937935.1 Hyperolius riggenbachi | reverse complement strand
TTAATAGATGTTATCATGAAATCTATTTAAAATGTATTGAATGCACCATTGCACTGTTCGATGCAGTGCAACGCTATGGGCTATCAATCTGCAGCCGCTTAATCAATATCGAATGATTAGATCGATGTCTAGCAGATTCACTTAGATGATCAAATTGGCTGAATATCGACACTAAGGATCGACCAGTGTATGTTGCGCTTCACATTCACTGCATCTATATGAGATGTTACCCTTTTGTGTTTCTGAAATATTGTTCTCCTGTTCCTCAGCACCGCACGTTACTTGCTCTGAGTTTTGCTGCAGAATAAGGCGAGTCTCATGTGTCAGAAAACAATTAGTTTTTTTCTGTGGGTGGGATGTTTTGAGTGGTCCAATCTTCAGCAGAGTCCCCCTAGGAGAAAGTTGTATGGTAATGACAGCAGGTGGTGATCCGTCTGCCCTGGCCACTTGACATGGGTATTATTAGAAGACATTATGAAGTGGCTGTAAGAACAGGAGGTATGGCAGGTTACAGCGGGGTCATTCTATTCTGGCTGGGGAAAACCGTGAACTTTGCAGCGAAATCATTAGCAGCAACTGTACGGAGCAGCTGTGTGACCCACTCAGCTCATAATAATAGCAACGCAGTCACACGGGCCACCCATCACGGCCACCTTCTGACCAGCTGGGACAATCAAGACCTTCTTCTTCCAAACTTCGCCCTCATCAGAAGAGACGCGTTTCCTCCACATGAAGGTGCAATCCATGGCTTGGCATAGACTGAGAAGCAGCCTATTGTGCTACGGATGTCTGCATTGCAGGAAGTTTCTGGCACTGGGGCTCCTGAACACGATAATTGAGAAGCTTCTACACAGCAGAATAATTTGCCACTTTCTGCCTCCACCGTGTTTTATTCATATCCAGGGCCAGCCTTAGATTTCACAATAGCCTGAATGACACTAGACTTTTCATCCACCTCTAGATTTTGACCGCCCCTGCTGACGAAGATTGCAATGCTGCTATCTAGAGCACTGTGTTCTCACTAGTGGCAGGTGTTAAGCAGCCAGGTATGCCCCCAAATCTTAGTATTAGATGGTCAGATATGCCCCTACTTATATTAGGTAGCATAGCTCCCAAATGTCCCTCTTTTGAAGAGACAGCCCCTCTTTGGGAACCGAATCCGTATGTCCCTCTTACAAACTCATTTGTCCCTCTTTGAGGACCTATGTACAGATATGTGTAGATATATGCATTTTTCTACTGAAAAATGTGTTTGACTCTAAATGTTATTCCCATCTTTTAAATTGATATAGTTCTTATATTCAAATGTTAATTTGAAGAAAAATGAACCAGGATAGAAAGAACCAGGGTGGTTTGATTTATAAAACAACAAATTTTTCTTATGAAATCATTATATGTTCTAGGGGTGTTATGGGGGGGCATGGTAGGGGTGTGGCAGGGGCATGGCTTAAAGAGACTTAGTGATGAGTCATACTGCCGTTTTTTTACTTACCCGGGACGTCCTGCCGCCCCATAAGCATGGATGTGTCCCTTGCCGTCCTCCCGCAGTCCTCCGTTTAGCTGCAGTCAACCCCAGGTATGCGGCTCAGTCAGCCGGGGCCTTCTGCACAGAAGGTCAACCGCTGGCGTAACTAAGCCGCTTCCCGGAGGCGCTAATGAGGATGGCGAGGGACACATCCATGCTCATGGGGCTGGAGGGAGCCCCAGGTAAGTAAAAAAAAAAAACGGCAGTATGACTCAGCTCTAAGTCCATTTAAGTGTCCCTCCTTCTTATCTCAAAAAGTTGGGAGGTATTGATAGTCAGTTGTGCCCTGAGGATTAAGTAACCCCCCCCCCCCCCATCCGGTTTGTTAGCTTGATGTGCCCCCAGTATTAATTACCACCCAACCACATACCCCCAGTATAGGTAAATGTCCCCCAGTATTAAGTATGCCCCCAGTATAGGGAGCAGATTTGCCCTTCCTCAGTACAGGTAGCCATCATGGATGCCAGGAGGTGAATAACGTCTCACTGGGGCCAGGCAGCACTTGGTGCCCCGGTCTAAGTGGTGCCCTGAATTGTCAAACCTTTGACCTCTCAGGGACCCACGTAGACAGGGACTCTGACAGGACACCCCAAGTGGTGCCCAGCTGTTCATATCTACATTGAATCAGTGCAGGACACAGACAGCACTTCCTGTCACATTTATTTCCATTGTGTCTCCTTTATTGTGAAGATAGATTGGCAGCAGGTTGGCCAGTGTATTATGAAGACCGACTCCCGAGGAAGCCCTGTCCTCTATAGTTACTGGTTTGGGATTTCCTCACTTCTGACCTGCAGAGATTCTAATCATTCAAGTCAAAGTCCAGAGCTGAATCCCATAACTGTTATTTACAGCTGACTGTCCTGCCTTGCTTTATGGAGGGCCGGCTATCATATTGTCAGCAAGGTAAACACACAGCTTCAATAAAACCTCACGTCACGCCATAGACACAGAAAATAACATGTTTTGTCTCCAGCACAGCAAACAGTAATTATACTAGAGAGACAGGTACTTCCACCTAAACCATTCCCAGAAGAACACATCTTGATCATTCACCTTAGACCACCTGGGATGCTTCCTATACATGATACCACAGCCTATCCATTCACTAAAGACCAGTGACATCGCTGACTCCTCACACATACATGAGAACGCAGTCTGTCCAATCACTAGAGACCAGTGACATCACTGAGACCTCATATACATGAGAACGCAGCCTATCCAATCACTAGAGACCAGTGACATCACTGACACCTCCTATACATGAAAATGCAGCTTATCTAATCATCAGAGACCAGTGACATCACTGAGACCTCACATGCATGAGAATGCAGCCTATCCAATCACTAGAGACCAGTGACATCACTGACACCTCATATACATGAGAACGCAGCCTATCCATTCACTAGAGACCAGTGACATCACTGACTCCTCATATAAACGAGAACACAGCCTATCCAATCACTAGAGACCAGTGACATCACTGACACCTCATACACATGAGAACGCAGCCTATCCAATCACTAGAGACCAGTGACATCCCTGACTCCTGATATACATGAGAACACAGCCTATCCAATCAATAGAGACCAGTGACATCACTGACACCTCATATACACGAGAGTGCAGCCTATCCAATCACTAGAGACCAGTGACATCACTGACACCTCATATACATGAGAACGCAGCCTATCCAAGCACTAGAGACCAGTGACATCACTGACACCTCATACACATGAGAATGCAGCCTATCCAATCACTAGAGACCATTGACATCACTGACACCTCATACACATGAGAACGCAGCCTATCCAAGCACTAGAGACCAGTGACATCACCGACAGCTTATATACATGAGAACACAGCCCATCCAATCACTAGAGACCAGTGACATCACTGACACCTCATATACATGAGAACGCAGCCTATCCAATCACTAGAGACCAGTGACATCACCGACACCTTATATACATGAGAACGCAGCCTATCCAAGCACTAGAGACCAGTGACATCACCGACACCTTATATACATGAGAACACAGCCCATCCAATCACTAGAGACCAGTGACATCACTGGCACCTCATATACATGAGAACGCAGCCTATCCAATCACTAGAGACCAGTGACATCACTGACACCTCATATACATGAGAACACAGCCCATCCAATCACTAGAGACCAGTGACATTACTGACACCTCATATACATGAGAACGCAGCCTATCCAATCACTAGAGACCAGTGACATCATTGACACCTCATACACATGAGAACACAGCCTATCCAATCACTAGAGACCAGTGACATTACTGACACCTCATATACATGAGAACGCAGCCTATCCAATCACTAGAGACCAGTGACATTACTGACACCTCATATACATGAGAACGCAGCCTATCCTATCACTAGAGACCAGTGACATCACTGACACCTCATATACATGAGAACGCAGCCTATCCAATCACTAGAGACCAGTGACATTACTGACACCTCATACGCATGAGAATGCAGCCTATCCAATCACTAGAGACCAGTGACATCACTGACGCCTCATATACATGAGAACGCAGCCTATCTAATCACTAGAGACCAGTGACATCACTGACACCTCATCTACATGAGAACGCAGCCTATCCAATCACTAGAGACCAGTGACATTACTGACACCTCATCTACATGAGAACGCAGCCTATCCTATCACTAGAGACCAGTGACATCACTGACACCTCATATACATGAGAACGCAGCCTATCCAATCACTAGAGACCAGTGACATTACTGACACCTCATACGCATGAGGTTTGCCCAGAGTGATCCCATATCTGGCAATTAACAAATTGTGATCAGTTCGGGAAATCGCTCTACAAAACACGGTACTTTGGGCTTTCGGAAGTCATGGTGTAGGTCCCTGAGATAGAAGTAGAGCAGCATTATGCATCGTGGTAGGTTTGAACGATTTTAGGAAAAAATTGAATTGAGCAGTTTCTGTCTGAAATCATGATTTCGATTCGATTCACAATTTCCTTCAAATCAAGCTTTGTTCCCCATCTGTGCCTCTCTGTCCCCCTTTCTCTTTGTGCACCCTCTGGGTCTCTTTGTGGCCCCTGTCCCCCAAGCTGCAGTAGTACTGGACATACCTTCCAGCATGAGTCCAGCGATGCCCGTCTATCTACTTCACCTCCCGTATGCTCTAATGCCTAGGTTCTCAACGTGTGGTACGCGTACCCCAGGGGGTACTTCTGATGGTTCCAGGGGGTACTCAGGCTTGATATACTTCACCAAAAATAACCAATTTAGAGTTTTAGAAAATGATAAATCTTATTTAAACAACGCCAAATTAGTATTTTAGCTAGTTAAAAGCAATAGTAAATGCTTGAAAATTGTTTAGAACCAATCACGTGCTACAATTAAATATATATTTGTCAAGGGGTACTTGTGATAATGTTTACTATGCTAGGGGGTACTTGGTGACTACAGGGTTTTAAAAAGGGGTACATACCAATAAAATGTTGAGAAACACTGCTCTAATGCATGGCATACTTCCTGTATGTCATGTGACGGCAGAGTCAAGTGATGGGAGGCGGCGAGAGAGGACAGAAAGCGTTCGAATCCTGTCAGAAGGTATATCCAACACTGCCGATGCTGCACGTGCCAAGATTGGAGGAAGTTTGAAGCTGCTTCTTCAAACTTCCCCATGTGGAAATAAAGTAATTGCAGAAATTGCCACTTTGACGATTCAGAAATTGTGAGCTTGGTGATCACGATTTTGATTTAAATTCGATTTATCTTTCAGGTCTACATCGTGGTGTCCCTCTGTGCCTATCACAGTGATATCTCTGTGCAGCTGCCCAGGGGATGAGATGACGATGACATCCTGAGATTCTCTGCTATGTCAGATGAGTCTTGGGTGACAGTGTGTTGGCTGCTCACACGGAGATTGTGAGACAACTTGGGAGCCAGCTTTCCTCACTGTGAATTCCACTCCATACTCGGTGGTCTGGGAGACATCTGAAGGTCATGAGAAAGCTTAACTGGAGACCCCCAATAATGTTACTGGTGGTGCTTCTCTCAGTCCGCAGAGCACACGTGCAACTGACAGCGAGGAAGACAACTGCCTGAGGAAATGCACGTCCCATCATACCAACAGTCACATAGGCGCGTTCGGCTCGTGATGTACATTGTTGTTGTTTATTTGTGCATGCAGTGCATTACTCAATTCTCGCCAAGAGGCCCATTTTAGTATGTAGTGTGCCACTCTTCAGTACTGTGGTACTGCAGTATGGGCAGTTCGACCAAGAGACAGGTCTCTCTCTGATCGAATCTGATCGGAAAGAGATCTGTTGTCTGCCCAAACACCTCAAGCCAATTACTGATCGATTTCAGCATGAAAATCCTTAGTGTCAGGTGCAGTACCACCTTCAGCCACTGCACAAAACAGGGAGCTAGCGCGTGTGCGCCTAGCAACAGAAGGAGAGACGCCACTTTCAAGGAGGAAGTCGGGCTGGCATCTCTCTGCCATGCGTGAAGGAGACAAAGGGGGACCCGGCAGCTGGAGTGAAACGAGCAATCGTTACACTCCGCCGTCATTACAGGAGACTGAGGAGAGCCACCGCAGGAATAAGGCGAGGTAAGCACGAGCAATCATGACACAGATGGTCGTTCAGCTGCCAAGTTGCCTTATTTATGGCCACCTTTACTCCTGTGACCTAACTTAGTGGCTGCCTGTACCTGTTTCTCTAATGCTGATCTTGACCTCTCTACCCGCTCAGGTTTTGACTTGTGGGCTACTACTGTTTTGTACAACTACCTGCCCTGACAACCCGATCTGCTGCTGACCTATTGCAGATAACCTGATCCACCCTCTGCCTGCCTGAATACCTTCCTGATTACCAGAACTCCACTGAGTCCAAGATCCGCCTGGTGGCAGTACCATGCTCCGCCTGTGGGAGCGCTTCGGAACCTCCTTGGTCACGCGCCTGCTCGTCAGGTCCATTGGTCCTGAAAGAACTCCTGCCCCTTGTTTACTGGCTACCCCTGTGCGCATTACAAGGCACCCAGTTGCAAAGGTAGCTGCCCTCAGCACATCAGTCTCCTGCATCTGAGGTAGGTGATAAATTATCACTGAAGATTGGCTGGAAGGTGCTTCTCTGCTGGAGGTGTTATCATCAGGCTCTGTGGGCAAGTTTTCTGGCTCTTGCCTTTACAGTATCATGTAGGAATGAGGGCAGGAAGGTACTAGTGCAGTTAGGAAAGTCTGGGCTAAAAGGGACTCCGAACTCTAAACAACAACGAAATTGGTACTCACCTGGGGCTTTCTGCAGCCCACCGTAGGTCGGGAGGTCCCTCGGCGTCCATCTGGCTCTTCTCCCAGGGCCTGGCCAGAAATGGCTCCCTGGCAGCTCCCGGCGACACAGGGCCCGGGCTCCTTCGTCCTGAAACGTCACATCTGTAGTCACCACTCCGGCCGCCTCGCGTCATCACGGTGGCCGGAGTGACAGTACTGCGCATGCGCTGTTTCATCGCCGAGAGCCGCCCAGTGTCGCCGGGAGCTGCCGGGGAGCCATTTTTGGCCAGGCCCTGGGAGAAGAGCCAGATGGACGCCGAGGGACCTCCCGACCTACGGTGGGCTGCAGAAAGCCCCAGGTGAGTACCAATTTCGTTTTTGTTTAGAGCTCGAGGTCCCTTTAAAGAGGAGCTGTCAGCAATACTATCTCAGAAAAAAAACACACATATAAGTAGATAAATACTTGCTCTACTTACATAAAATATGTATTGCACTGTCCACATTTTGATTTTAGTGATTTTTCTATAGTAAAAAAAGAGAAAATCCTTCTTAGGATTCTCCATCTTAACTGTGTCTATTTTGAAGCCAATCCTGATGTAATTTCCTCCCTTTCTCTCCTCTGCCTGACTGTGTATGCATTGCCCGCCCTCCCCTATAGAAAGTGGATTGTCTCAGCATGATAAATATTGGCCAATCAGAGAGGAACAGAAGTGTGGGAGGGGAAAACAGGAGGGAAAGAGGCTCCAGCCAATCAGGCTGCATTAGTTAAGTCTGAGGGGAAATAAAGAAGCAAAAAAAGACAACCCAGCATGCCCTGCAACTTCCTTTGTGCGCAGATGTACCAAATAAGAGCCACGGAAACTGAGGAATGTTGTTTTATGGATAAGGACTCGTTTCCACTAGTGCGGTGCGGAATCGCCTGCATTCCACCACAGACGAAATCGCATGTGGGTGCGATTCTGCATGCGTTTTTGCCGCGATTTCGCATGCGATTCCGCATAGGTAAGGTATATGCGAATTTAACCATGTCACTGCCTGTGTAAATTAACATTAATACCTATGCGAAATCGCATGTGATTTCGCAGCAAAAAACGCATGGTCACCCCGCATGCGATTTCCCTATTAGATACATTAGCGGCGATTCGCGCACATTCCTTCTGCACGCGAAATCTGACGGCTCTGCCGTGCAGATTTCTGCCGCACCAAAAAACGCTCCTGCAGCCGCACAAGTGGAAACGGCCCCATCCACTTACATTACCTATGCGAATCCGCGTGCAGTGCCCGCATGCGGATTCGCTATAGTGGAAACGAGCCCTAAAAAAGCTAAGAGTGATTTTTAACTTTTTGATTGCCTGGTTAGTTAATTGATTTTATGTCTGACAGTTCCAACTGGACAGATGTATTTTTCCAGTGTAATTGTGGAGAGTGCACTACCAGTTTGTTACTAAATGAGGCACATTTAGAGTACATTGGAGTGCTATCATTTTAACCGTGATGTGTTGTAGATTAAATTTTGGTGTGTCTTAAGCAGCGTACACACGCCGGACTTTAGGCAACGACGGGTCCGTCGTTGCCTCCCGCTGGGTGGGCGTGCCAGCGACAGTCCGGCGTGTGTACGCTCTGTCGTCAGACTGATACGGCTGTTTCTGAGCGATCCACCCGGCGGATCGCTCAGAAACAGCCGTATCAGTCTGACGACAGAGCGTACACACGCCGGACTGTCGCTGGCACGCCCACCCAGCGGGAGGCAACGACGGACCCGTCGTTGCCTAAAGTCCGGCGTGTGTACGGACCTTTAAAGGAAACCTAAACTGAGAGGGATATAGAAAATTCCCTTTTAAACAATACCAGTTGCTTGACTCTCCTGCTGATCAATTTGCTGCAGTAGTATCTGGATCTCACACCTGAAACAGGCATGCAGCTAATCCCGTCTGCCTTCAGTCAGAGCACCTGATCTGCATGTTTGTTGAGGGGCTGTGGCTAAAAGTATTAGAGAGTGACACAGGATTAGCAAGAGAGTCAGGCAATTGGTACTATTTTAATAGGAAAAATCCATATCCTTCTCAGTTTAGGTTCCCTTTAAAGCTTGGACCCACGTCACCTAAAAAATAGGTAGGAACAAACTCAATCCAACATAATAAGTAATTTTCAAAATTATGATCAAACTTGTGAAAGTCTTAGCAAAATTACAAGAGACATATGTGGTAGCATTATAACCATTATAAGGTAGTATGGGTTAAGGCCCATATCTTGCATCCATCTGAAAATGGCGCCTGTGAATAATGGTGCACAGTGTTGCCACTAATCCGTTTGCCGCTTATCGCTATTTAACGTTAAAGCCTTATTGTTATTTAGCGTTAAAGCCTTATCGTTATTTAGCGTTAACACACAGAACCCTCTCTGCACCTATCCCTAACCCCTAAACCCCCCCGGTGGTGCCTAACCCTAACCACCATCCCGGTGGTGCCTAGCCCTAACCACCCCTGGTGGTGCCTAGCCCTAACCACCCCTGGTGGTGCCTAACCCTAAGACCCCCCTGGTGGTGCCTAACCCTAAGACCCCCCTGGAGGTGCCTAACCCTAAGCACACCCCTGGTGGTGCCTAACCCTAAGACCCCCCCTGGTGATACCTAACCCTAACCACCTCCCTGGTGGTGCCTAACCCTAACCACCTCCCTGGTGGTGTATAGTGTACTGTAACTATACCTAACCCTACTCTCACACAGAACCCTCCCTGTACCTAACCCTAACCACCCCCTTGGTGGTGCCTAACCCTAAGACCCCCCTGGTGGTGCCTAACCCTAAGACCCCCCCCCCCCCAGTGGTGCCTAACCCTATCCTTGACAGTGTTACATTAAATCCATTCACCATTTTGCAGTTAAATAACGTATGCAGTTTGGCTTATGTAGGGCGCTATTGATAAATAATGTTAGTGTGTGCCGTTTTTCTTCTTTTTTCCCTGTGCACCATTATTATGCAGTACTAACGATAAATAGCGATAAGCATATCTTTTTAATGCGGCGCCATTTTTATGCATAGGCGCTGTGCGCCATTATTCACTGATCCCCATATCTTGTGTATTCTTTTTGTAGTCACAAACTGAATTTAAAAGCAATTACATTTTTGCATATTCTGTACCAAAATAAAAGATTTATAAAATGAAAAGTCACAGAATATAAAAAAAAACATATTTTGTAACCTTAGGAACTTGGCCATGAGGGTATATTACTATTATTTTTGCAAATAAGGTCTTCTAATCATCAATACTGTACAATGAGAAAGCAAAACACACAAAACAGAAAAAAGGACACCTTTATTTTCAAGTACAATTTTGTCAGCATACATTGTACTAGGAACATAATCTGAATGTGGTAATAACCAGGATGGATAAGCAAATAAAATGTGTTTGTTTAACTTATAGTCAGCACTGTTTATTGTAAAGCTATAATGGATGTAAATAGAGAAATAGTATGTTTTTTCTATTTTTTCCCAAGATCTAGATCATTTAGGCGTGATAAGTAGTAATAAAGTCAACCTGAAGCAAAAATACATTTATGAGATAATTAATTGTATGTGTAGTACAGATAATGAATATAACATTAGCAAAGAAATACGTTTTTACAGGAAGAGTTTCAAAAAAAAAAAAAACTTAATTTGTTATCTATGCATAAGAGCTTCTCTGAGCTCTTCTACCCAACTTGGGTCGAAGACAGTCCTGTTTTCTGATGCACTTAAACAGCCAAAGTCTAGGGCCAATTTAGGGGGAAGCCAATTAACTTATCTGTATGTTTTTTGGGATGTGGGAGGAATCCGGAGTGCCCAGAGGAAACCCACGCAGACACGGGGAGAACATACAATCTCCTTGCAGATGCTGACCTGGCTGGGATTCGAACCGGGGACCGAGTGCTGCAAGTCGAGAGCGCTAACCACTACGCCACCGTGCTGCCCAAGGTGAGATAAAGTTTCACTGCAGGAAAGTTGAAAGGGTCATTAGCTCTGCTCTGTTTTATAGTTTAAAATATAGAGTGTTGTTTGTACGCTGCAAATATGACAGAATGATGCAGTGTTATAAAAAAAAGGCTGTATAACTGAAAATAAAAATAACTCTTTTCTTTGCTACTTATGTTCTATTCATTATCCACACTACACATACAATTCATTATATCATACGGTTTTTTTTTTAATTTAGGTTTGCTTTAACAGTGATTATTTTTTACATTAGATATTCAAACCCCTTCTACAGTCTGCACCATAGGAATAACCTTGAACATAAGGAAACAGGCAAGGTAGTGCCATGTGTTGGAGTCCCGGACTTATGCTGTGAGTCTTGTACTTATAAATGATGGCCACCAATAGACAATCTCAGGAAACAATCCTTCCTTACTCCAGTGGTGGATGATCCAAGTGATGAAGATGGTTGCACTCCACAAAATAGAATCTACAATAACTCATCACCCAAAGGATTTAAAGCATACATGGAAAACTCCGGCCCACGGGCCAAATCTGGCCATCAGAACCATTACATTTGGCCCCGAAGTGGTTTCCCCACTTTGCATTATGTTTGGCCCTCTCTATACCGCCAGGGAAGCTAGACTGGAGGTGAAGCCCTAGATCACCAGGGAAGTCATATGTGGAGGTAGGGGGAAAACTCTAAATACTAGGGAACTGTGTAGGGGAGGGTGGGGGCCACTAGACACCAGAGAACTGCATAGGGGAGGGTGGGGGCCACTAGACAACAGAGAACTGTTATAGCGGAGGGAGGACTACTAGACACCAGGGAACTGTATGGGGAGGGAGGAGGACCACTAGACACCAGGGAACTGTATAGGCGAGGGTGGGGGCCACTAGACACCAGAGAACTGCATAGGGGAGCGAGGACCACTAGACACCAGGGAACTATATAGGAGAGGGAGGACCACTGCACACTAGGGAACTGTATAGGGGAGGGAGGACCACTAGACACCAGGGAACTGTACAGGGGAGGGAGGACCACTACACACCAGGGAACTGTATAGGAGAGGTTGGGGGCCACTAGACAACAGGGAACTGTTATGGGGAGGGAGCCACTAGACACCAGAGAACTGCATAGGGGAGCGAGGACCACTAGACACCAGGGAACTATATAGGAGAGGGAGGACCACTGCACACCAGGGAACTGTATAGGGGAGGGAGGACCACTAGACACCAGGGAACTGTACAGGGGAGGGAGGACCACTACACACCAGGGAACTGTATAGGAGAGGTTGGGGGCCACTAGACAACAGGGAACTGTTATGGGGAGGGAGGACCACTAGACACCAGGGAACTGTATGGGGAGGGAGGAGGGACCACTAGACACCAGGGAACTGTATGGGGAGGGAGGAGGGACCACTAGACACCAGGGAACTGTATGGGAAGGGAGGAGGACCACTAGACACCAGGGAACTGTATAGGGGTTGAAAGGGAGCCATTAGACACCAGGGAACTTAAGGGAGGGAGGTGGCCAGTAGACATTGAGGTTGGCCCCCGACTAGGTCCCAGTGTTCAACTTCGGCCCACCTGGTATTTGAGTTTGACACCCCTAATTTAAAGGGAACCTGAAGATACTAAATCAGAAAAAAACCCAAAAAACAAAACAAAGGAATTTTCACTTACCTGGGACTTCTGCCAGTCCCCTGCAGCCACCCTGTGCCCGGCGGTTCCCCGCCACAGCTCAGTCTTGCTTTTTTTCAGTTGCCATCCACTGCACCTTTGTAGCCCTGGCCACACACGTCCTCGTTTGTGCTCCCGTCGTGGGGAGCATCCTGCGCAGGTGCAGTAGAGGTCTTCCTGTACTGCACCTGCGCAGGATGCTCCCGGTGCCAGGAGCGCAAACGAGGACATGTGCGGCCAGGCAGGTTAGAAATCCCAAGAAACGGACGAGCACCATCACCCGTATAGTATATACAAGGCTCATAAATATACAGATAGGTAATTAAATACGTGTACAGAAAGGCCAATAAATCACTGTACTATACTGGGAAGAAGAAAAGGAATTGGCCCTACAAAAACCGCACCACAAAGTATATAGAAGAGTACAAATTAGCCTTTATTGAACCATATAATTAATAAAACCATAAAAAACACACAATATATAGATGGATAATAATGCCCTCAATAAATAGTAATATCAATCATGAACATGAATATAATGAACTGTACAACAAAGCACACCGGCAAACAAGGAAATGAGGAGGTGAGGGGAAATGCCCAAAAGGTGAAACTGAAGTGCAGCTGGACACCCTGTCAAGTTGAATGAACGGTGAAAAGCAGGTATAAAATGGGGATAATGGAATCTATCCCCTGTGCCAAGTCTGTCTCACAGAATGCAGGAAAGTACGATGTGAGGGGCTAGTGCCCAAAGTGAAGGTGCCAAGAGAAATGTGTGCACGGAAAAGAGAAGCTTACATTGAAGCAGGACAGGATAGCGTGCAAGCAGGAGCCAAGTCTGGCTCCCAAAGTGTGAAAAAGTGGTGTGAAGGGCTGTGGCCTAGAGCTGCGGAGTTCAGTGTAGGTGAGTGCACGGAAAAGAGGAGCTTACCGGTGGAGCTGGACAGGAGCATGTGCGGCCAGGCACGCACAGTGGCTGACAACTTGAAAGTCGGTGATACCGAAACTGCACCACGGCGGAGGACCGGAGGATCGTTGAGGACCAGTGCGTGCACAGGGCAGCTGCAGGGGGCTAGCAGAAGTGCCAGGTAAGTGAAGCTTTTTTTTTCTACTATCTTCAGGTTCCCTTCAAAGCGGAACTGAAAGGTCATAAAAAAAATGTTTCACTTACCTGGGACTTCTGCCAGCCCCCCTGTGCCCACGCTGTGACATACCGATCCTTCGTTTCCCTGCCGCGGCTCACTTTCCTTCTCGTAGTGTAAGCCAACTTCTAAGTTGACCTCAACTGCGCTCTGGCCACGCGTATCCTCGTACACGTTCCCGTGGCCAGGAGCGTCCTGCGCAGGCGTAGTACGAGAAAATCTCTACTGTGCCTGTGCAGTACGCTCCCAGCGTCGGACACATGAACAAGGATGTACGCGGGCGCGGCCAGGGGTGAAAGTTAGCCGCGGCGTGGGAACGGAAGATCGGTATGTCATGTCGCGCGCACAGGTCGGCTTCAGGGGGCTGGCAGAAACCCCAGGTAAGTAAAACTCGTGTTTTCTTATGACCTTTCAGTTCACTGCTAAACTACAGAGTAGAAGGTGCCCAGAACAATATAGGGCTTGATTCACAAAAGGGTGCTAACTCAGTTAGCACGCCCCAAAACTTTTATTGATCACGCGCAAAGTTTAGCGCTGCGCAGTGCACGCGAAACGTTGCACCGGGTGAGATCAAAACCGCACAATGCGCACCCACTGCAACGTTTTAGGTGCACCCAGTGCGACGTTTTGATCACACCCGGTGCGACGTTTCTGCGCATCGCTTAAACTTTGTGCGCGCTAACTTAGCAAGGGAAACTTTGCGCGTCCTAAAGGGCTTTAGGAGTGCTAAGGGGCTTTTAGGCGTGCTAAATTATCACCCTTTTGTGAATCAAGCTCATAATGTTCCTGTGTTCATCATTTTCACTTTATATCATTTTGGTTGCTTACCAACTATTTAGGTTAACTTCTACATGCTCTGAAGCTACATAAGTAGGGAAATGCTTGTGTCCTCCTCTCAGTCCCACATCCAGGACTTCTCACGAGTGTCACCTCTCCTTTGGAACTCTCCTACAGCCTGTACGTTATGCGCCAAGCATGGAAACTTTCAAACGTTGTTTCAAAACGCATCTTTTCAGACAGGCCAATCATTTGCTCACTGCCTCATCTGCTAACCCATTTGTCTCCTTCCCTAATGTCTCCACCCACTACCCTCTATATTGTAAGCTCACAAGGGCAGGGACCTCCTCCTAGTGTTTCTTATTCTGCTATTATTTATCATATAAATATGCATGAGTATTGGTCATGTCTCGAACTACACATCAGCTATGTCTGTATTTGTATTGCTGGATGCCCTGATTGTACAGAGTTTCAGTAGCGTTCCTACCTAAGGGCGCAGGGGGGCGGGGCGCACCGGGTACCAGTCAGCCAGGGGGGTGTCGCCACGACCCCCCTACACCTGACTAAGGAGGCAAAGAGCAGCGCTAGGAGGAGGGGTGACAACAGGGATAGCGGCGGGGAGGGGGAAATATCCCCCCCTCCCTCACCTGGGTCCCCTCCTTCTGCCTCTCTTCTCCCCCCAAAAATGCGGGCAGCGGGCCGGTGGCAGTGGGCAGCGAGCAGGCGAGCGCGGAGTATACTCACGTTACTTCCGCGTATCAGCCTGGAACGCTGCGTCACCGTCACGTGCCTCTTCTGCGCCTCCAATCATTGGAGGCGCAGTAGAGGCACGTAATGGCGACGCAGCGTTCCAGGCTGATACGCGGAAGTAACGTGAGTATACTCCGCGCTCGCCTGCTCGCTGCCCACTGCCACCGGCCCGCTGCCCGCATTTTTGGGGTGAGAAGAGAGGCAGAAGGAGGGGACCCAGGTGAGGGAGGGGGGGATATTTCCCCCTCCCCGCCGCTATCCCTGCTGTCACCCCTCCTTCTAGCTACACGGGGGGGGGGGGGGGAGGAGCAGCACTATACTACCTAAACTGGGGGCCACAATACTAGCTGGGGGCCACTATACTGGGGGCAGCTAAACGGGGGGGGGGCACTATACTAGCTACACTGGGGGCCACTATATTACCTATTTGGGGGGGGGGGCACCATACCAGCTACAATGGAGGAAACTATACTATCTAAACTGTGGGCCACTATACTAGCTATACTGGGGCAACTATGGGGGCCACTATACTAGCTATACTGGAGGGCAGCTGTACGGGGGCCACTATACAAACTACACTGGGGGCAGCAACACTACCTACATTGGGGGCAGCAACTAGCTACCTATACTGGGGGCAACTGCTAGCTACCTATACTGGGGGCAGTGGCGGCACGGGGGGGGGGGGGGTGCTTTAGGTGCTGAAGCACCCCTTAAAATTCTCCAAGCACCCCCCAGCGTGAACTGACTTTCGGCATCTAATAGACGCCGTATCAGTTCACCGCAGCGGCAGAGCAGGGCTATAGTAAAATGTCCGAAGCCCTGCTCTGGAGACTTTGGGAGTTGCTGGCTGCAGAGGATCGTGGGAGCTGCGCACTGGACGGAGGCCAGAACAGGAGCTCTGCTGCAGGTGAGTAAATGTTTTTTTTTTTTTTTCTTTCTTTTTAATTTATATTAGCAGCCAGGGGTCGCATTTATGTTCTGGCCAGGTCTGCTACACGATTGAAGTGTTTTCTGGACAGGTCTGCCACACGATTGCATGTATTTTCTGGGCAAATCTGCCGACATGATTGCATGGATTTTCTGGGCAAATCTGCCGACATGGTTGAACGTATTCTCTGGGCAAATCTGCCGACATGATTGCATGTATTTTCTGGGCAAATCTGCCGACATGATTGCATGGATTTTCTGGGCAAATCTGCCGACATGGTTGAACGTATTCTCTGGGCAAATCTGCAGACATGATTGAACGTATTCTCTGGGCAAATCTGCAGACATGATTGAACGTATTCTCTGGGCAAATCTGCCGACATGATTGAACGTATTCTCTGGGCAAATCTGCCGACATGATTGAACGTATTCTCTGGGCAAATCTGCCGACATGATTGAACGTATTCTCTGGGCAAATCTGCCGACATGATTGAACGTATTCTCTGGGCAAATCTGCCGACATGATTGAACGTATTCTCTGGGCAAATCTGCTGACATGATTGCATGTATTTTCTGGGCAAATCTGCCGACATGATTGCATGGATTTTCTGGGCAAATCTGCCGACATGATTGAACGTATTCTCTGGGCAAATCTGCCGACATGATTGAACGTATTCTCTGGGCAAATCTGCAGACATGATTGAACGTATTCTCTGGGCAAATCTGCAGACATGATTGAACGTATTCTCTGGGCAAATCTGCCGACATGATTGAACGTATTCTCTGGGCAAATCTGCCGACATGATTGAACGTATTCTCTGGGCAAATCTGCCGACATGATTGAACGTATTCTCTGGGCAAATCTGCCGACATGATTGAACGTATTCTCTGGGCAAATCTGCCGACATGATTGAACGTATTCTCTGGGCAAATCTGCCGACATGATTGAACGTATTCTCTGGGCAAATCTGCCGACATGATTGAACGTATTCTCTGGGCAAATCTGCCGACATGATTGAACGTATTCTCTGGGCAAATCTGCCGACATGATTGAACGTATTCTCTGGGCAAATCTGCAGACATGATTGAACGTATTCTCTGGGCAAATCTGCCGACATGATTGAACGTATTTTCTGGGCAAATCTGCCGACATGATTGCACGTATTTTCTGGGCAAATCTGCCGACATGATTGAACGTATTCTCTGGGCAAATCTGCCGACATGATTGAACGTATTCTCTGGGCTAATCTGCCGACATGATTGAACGTATTCTCTGGGCAAATCTGCCGACATGATTGAACGTATTCTCTGGGCAAATCTGCCGACATGATTGAACGTATTCTCTGGGCAAATCTGCCGACATGATTGAACGTATTCTCTGGGCAAATCTGCCGACATGATTGAACGTATTCTCTGGGCAAATCTGCCGACATGATTGAACGTATTCTCTGGGCAAATCTGCCGACATGATTGAACGTATTCTCTGGGCAAATCTGCCGACATGATTGAACGTATTCTCTGGACAAATCTGCCGACATGATTGAACGTATTCTCTGGGCAAATCTGCCGACATGATTGAACGTATTCTCTGGGCAAATCTGCCGACATGATTGAACGTATTCTCTGGGCAAATCTGCCGACATGATTGAACGTATTCTCTGGGCAAATCTGCCGACATGATTGAACGTATTCTCTGGGCAAATCTGCCGATATGATTGAACGTATTCTCTGGGCAAATCTGCCGACATGATTGAACGTATTTTCTGGGCAAATCTGCCGACATGATTGCACGTATTTTCTGGGCAAATCTGCCGACATGATTGAACGTATTCTCTGGGCAAATCTGCAGACATGATTGAACGTATTCTCTGGGCAAATCTGCCGACATGATTGAACGTATTCTCTGGGCAAATCTGCCGACATGATTGAACGTATTTTCTGGGCAAATCTGCCGACATGATTGCACGTATTTTCTGGGCAAATCTGCCGACATGATTGAACGTATTCTCTGGGCAAATCTGCCGACATGATTGAACGTATTCTCTGGGCAAATCTGCCGACATGATTGAACGTATTCTCTGGGCAAATTTGCCGACATGATTGAACGTATTCTCTGGGCAAATCTGCCGACATGATTGAACGTATTTTCTGGGCAAATCTGCCGACATGATTGCACGTATTTTCTGGGCAAATCTGCCGACATGATTGAACGTATTCTTTGGGCAAATCTGCAGACATGATTGAACGTATTCTCTGGGCAAATCTGCCGACATGATTGAACGTATTTTCTGGGCAAATCTGCCGACATGATTGAACGTATTCTCTGGGCAAATCTGCCGACATGATTGAACGTATTCTCTGGGCAAATCTGCCGACATGATTGAACGTATTCTCTGGGCAAATCTGCCGACATGATTGAACGTATTCTCTGGGCAAATCTGCCGACATGATTGAACGTATTCTCTGGGCAAATCTGCCGACATGATTGAACGTATTCTCTGGACAAATCTGCCGACATGATTGAACGTATTCTCTGGGCAAATCTGCCGACATGATTGAACGTATTCTCTGGGCAAATCTGCCGACATGATTGAACGTATTCTCTGGGCAAATCTGCCGACATGATTGAACGTATTCTCTGGGCAAATCTGCCGACATGATTGAACGTATTCTCTGGGCAAATCTGCCGACATGATTGAACGTATTCTCTGGGCAAATCTGCCGACATGATTGAACGTATTCTCTGGACAAATCTGCCGACATGATTGAACGTATTCTCTGGGCAAATCTGCCGACATGATTGAACGTATTCTCTGGGCAAATCTGCCGACATGATTGAACGTATTCTCTGGGCAAATCTGCCCACATGATTGAACGTATTCTCTGGGCAAATCTGCCGACATGATTGAACGTATTCTCTGGGCAAATCTGCCGACATGATTGAACGTATTCTCTGGGCAAATCTGCCAACATGATTGCACGTATTTTCTGGGCAAATCTGCCGACATGATTGCACGTATTCTCTGGGCAAATCTGCCGACATGATTGAACGTATTCTCTGGGCAAATCTGCCGACATGATTGAACGTATTCTCTGGGCAAATCTGCCGACATGATTGAACGTATTTTCTGGGCAAATCTGCCGACATGATTGCACGTATTCTCTGGGCAAATCTGCCGACATGATTGAACGTATTCTCTGGGCAAATCTGCCGACATGATTGAACGTATTCTCTGGGCAAATCTGCCGACATGATTGAACGTATTCTCTGGGCAAATCTGCCGACATGATTGAACGTATTCTCTGGGCAAATCTGCCGACATGATTGAACGTATTTTCTGGGCAAATCTGCCGACATGATTGCACGTATTTTCTGGGCAAATCTGCCGACATGATTGAACGTATTCTCTGGGCAAATCTGCAGACATGATTGAACGTATTCTCTGGGCAAATCTGCAGACATGATTGAACGTATTCTCTGGGCAAATCTGCCGACATGATTGAACGTATTTTCTGGGCAAATCTGCCGACATGATTGCACGTATTTTCTGGGCAAATCTGCCGACATGATTGAACGTATTTTCTGGGCAAATCTGCCGACATGATTGAACGTATTCTCTGGGCAAATCTGCCGACATGATTGAACGTATTCTCTGGGCAAATCTGCCGACATGATTGAACGTATTCTCTGGGCAAATCTGCCGACATGATTGAACGTATTTTCTGGGCAAATCTGCCGACATGATTGCACGTATTTTCTGGGCAAATCTGCCGACATGATTGAACGTATTCTTTGGGCAAATCTGCAGACATGATTGAACGTATTCTCTGGGCAAATCTGCAGACATGATTGAACGTATTCTCTGGGCAAATCTGCACACATTACATGTATTTTCACCCGGGTTCACGTCAAATTACAGTTAGCTTCGACCTCAACCGGTCATGGCCACGCCCATTTTTTTGCCGCGCCGCATGTTATAGCGCCACCCATTTTTTGCCCCCTTACTTTTTTTGGGGGGGGGGGGGGGGGGGGGTCTTATAATACCCAGCACCGGGTGTCAAATGCCCTAGGTACGCCACTGCAGAGTTTTGAACGTCTCTTGTATCTATGTTTCCCACTATTTGTTTTGTATAGCACTACGGGAGATGTTGGCACTAAATAGTTAAAAAAATAATATTTGTATTACGAAGTATGAAACTGCATAACATTTATGGGGCCTCCTAACTTCTGGAGTATATAATATTTCATTCTTACTGATTTTTCTTATTTTTTTTATCTGGTGAGCAGCCACTGTCCAAACCATCTCTATTTTGGGGAAGAAACTTACCTGCAAATCTAGTGAAGATCCTAACACAAGTAGCTTTTAAGTGGTTGCCTGAATAGGTGACCTCTTTGTGCAAGCATATTACCTCCACCTTATTCCATTTAGTGGCTCACTGTGTGACCTTGTATCCCTTCGAGGTCCTTGGAGAATAAAGAGGAATCATTACTGGCATCTACAAATAAGCGCCCCGAGGAACAGAGGACAAACCCCCGCCCCCGAGGAACTGAGGACAAACACCCGCCCCCGAGGAACTGAGGACAAACACCCGCCCCCGAGGAACTGAGGACAAACACCCGCCCCCGAGGAACTGAGGACAAACACCCGCCCCCGAGGAACTGAGGTTCTCTCATTAAATATGCCATATTCATGTACCTAACATTTAACTGTAGTGATCCTTTGGGCTTTGTGACGTTTGTAGGAGGTAAGTCCACCTTCTATCTTTCCAGTTATTAGATACAGTGATGTCATCTGTCACCCCTTGACCCTGTTAGTTGTCAGTTGTCAGAGTCTGGAGATAAGCTCCATGATCAACACCATCCCACACGGTCCATACCATTTTTGTAATTGTAACTGCAATTCATGCCCCTCCCCAGCAAAACTATGAAGGCCCCTCCCAATGTTCGCAATCCTTCCATTGGTACCAATTACAGCTTGGGGGCCCATCTCACAAGGGCCATAAAACAAGTGTGGCCACCAGGATCTTCACACCCATAACATGTGTAGCCACAAAACACTTGATCTGAAGTATAGTCCCCTGTATCGGAGAAACGGAAGGTTATTAGTTGGGGCCCCCCACAGCTCTGGGCCCCCTGCGATCGCAGGTGCTGCTCCCCTCTAGTTAGGCCCGGTTCACATTAGCGTTCGCTGTCCGGATTCGCCGGGCCGGATCCGGACCGTATACTGTACAAACGGAACGGACTTTCGGCATAGCAATGCAAAGTTTATGCGGCCGTACACACGCGTCCGTTCCGTACGGACCGGATCCGGACTCCGGACACTTTTCCAACATGCTCTATTTTTAAGGTCCGGATCATCCGGCCAACTCACCCGGACCGGAGCCTGACTGCACCATTCGGCAATAGTAACCAATGGGAAACGGAAAGCACAGAACACACTGGCTATAAAAACCGGACGTTCTACCCCACTTCCTATGCGTTTTCTAGCGGCCATTTTGGATGGGGACACATGGGCCCAGCATATCTGGAGTGGAGCAGCAGTGACTTTGTGCTGGAGCTGTTTGGCAGTATGTCGGAGGTGGAAGTGAGGCCCTACACAGCGGAGGACCTGATTCTACAGGTGCAGCTTCTGCACCTGTAAATAAAAAACTGAAAAGCCACCTGTTTAGTCCGGCATTTATGACCATATAACATTCCCCCTGTACACATTACCATGTACTGACCTGAGATTAGCTTACCCACTTTGAGTCCTATGGTAGAAAATCGCTTTACAAATGTTTTGCTGCTGTTTTTGTTGTTGTAAACTGCCTAATGCCAGGGCCGGATTTGTGCTCTTTACCCAAGGCCACTGTCACCAGCCGCCCCCTCGTCAGTATAGGTAGTGAGATGACCCCTCCCTCCATTATAGGTAGCCATATGACCCCTCCCCCTTCCCTCTAGTATAGGTAGCCAAATGACCCCTCCTCCCTTTCAATCCAGTATAGGTAGTCAGATGACTACCATAACCCCTCCCCCCCCCCCCCCTTCAGTATAAGTAGCCAGCTTGCCTTCAAACTGCAGCAGCCATCAGTGTCACTCATTTCTTCACTCATCTCCAGTGCAGAAGCTTCCTCTTCCTTTCCATCTCCAATGCTGCCCAACCCAAGTCCAAAGCCGCCGGCCACAATACAAACACGCACAGAGAGCAAGGTGGGTGCTGCACAGGCGGCTAGCAGCAGAGTACCGCAATCAGGCACTCGCCTGATCTCCCTGCATGGCAGCATTTGTAAGCTTGCAAATGCTGCACCAGTTTAGCCTGCTGCTTTGGTGCCCTAGCTCCTGTGGTGCCCTAGACCATGGCCTAGGTGGCCTTGGCCAAATTCCAGCCCTGCCTAAAGCCAATTAGAATTTTATTAATAAGGGTTTTATGGAGGAATCAATCACAGATTTGACCAGAGTGATCATATCAGCCAGAAAACCGATGAAGTGTACATCCGTGTCCTCCTCGGGGGCTAGAGCACATGGACCTTTGCTTTAATTATGGCAGAAAGAAGGTCAACTATAGTTTGAAGTAAAGTTAGTTGCTCATATTTTCCAGGAGTACTTGGATCCTTTTCTTAAGGTTGATGTCGGAAACTGAACTGAATTTAAAGGATTTTGTACACTTGCCCTTGTTGTTCATCCAAGATATCGGTTTACATTTTATGTAAGGAGAATAACATGGGAAGATGCCACAGAATATATATACATTGAACAGATACGCATGCTATGGCTTTACTAAAGCGTTAAGGAGACGCTGACTCTAACTGCGGTCTCTCGCCAGTACGGTAAGCCAATCGCCATGGCAACATGGAACCGTTGTGAATACTGTCTGCCGTGCTGCCCCCATACCGAGCCAAGAACTGGCTGTCCCCCCGCTGCAGCAGATCCAGAACACAATCAATGCTTTCTCCATTCCTTTTTTCCATGTTTATTTTTCCTGCCCCGGACGAGACCTCATGCAATATGCGCACGTTTCTGCCGAACTGGAGCGCTCTTGTGCGTCTCTGTTATTATTATAGGCAGGTTGGATGGAGAATGCCAAGTTCTGCCTGAGCTGCTGATCCGGAGAGGTGGAATTATTTTGATTTCTTGAGTTTCTCCATATGTAGAGTTCTTTTTTCTGTAACTACTGGCGTTCCGTGCAGGGCCCCGGGGAGGCAGGTGCTTCCTGTGACTGCAGATTATTTTTATTCTAATCCCCTTGTCTTTAGGAGGTTTAGGGCTCTGCACACAGCTGAAAAAATGGAGACTGCAGAGTACAGCGGAAAGGCTCAGAAGTTTATACGATCGCAGAGAGACAGTTTGCGTAGACGTAAGAAAGGAGCTAATTTAGCAGATTAGAAGGCAACATGGTTAAATCCCTTACTTATCTGAAGAGAACAAGGAAGAGATAGACCCTCTGCTGTGTTGTTATTGCTATCTAGGTCCTGAATGATGAGAACTTCCTGTTGTACAAAGGCTGGAAGCAGAGAACAACAGTAAAAACCTCCCGGAGTGTCTTGCTCCTCCCCTTCCTGTCTCTTATTTACAAATTACCTACTCATTGGTACAAATCATGAGGCTCCATAGCCAAAGGGCACTGCATCTTAGGATCGAGGCGGGACGCACCCAAACTGCAAAGGTAACACACGTTATTAGTGGTGACTCTCATTAGTAACACGTGTTACTGAAGTGCCACGTATCGTGGTAATAGCGTAATCGTGGTAATATTGCCGTGCGCTGTCTGTGCACAGAAGTATTACCAGGACTTTTGTGCATCGGGCCTCATGTATGGAGTGAGTTTCCTCAGTTCAGGTTCACTTAAAGAGAACCAGAACTGAAAATAAAAAAGTAAAAATAGCCACACACAGGTCATACCTCCTGTGTAGTCTACTACTTAATCTCTTTCTCCTCTCCTGCGTCCCATTTGTCCACTGTGATCAATGGAATTCTCCGTCCTCCATTTAAAAAATGGCCATTACCCCACAACAGCTTCCTGGTCAGCACACTGTTATGCTGGGGATACACGGGTCGACCGGCGAATCGACCCCAGCCGCGTCCCCGCTCGTCCGCGCGATTGATTACCGCTCGTCCCCGCCGGTGCTTCCTTATCAGCGCTCGATTCCCTGCCATTGTCCGCCGGCGGGAATCGAGCGGGCGGGAGTCGAGCGGCATGATCGGGCCAGCTGAATATTATCAGCTGGCCGATACACGGTTCAGAAACGTACCGTGTATCCCCAGTATTACACTGTAATATTACCCATTTAAGCCATAGGGAAACATGGTCATTACCTTGCACATTCAGTTCTGACAAAATATTGTCAGAACTGGAAGGGATCACTGTAAGAAGAAAATGGTGAGCTTCTGAGAGGAACTGACAGTATGGTTAGTACGTAATATTCATTTGCAGCTACGTCATGTGTTTATTTTAAATAATTTTACTCACTTCAGGTTCCATTTAAAAGACATCTGAAGTGAGAGGCAGTGGCGTAGCAATAGGGGTTGCCGAGGTAGCGACCGCATCGGGGCCCTTCCTCAACCAAAGTATTAGCTTTTTATTGGTCCTGTAGTGGCAATAATCACTTCTATAGACATTTTGAATAGTAGAAATCATTTAGCAAACTGTTCCCCATCCCCTTCTTGCACCTCTAATGACACTGTGGATGACCTTGGCAGGTTTTGTTACACCGTATCAAGTGTTACTTACTTATAGAATGCTTGGGGGGCCCAATGTAAAACTCACACCGGGGCCCATAGCGCCATAGCTACGCCCCTGGTGAGAGGGATATGGAGGCTGCCAAATGTATTTGCTTTTAAACAATACCAGTTGCCTGGCTGTCCTGCTGATCTTCCTGGCATCAGTAGTTTCTAAATCACACACACCTGAACCAAGCATGCAGCTAATGCAGTCGGACAGGTCTAAGGCTAAATAGAGGCAGAGGATCAGCAGGACAGCCAGGCAATCTGCATTGTTTAAAAGAAAATAAATATGGCAGCCTCCATATCCCAATCACTTCAGGTGTGTTCTAAAGTTTGTATGCAAGACAGAGTTATACATTATAAATATCTTATTGATCATCTCCAGTGTCATTACTTCCATTAAGGTGCCCATACAGCAGGTGATGTATTGGCAGATCTCTCTGTGGTTGAATGTGATCGGAGATAAATCTGTTGTTGCTTGCCCATACACAACTGACTGATTGCCAATAGATTTCAGGAATCACCCTAATGATACCACCTCTGCCACCTGCCCCAAGTGTGAATGTCTACCCCCAAAGAGATTTCCTCTTTTTTTGTCCCTGGAACTGAACAGGTGGTTTTTGCACAAGGCGTTAAGCCCCAAGCGCCAGTGGCATAGCTAAGGAGCTATGGACCCCGGAGCAAGTTTTACAATGGGGCCCCCCAAGCACTCTATACAGAACAATTGATACGGCGCACCAAAACCTGCCAATGGCAACCACAGTGTCAATTCAGGTGCAAGTAGGGGATGGGAAACAGTTTGTTTATGACTACCACTATTCATATGCATCTATAGAAGTCATTATTATGAGCACAGGACCAAGAGAGAGCTAATACTGCAGTCAAAGCTGTGGAGAAGGGTTTGAATAAGGACAACAACTTTTTATATTGGTATGAGGCTGATGATATTTGAACTTTCTCAGCTATTCTAGCTGAACTTGTGAACTAAGAATTTACGATACCTCTGGGTCAATCCTAATCCCAGGTCTGTGAGCATGGAGTAAACAAGGATCCTTATCTCAGCTAACAACCTCTAACC
Source organism: Hyperolius riggenbachi (assembly GCF_040937935.1). NCBI lineage: Eukaryota > Metazoa > Chordata > Amphibia > Anura > Hyperoliidae > Hyperolius > Hyperolius riggenbachi. The sequence goes on along the minus strand of NC_090657.1, from coordinate 216,521,149 downwards.
CCATTTAGATGGTCTGTTTGAATTAAGGCATCTTAACCTCCCTGGCGGTAATTTTTTTTTTCAAATGGTCAAAAAAACCTTTTTTTTTATTTTTTTTTTGTTTCATGTAAAGCTACCAGAGTGGTAGCTACATGAAACACCACTAGAGGGCGCATGTGGCCCTCTAGTCCGATCGCCGCTGGCAACAATAGCAAACAGGGGAGCGCGTATATAACGCGTTCCCCTGTTTGGCTTCTCCTGTCGCCATGGCGACGATCGGCAGCCATGTCAGGCGCACTCGATCCAGCCCATAGCGCTGCCCGGAACTCATTGGTCCGGGCAGCGCAGGGCTCTGGCGGGGGGGGGCCTCTTCTGCCGGTGCGTGCGGGCGATCGCCGCAGAGCGGCGGCGATCAAGCTGTGCGCGCAGCTAGCAAAGTGCTAGCTGCGCGCACAGCACTTTACATGGTACAAATCGCCCCACCAGGGGCTGAGATATCTCCCTGCGCGGCATAGCCCGAGCTCAGCTCGGGCTTACCGCCAGGGAGGTTAATGGCATGTATTTATGCTTGAAAAAAATATGTGTTTTCCCTTTTGATGTTGCATGTATAAAGCTGTCTGTACCACCAGCCTGCAAACTAACAGGATATAAGCCTGACGAAGGCTGCAAGGCCGAAAGCTTGCTTATTTTTATTCATTTTTAGTTAGCCAATAAATGGTATCATCCTGATTTAAAACTTCTTGCAGTTGAGGGAGGTCTTTTCTAGGCCCCTCTGGCCCAAGGGCCTCGATGCGGTCGCAACTTCTGCAACTCCTATTGCTACGCCCCTGCTAAGCGGCGAAACTAGCAGTAATGCTATACTGCGCTTGGCACATAAGGGTAATTCGGGGTTTACATCTCCCTCGGAGTTGCGATGATTCGGAGGGGTAATAGTATATAACGCCGACAGGGATTTGGGAGGCAGTAGGAGCGAGCATTCCTCAGGCTGGTCTGATTCTGATTGGTGGCTGCAACAAAAGAATCACTACAATATAATTTCTTTTAGGAAAAAAAAACCCTCACTTTGAAATCTGAAGCTTTATGTGACAATAACGGGCACAAAGGCTTCGAACAATATTCTCTCTGCCATTTCTCCCAGTATTATTCCAACAATACAAAAGTCACAATATCTTTGTGTTGTATTTGTTCAGAGTGAATGACAGTATCCCTCGTCATTCGCAAAGGAAATGTGGTTTTCTTTAGGTTCGCAATACAAAGTATTTCCTTTTGTGTAGATGAAGGACATCGTCTGTTTTCGGTTCATAGAAAGCTCTTCAGTAGATAGACCACAAATCTCACCCTATTGTTGTAGCTCCGCATGCCTGGAAAGCAGACGCACCTGCTATCCGTGCACCGCTAGGAAAACTAGGAGGGGCCCAATCAGAGATGGCCAATGGGATACTAGTCCAGCTTTTATGAACATTTTGAATGGTATGTAAAGGGAGTCCCCGACTTATGAATGCCCGAGATACGAATGGCCCGCCAATACATATGAACCGGGATCAAATGGCCAGGCGATTGTGTCGCATTGTGAGAGGAGGACGGAGCAGCTTCAACTACCCCCATGCCCCAGCGTTTGCCCCCTATAGCCAGTGTAGTGAGCAAAGGATTGGTGTTATGTAGCAATGGCGGGGTTGGCTTGTTAACAGCCTTTCGGCAGCATTCTGTACTAGCTTCAGGCGGTGCAGGTCTTTATTTAGAAGGCCTGTATAAAGAACATTGCAGTAGTCCAGCCGTGATGTCTGAGTTATTTAGGGATGACCAGGGAAGTGGCAATAGCCATAGCAACCATAGCAGCTGCTATGAGACCCTTGAGCAAAGGGGCCCAGGTGGTACTTAATGGATTTACTATTAACTTTCTTGTGTTCCTCCTCTCTCACTTAGGCCTCGATTCATCATTGTCTTTGAGATAACTTTTTCCAGTTTGTTAAATTACCGAATTCGAAGTTTAGCGATTTCTAGTTGTATTCATCAAGGTTTTTCGGCATTCGGTGTGAATTCGATAACAATTCGGTAAACATTCGGTAACGTGTCGATATTTCCATTTTACAGCGGTAATTTAACACAAGGCCATAAGATTCCCATGGAATTGTGGGTAAAAGGCAGTCCTTTGAGCACTACGTAGCAACATTCTGAATAGGGCTTAACACCTGGACCAGGATTCTGGAAGTGGTTGGGACAATCCCACAATTTGATAGGAGCCTTTTCTAAAAAATTATAGTGCAGCTAGCAAAATTAGTTAACCCTGGCACTGCCTGTGTTCTCTTACAAGATGATTCAAGAGAAATGCAGATGTCGTGTTATAGCAAATAAATCTATTCTCTTACAAATTTATATGGTTGCAGACCTTATTCTTGCCCTTCTGCGCCTTTGAATCACTCTCAGCTGATACATAACCACTATAAATGGCTCCACCTTCTCTGTCAGCAATGATCTGACAGGAATAACGACAGAGCAGTGAAGGAGATAACTAATCCTAAATGTAACGCTAAACCACGCCCACTTTCTTTTTCATGAATTGCACTTTCTTCCGTTTTAGCGAATCGTTACCGAATCGTTAACGAATGTTCGCTAACAGCTGTAGATAACTTTGATGAATCCTGAAATGAAGTTAACAAATTCGGTATTTTACCAAACTGTTGTTAACAAATTTGCTAAGTGTTGATGAATCGAGGCCTTAGTGGCCATAGACTATAAGTAGTTAGATTGCATGAGAATGTAAATAGCCCAATTCACTCATATCCATAACGTAAGGGCAGGTGGCATTGCCTACATCAGATTAAAGTTTTGCTATGGGGCCCCATAATCTCTAGCTATACCACCAGGGCAGGGGCGTATCTGGGTAATATAGAGCCTATGGCAAACACTAAAATTGCGCCCCTGGCCGCCCTCAGTCAGAGTGCCCTTGCCCTCTGAAAACAGCATCCTTTCTCGCATACATGTGTTATGGCTGCCTGTGTTTTTTGGCTTGGGATATTGCTGAAGTTACTTCTTTGGAACTATCTCTTCTTTTTGCCTTTCTGTACTCTTTTCTTCTAACACTAAGCAAAGTGCGCCCTGCATACATAAGTTAGGTAGCCATGTTCCCCAGATGACAGAATTAATCTGGTATGAGGTCTGAGTGATGGGGAGGCATGGGGGCAGGCGTGGCGGTGCAGCACAGAGACAAGCATGGCGCCCTTGGTGCTGTGGCGCCCATGGCATGAGCCATGCCTGCACCCCTATAGATACGCCTCTGCACCAGGGATGACTATGGTAGTGATGGCATCAAGCAGACAAAAAAATGTGTTCAGTTTTGTTTTAATTTATAGAGACTCAACTCCACCTGGATTTTATGTTGTGGCCTAAGAGGAAATGAGAAAGTCCTGTACTGAGTGGAACTAGTCATTCATCCGGGATACGTATTGAGAATGATCTGTGCAGAACCCTAAGGGAATAATAACAAAAGTGTCTGTCATCCCTGCATAACCGTGGCACTATTACTTGTCCAATGGCTTTCTTAGCTCAGACATTTGTATCAGACCAGCTTTTATGGACTTGGGTCTGCTGAGACATTAAAATGGCGTTACGGTTGAATTTACGACTCGAGACTCGCAGCTGCGTTAGCAGGATGGGGTTAACACACAGGTGTATCCTATGCCAGTGGAAAATGTGCGCACTTACTAATATTACCGCATTCTTCAAAATCCAGACAGGAATATAAAAAGTGGGCCAAAAATATCAAGAGAAAATTGTGCCTGGCACCCGGCTATATACAAGAGACACGTAAAGGAATGAATTTTACGTGGCCTGGTTAATGGCAGCCTTCATCTTATTACAAAGGATAGCTTTATGAAAAAAGAATATCTGGAAAACAGATCATTTTCCTTCTCAACTTTAATTAAAAAATGTCCAGCAATCAAACATCAAAGCTTCTTTTTATCAAATTCCTCAAAAATAGTTTTCATGGTACGTCTGATTCCTGAGATTGGGTCCTGCACGGCTTCTGGGGGTCTGTAGACATATTAAAAACTACACAGGAAGATGGAGCTACAGTCACCTTAGCCTGGAGTTACAGAGCTCCACAACAAATGTTATGCCCCTCTTGAACTTTCTTTATCTTATGCTGATCAGAGCTGGGACAAGGTCCTCCAGCACCCAAGGCTGCCTGAGACACCAAAGTGCGCCTCTCCATCCCTCCCACCCCAGCTGTCACACACTGATTGCTATTAGACTAAGAGGTGCCCCAGGGCCCCCAACACCTTAATCTCTAGTTATCTGGCTTGCAGTCACTGCCATGTATCCCCTTGTTATTTCTCTCTGCTTCAAACACAATGGGCTTGATTCACTAAACCGTGCTAAGTCACAGCACGGCCGCGCTAGCGTTTTTGCACGCAATCGCGAATTTTCAAGCGTAATCGCACTCAAATGCTAGTGCGCCCGTGTTATGATTTAGCACGATTTAGTGAATTAAGTCCAATAGGGGAATGATAGCTGAGTAAGTTGTGCTCCCCCTTCCCCCCTGACACTGCGCCCTGAGGCTGGAGCCTCTCTCGCCTCGGCCGGGCCGTGCCCTGATGCTGATTACTTTTTTTTTTTTAAATACATTTTTATTGCACAAAAATCCTGAAACAATAAACAGACAATTCCATAATCCAATAAAAATACAAAGGTTTCCTATAATTATCCATTTATCACAGTTTTTCAAAATTTTCAGTGCTATTTTATTATGTATATAAACCTCCCTCTTTTTCACACCCCCTCCCTCACCCAACAGAATTTACTACAACAAGAATGTATACATTCATTGAATCTTATAAAATGTTCTTATTATTATTTTGAACATCACACTACATCATGCTTACCCATTGGCTATCTCTCCTCAAAAATAACCACCTAATAGTAGATTTGTATCCATTCTTCTTGCTATATACCATGCAATGTATTAAAAGTACCGCTAAGAATGCAATGTCCTTACCTCAAGAGTAATGGTAAAAAATCCCGCTGCACCAGATGGTAGGGTAAAGTGAAAAAATCTTTATTCTGTTACTCCATGTCAGTGTTACAAGTAAAAGCTCACGCGTATCGGAGCAGAAGATGGCTCCTTAATCATAGTCCTTACTTCAAGCTTTCCTAGGGTGCCTGAAAGTTGTTCTTTACAGTACCATGAGGTATATTTAAATGAGTCCATGAGTGTCGCTATTTCCTTCGGCCTATAATAAAATTCAATGAACTTCTTCCAGGTAGAGAACAATTTTTTAGTCCTCTTTTTTTTTATGTGCTAAAGTTAAGATTTTTTCTCTGTCGAGCAAAAATTTTAGTTCCCGTTTAAGCTCCCCCAAGGAAGGAGTAGTAGGGTAGATCCATCTGTTAAACACCTTTCTAGCTGCTACTAATATGATATGTACTATATTAGTCGGTTTTAGGCCTCTTGCACACTGCAAGTGATTCCGATTCAGATTCCGCTTTTTAATCAGTTTTTACATCCGTTTCAGATTCCGATTTGCAGTGTGCAGGGAGCAAACTGCAAATCTGAATCGGAATCGGATGTAAAAAACGATTAAAAAGCGGAATCTGAATCGGAATCGCTTGCAGTGTGCAAGAGGCCTTAAGACTTCTTTTCCTTCCCTTTCAGGATCCTAATAATTAAATAGCAACATCCATGGATCCCTCTGCACTTCCCTTCTACACATTTGTTTAATTAGCCTGCACACTTTGTTCCAATATCTTACCACTATAGGACACTCCCACACACAGTGGAATAGATGTGCATTTGGGCACTTGCACTTAGGGCGCTGAGGCATATAACTTGAATTGGGGGGGAAGTTCTATACCGCATGTCAAACGCATATTTCGCTTTATGTATAAATAGCAAGTGCGATTCCCTCCAAACCTCATATGTTATTAACTGGCGCACCCTCTCATTACCTATCAACATTTTTTGGGATGTCTCTGAATCTTGAAAAGTTTTTTGCCAACCTTTCATACTCAAATGCGAAATTCTTTCCTGCGTCCACGAAAGCAAATCTTTATAAAGTGTGGATAGTGAGACTTCCTTATTACCTGGCTTTATAAGCCTATCAAAGGGGGTTGTATCCAATATGTAGGGATTCTGATTCCTTTTTTTTACAATAATCATCATACTTCAGTCTATTGGAAACATATATTACCTTTCTTTCGGCTTCACTAATACAAATAGCATGCCTTATCAAAGTTAGCATGCCTTATCAAAGTTAACACGCCTTATCAGAGTAGCATAGCGGGCGCTTCGAACCCGCAGGGGTTTAGGGCAGGACAAGTGGAGCTCTCGTTATTGCCAATTAGCAGACATAAGTTTGCTATGCTACTCTGATAAGGCGTGTTAACTTTGATAAGGTGTGCTAACTTTGATAAGGCATGCTTTTTGTCTTAGTGAAACAAGCCCTTTATGTCTTTCCTCTCATGACGTGGTGGTTACTCACTACGCAACACGTCAGGCCCCAGGACAACCATTGGAATGACCTCATCACATTTTTTATTAGGCTAGACATGCCTTGATGAGCATTGTATACTGCTTGGTGTTGCATGCATTAATGCGTATTTTGTAGATCTATTTTATATCCTTTGGCTTTCACTAACGTATTGTCTGTAACAAGAAAACCACTTCCGGGGAGCTAACTCTAATTACCATCCCTGAAATTATCCCCTTTCTGATGTCGAAAGGTACGTACACACGTCCAACTTTTTCAAACAACTTGACGTTGGACGTGTGTACGGGCTGTCGAACGACTGATAACAGCCAGTTTGCTCGATCCGCTCAGCGAATCCGTTGGACCAACTGTCGTTCAAACGAGTGTTAGGTCCGTACATGTGTAAAAACGACTCTTAGTCGTTTATCCAACTAATAGACGTTCAAACAACAAAGTCGTTTGAACAGTCATTTAATCTAGTCCATTGTTCTATCCAGTCCAATGTCCTTATCAAGTTGGTTAAACGACATGTAAATTAGGTAAATCAACATATCAGCCACTTTGTTGGTCAGTGTGTACATGAAGTCTGAACGACTTGTTGTTTGCACTTCAAGTCATTCAAACGACCAGACCAGTACTTAAAGAGTAACTGTCAGGCTGCAGAAGCTAATTTAAACCTCTATTCTCCTGTGTTAAACAGTTTAGAAGGAAGCCAAAAAGGCATTAGTGAAGATAAAAATCTCTCTTACCTTTGATGTGTGCTTATCAGCAAAGCTGTTAGACCCAAGAGGACGCAAGCCGCATACTATACTGCAAAGCATTCTGGGGCCCTCCCCTCGGCTGCTAATGAGACGTTACAGCAGCTTGTAATCAGTCCAGCGCGTAGCACTGATAAATCTCCGGGCAGAGTACACTGCAGGAGTCAGCTATTGTTCCTAGCCACATGGCTCATTAATATTCACTGCACACTGTGTTATTCAGTACGAGCTTTTCTGTGATCAGGAAGCAGGCAGGACATGACGACACATTTGACAGAAAAACATGGAGCCTGCCATGAGCTGTCAGGAGCATCTATCTCTGCATATACTATATACAAATTCTGTGAAATCCAAACGTGGACAGTGAAATGCATATGTAATGTAAGTACAGCCAATCTTTAGCTACTGATATATGTGTTTATTTTCTCTGAGACCTTATACCTAACAGCTCCTCTTTAAGGACCAGGGGAATTCTGGCTGATCTGTGCTGCGTGGGCTCTCCAGCCCACAGCACAGATCAGCAGGCACGCAGGGCGATCAGACTTCCCCCCCCTTTTTTCCCCACTAGGGGGATGTCCTGCTGGGGGGGTCTGATCGCCGCCGCTCACATGTGCCTAGCGGGGGGGCTCCTCAAAGCCCCCCTCCGCAGCGTTTTCCGCCCTCCCTGGCTTTCCCTCCCTCCCCTCCTTTCCCTGGGCGGCGCAGGACAGACATCCGTCCTGCGTCGGAACTGACAGGCTTCAGCCTATCATATGCCGGCGATCCCCGGCCAATCAGAGGCCGGGGATCGCCGATGTCCTGCAGCAGCGCCGTATGATGTAAACAGCGGAGATTTCTTCCCTGCGTGCTTACATTTAGCTTGCGATCGGCGGCTCGCAGGCTGTTCACGGAGACACCCTCCGTGAACTGGCATGAAAAGGCCGCTCGAGCGGCCGTTTCCATGCTAAACCACTAACGACCTGCCGACGCCTATCGGCGTTAGGCGGTCGTTAAGTGGTTAACAGACACTCACGCGTAAAATTGGACGTGTGTACGCACCTTAAACTTCATCTCTCCCTTAGCCTGACCTCAAAGAGAAACTATAACCAAGGATTGAACTTCATCCCAATCAGTAGCTGATACCCCCTTTTTCACGAGAAATCTATTCCTTTTCTTGAATAGATCATCAGAGACATCTGTATGCCTGATATTGTGGTGAAACCCCTCCCACAGTGTGATGTCAGGAACTAGGTCCTGACAGTTTCCTGTCTGTGAACCTTGTTGAATTGTGGGAAATAATCGACTGTTTCCAACTGACAAGCGACTAGTATCTTCCTCTGTGCATATGTATATCTACAACAATACAATATTTTAGCCTATCACATTGTTGGTGGGCGGGGTTATAAATAATGGCAGTTGGTGCTGTCCGGTTGTTGTTGTTTTTTTTTGGGGGGGGGGGGGGGGGTTGACTGCCGGTAGTAAAGCACATGTGGATCAAACAGTATGAACAAATTACATGTCGAATATAAATCATTTCTTGATCTCTCTTTTTTAACTTCTCTCTTTGCAATGTATTGATTTATTTTTTTCCCCCTTTTCACTAAAGTTCCCCTTTAAAGGACCCCGAAGCGAAAATAAACGAATGAAATAAACGATTGACTATTTATCTTCCTTATCCTAAAAATGAGGTAGTGTAACAGTTCCGGGGTTCTCCGTTCCTTATTACTGAGTTCCCTGTTTTCCTGTTGAGAGGGGGAAGACCAGGAGCCCAATAGTGCAGTATCATTAGTGCCCTGGAGGTTCAATTCAAGGACGATTGAATACTCACAAGGATGGGTTGCAGTCCTGCAACCACCGTATGCGCATGCAGGAAACTTCAACTGTTCCCGCTCGGTCTCCCAGCCAGCTCTGGAACCAGGAGGTCGCTCTCCTCCTGTGATCTTCCTATCAGTGGAACGAGTCCCAATGTAGTGGAGGTCGACACCTCTACGAGAGGTGTTGGAGTACTAGATAGGGGTTGTGGGGAGGCACCCAGGAAGTAGGTACTAGGTGAATTTTAAAACCTGATAAAAACGAGATTTCTTACCTCTATTGAAGACTCGAACCAAACATACCTGCGTATTAGATCTATGTGATCACAGGGGTAAACGATTAAAGTAGTTGTTAGTATACCCCATAATATCCCCAAGCAAGATGCTAATCTTAATACTCTTTAGGGATTAATCTGGGGAAACCAATGTCTAGTGGATGAATCTCAGTCACGTCGATTCGATTGTCTATTAAAATATAAATGTTATTACAGTAAATTTAAAAACAAAACACATAATTGCACTTTTCATTTTCTACATCGATTATCATAACACACATAGACATCATCTTAATCTACCACAATACCACAATCATCCAATATAGGTGATTGAATAATGGAAAGATATCCCCCTTTTTTATTGTCTAGACCTTACACGGTCTGCCGATTAAACTCTTGGGGGACACTCGTATCCGTATGGTTTTTTATTTGGATGTTAATACTGTGCCTGCCGAGATCATAAACAAATATTCTCGACGCGTTTCGTGAACCAAAAGGCAAGTAATGTTCACTTCTTCAGGAGTACAACTTTTTCCCGGCTGTTTGAAATCATGCAATTGTTTAATTCCCCATGTAAATCCACCTAAAATAAAGCCTTCTCATAGTATTTCTCCATAGAGGAAGAGATCATCACGGAGTGCCAGTGTAGATCCCCATATCCATGAAGAGACAAATAGCTCCCTGGACATGAGTGATCCTGTTTATATATGAATTCATTGAATCGCTGATGTACATCAGAGATTTCAAGTTTTTAGTAGCATATTTTTTGCCTTGCTGTTTGCTTGGCAAGATGGCGTGGGTGGTAGGGCTACAGTGTGCGTACCTGTCAACAGTATAACTGTTTTTTTTTATAAAGACTCTCTGTATCCAACCTAGTGAGTCTTCAATAGAGGTAAGAAACCTTATTTTTATCATGTTTTAAAATTCAACTAGTACCTACATCCTGGGCGCCTCCCCACAACCCCTGTCTAGTTATCCTAAAAATGACTTTTTAAGATATTCCACAGTTTTATTTTATTTTTAAATCTACTTTTTAAGTTTTAACTGTTTTATTGTTTTTGCTCAATGACACATTCATTTAAGTATGCCAGAGCTAAAAATCTATGAACTATTGACCCTTTTTATCTCTTTCCTGCTCTCAGAAGCCATTTTCTGCTAGGAAAGTGTTTTATAGTTGGAATTTCTTATCACTGAGGGTCACACTATAGTCACTTCCTGTCTGAGTCAGGACTGAGTCAGCCACTTACATACCTGATATTTAACTCTTTCAGGCAGAGAAAGGAAAAAAGGAACACAGCATAGTTATTAGTGTGCTAGGCACTGTACATACCTACCAGTATGTCTATCTCATCATGTCACAAGTCACTTTGGGTATCCTTTAAACTTCCTTATTAAAGCATAATAAAGTGACCGAAAAACTATGAAATTAAAAATATACACACATAAAGACTTACTGGTACATACAGTCTGCAACAGCTGTTTCCATGGTGGAGGGATCCCCTTTGTCACATTCCATGCAAAACCAACGGAGCAGAGCAATCACCCGAAGCTTAACCCAGACGCACTACCAGCCTCCTCCCCTTTGGGTTGACTTAATGCCACTCCCACCTCTGCGTCACAAGTCTGTACACTTAGGCGGAAATTTATGTCCTGTGGGTGGAGAGGGGAGGAGACTCTCAGTGCTTCCAGGTCCATTGCAGATTGTCATCACTGTAAATGGAGACATTCTGGGTTTAGTAGTTTTTAGGCCACTTCAGGTGTACCTTAAATGCAAAGGACAAGGCTAGGCATAGGGAAGGGGTTGACACTTAGTGCCCATTTCTACTTGTGCGGTGAGAATCGCCACGGAAAAAATTTGCATGCGGATGCGAATTTTGCATGCGAGTTCGCATACGATTTCGCATGGATGACTATGTATGCGAATTTAACCATGGCAGTGCCTGTGTGCTTTTCCATTGTTTCTATGTGAAATCGTATGCAAATTTGCATGAAAATTCGGATACCAAAACCGCAGGCGAATTTCCTATTAAATACATTGTATGCGAATCGCATAGTGATTTTTTCTGCACAGATAAACGCTCAGAAATCCTGACAAGTGGAAACAGTCCTATCCACTTGTCTATGCGAATCTGCATGCAGGAAACAGGCCCTAATGCTGGGCATACACGGCATGATAGTTCTTATCAATCGAGCCGCTGATGGCTCGATTGATAATATCCAGCGTGTCCGATCACCGCGGCGGATCGATACCGCGCTCGATCTCCGCGGGTGGACAATGCAGAAAACGAAGAGCTGATAAGGAAGCGCCCGCGAGGAGGAGCGGGAACCGATCTGCGCGCACGCGCGGATGAGCGGTGACACGCCGGCATAGAGCCGCTGGCTCGATGCCGGCGCATTATCTAACCGTGTATGCCCAGCATAAGAGAGGCAGATGGGTAAGGCATCAGGAAGGAGATAACAGTTAGAGAAGGAAGTTATGACTGGGCATAAGGGAGGAGTTGACATTTAGAGGGGAGTGCAGGTAAGGCATCAGGAATTAGATAACAGTTAGAGGAAGGTTCGGGTTGTGTATAAGGTACAGGTTAATCCCAGTGCAGCTGGTTATGGTTAGGTGTTTGTAAAAGTTTATTTGCTGTGTGTGGATGATAGGTTAATGTTTGCTACACAGCTGGGAATGTACAACAAAACTGCCACCAAAAGCAGCTTGGCTTCAGTGATACTTTGTGATGCCTCCAACACAACTCAAGATACAAGTACACCCCAAATGAGGCTCCTTGAACGAAATATTCTGTTGCAAGAATGTTGGTCAGCGGGCTGCAGTTATCTAGCTGAAGGGGTTAATTGCAGGCTTTTGTAGCAAAGCTGCTGTCACTATGTGGCCTAGAATCATAGAACCATGTGCTGGGTGGGCTACGATGGCCTGAGGCTGAGGGGGGCGCACAGTCAGTGTTATTTTAAGTGGATATAACCTCTCTTCTCTAAAAGATAAGTAACAGCATAACAACCTTTAAAGAAAAACTTTTCTTTGATACAGCCGATACAAATCCTGCAATAAATCTTCATTGTGTCTACTTCCTGCTTTCATGGAAGCAGACGTAGGGTTACCATCATGTGTTTACTAATTAGCTGCTCTACCAAGGCCACCAGATGACACAGCTGTGAGATCCAATTACAGTTGTGCTTAGACACAGATGATGGGTAATTAGAGAGGCTAATCTCTCTAAATACATACAGGGTGCATTTATCTGTTTTCCTTCTGTCCTGTGAAAGAGTTCAGCTCCACTTTATGGAAATTGCAATCTGCAGGCCTGGAAGACTGTTGTGCAGGAAACTGCTGGCGAGCGGCTCCTGATTTCATATCAGCTGACCTAGTCTTCCACGGAGATAAAAGGAGAAACGCCACAGGTGCTGCTCAGGACTAGGAAAATATTTGTGTCTGGATTAGGGACTTACATATACGTATTTAGGAATTTTGCAAGATCTGACATATGCTAATTCCCAGCAAGCGTTCCTTTGTCTGCCCCTGCCTGTGCGAAACACGCCGCCGTTCCCATCTGCGGTCCCGAGCATTGCAGAAGTGCATGGCAGCCAGCGATACCCGTGTGAAAGCAGAAGAGCGGTCCTGAGAAGAGGTGTCTGGGCAGAAACACACAGCTTGTCATGTTCAATCTGCCTCCTGATTATGTCACATTCTCAGCAAACTGTCTCCCATTGTTCCGGAGCTGGGAATCATCTGGAGTGTTGTTTTATTATGGAGGTAGCTTTGATGAGAAAAAGTGAGCATTCATTCTGGGAGAAGCTCTTCTCAGATCAATGGTGGCATTCAGAATCTGGTGAAGAGGGTCTGACCAAGGCAGGTTAAGGCCCATACCCACAACACAATGTTTCAGACGACCGCCGATACTATGAGCGATGAGGGATCGGTTCTGTGATCTCGCAACCTGGGTACAGGTGCGCGAACACGCGTACGTCGTTTAGTAGTGCGCGGCAATAACAACCGTCACAGTGGATTGGATCTTTAAGATCCCAGACGACTCTGTGCAAAGTACTGTGATCGCTTGATTCCTGTTCGCCCCCGTCGTATCCACTACCTGGAAGTTGGATGGTGGAACGCTTATCGTGAGGGAGGCGTGGCTGGATCCATCTTCCTCTATCGGGAGGTGAATATTCAAAGTTGCAGACGACAAGGCTTTGGCGAGAGGAGCAGAAGGAAAACAACCCTTTTGGTCCACCAGAGTCACTATAGAAAGCTAGCCTTGCCCCTGATGCCATCACAGAGGCATAGCTATGGTTTTCAGCGCCCGGGGACAAAGACAATTTTTGCACCCCCCCCCCCCCATCTGGACAAAATGGATCTGGACACGCATCAGAATATGGGCATGGTCATGGGTGGAGACAAATGGACAAATGCTGTTTAGATAGCCACATGTGCCCCCCTCCCCCATAGACAGATGTGCTCCCTTTCCCCGTTTAGATAGCCAGATGTGCCCCCCTTCCTGTTTATATAGCCAGATTTACTCCCCTTCCTCCTAGACAGGTTTGCTGCTGTAACATTTCTGCACTCCACTACAGAGTGTGGGAGAGAAGTAGGGGCAAGCTGTCTCTCACGTGCTGTATAGCACCCGGGGACATATGTCTCCCATGTCCACCCATAGCTACGCCTCTGTGCCATCAGCAAGCCAAAAAACACAATGGTTTAAAGAGGCCCGTAGTGACATATAGCAGACTGCAGCAAATTATTCAGGATACCCACTTTTACATTTGCTGCGGCCCACAACAAGCAGATGGAGAATCCTAAATCAGTCCCCAGTGGGGTGTTCTCCGAATGTTCCAACAACAACAACAACAAATAACATTTGTAAAGCGCTTTTCTCCCGTGGGACTCAAAGCGCATAAGCATGGCTCCGACCATCGTGGTACAGAGGAAGAATTTTATAAATCTGGAAATGCCAGGCTAAACAGGTGGCTTTTCAGTCTGGATTTGAATAGCTTCAGGGATGGTGCTGTCTTTACTGGGTGTGGTAGGGAGTTCCAAAGAGTAGGGGCAGCATGACAGAAGGCTCTGTCTCCAGATTTTTTGAGGTGCACTCTGGGAGTGACCAAGTTTATAGAACTTGCTGATCTGAGGTTGTGAGAGGTGTGGTGCAGCTTCAGCAAGTCCTTCATGTATCCAGGGCCCAGATTGTGCAGGGATTTGAATGTCAGCAGTCCAATCTTGAAGAGTATTCTCCATTCTACTGGTAGCCAGTGCAGTGAGCGAAGGATCGGTGTAATGTGACAGTGGCGAGGCTGGTTTGTTAGCAATCTGGCAGCAGCATTCTGCACTAATTGCAGGCGACGCAGGTCCTTTTTGGGGAGGCCAGCATAAAGGGCATTGCAGTAGTCCAGCCGTGATGTGATGAAGGCGTGGACTAGGGTTTGAAGATCCTCTGGGGGAATCAGATGTTTAATCTTTGCAATGTTCTTCAGATGAAAGAAGGAAGATTTAACTACAGATGAAATTTGGTTTCTGAAACTCAATTCCCCATCGATTAGTACGCCAAGGCTGCGCACAAGGTTGGAGCTGTTTATGTCTGAATTCCCAATCCTGATTGGTGTTGCTTTAGGATAGAGCTGTTTTGATGGCGAGCACTGGCTTTGGACAAACAGGACCTCAGTTTTGTCAGCATTCAGTTTCAACCAGTTATCATTCATCCATGCCTGAAGCTCAGCTAAGCAAGAGTTTATTTTTGGGGTAGGGTCTGTTCCACCAGGTTTGAAGGACAGGTATAGCTGTGTGTCATCGGCGTAGCAGTGGTACGTCAGGCCATGTCGTTGGATAAGTGTACCGATTGGCAACATGTAGATTGCAAACAGCAGAGGGGATAGGATTGATCCTTGTGGCACTCCGAATTGTAGAGGTGCAGGTTTGGACATTATAGGTCCTAGGGATACTCTCTGTGTTCTGTCAGTCAGGAATGATCTGAACCACTGGAGGACTGATCCACTGATGCCACAGTACTCCTGCAGTCTGTTAAGCAGGATTTTATGGTCAACTGTATCAAAAGCAGCTGAGAGATCCAACAGGATTAGGATGGAGCATTCCCCTCTGTCCCTTGCCATGAGCAGATCGTTGCAGACTTGGATGAGGGCTGTTTCACAGCTGTGGTGTTTCTTAAAGCCAGATTGTAGAGGGTCCAGGATGTTGTTTACTGACAGCCTGGTTTCAAGTTGCAGATAGACAGCCTTTTCAATAACTTTACCTAAGAAGGGGAGGTTGGAGACAGGTCTGTAGCTGCTCATAGCATCTGGATTCATGGAAGGTTTTTTAAGAAGGGGCTTGATGATTCCTTCTTTTAGAGAGGTAGGAAACCTCCCTGCTTGCAGAGAGCAATTTACTATTTTGTGAAATGCTGGACCAAGCAGGTCAGGGCATTTCAGCATATGTTTAGTTGGTCCAGGGTCCAGGTCGCAGGTTGTCTGGCGGAGATGACAGAGGATGTCTGAGATCTCTTCCTCACTAATACTTTTGAAGTCAGTCCAGGGTGTTAGGTTGTTTTTGCAGCTATTTCCATTAGTTGCATGAGTCTTGGGTGCTGTGGACTGAATGAGAGACCGAATAGAAGATACTTTTTCAGCAAAGTAGCAAGCAAATTTCTCACATAGCTCCTTTGAGGGAGTTATAGTGGGTTTTAGACAGGATGGATTACATAGTCTATCAACTGTGCGGAATAGTTGGGCTGGTCTATTGGCGGCCTTTGCGATCTCCTGTGATAGGTAGGAGGATTTTTTCTTGGTGATCGCATTTTGGTAGCTTTCCAGGTGAGAGACAAGGGTGTGTTTATCTTTTGAATTCTGAGATTTTCGCCACTTCCTTTCCTTTTCCAGGTGTAGTCGCTCTCATTAAGAATGTGAACTACACTGTAGTGGGGTCGAAAGGGCCCACAATACCTCCATTGGGGGGGGGGGGGACTTTTTAATTACACAAATGGTTAAGAGGCACCCGGTAGAATATAAAACCAGGTTAAAAACACCTAAAATGAAATAAAAGAGGTGGTTTACCTCTATGACAACACTAATTTTATATGACAAATATTTATTTTGCAGTGGCAACGCATTCCGTGCATCTATGCCCACTTCCTCAGGCCACTAGGAGTTACATTAACGGTGTATAGCCAAAGCACAGAGCACCTCTGTGGTTTGGCTATACACAGTTCTCGGCACTCCTATTGACCTGAGGAAGTGGGCCTAGGCTCACGAAATGCGTTGCCAGTGCAAAGTAAACCATCTTTTTTATATTAAAATTAGTGTCATCACAGAGGTAAGCCACCTTTCTTATTTCATTTTAGTTGCTTTTAACCTAGTTTTATATTTGTCTGGGTGCCTCTTAACCCTTTGTCCTCCCCCTAGTGTCTCCACCCTGCTACCATCTAGATTTTAAGCTTACAAGCAAAGGCTCCTCCCCTTAATGTCCCCACTTCACTCCTCTTTAGACTGTGAACTCGCAAGGGCAGGCTCCGCCCCCTAGTGTCTCCACCCCACTCCCGTCTAGATGGTTAGCTCACAAAAGCAGACTCCTCCCACAAGTGTTTCCACCCCATTCCCCTCTAGATGGTTAGCTCACAAGGGCAGGCTCCGCCCCTAGTGTCTGCACCCTATTCCCCTCTAAGTGGTAAGCTCCTCCTCCTAGTGGCTTTACCCTACTCCCATCTAGATCGCAAGCTCACAAGGGCAGACTCCTCCTATTTGTGTGATTCATTGTGTGATCTTTGCTTGCATTTTGTACTGTGAAGTATTTATTTATCTATGGAGCTTGCTATTGTCTGAATTTGTTTGTGCTACGTAAATAAAAAAAAAAAAAAAAAAATTAACCACTTCTCAACCACGGGGTTTTTTTACCTAAAAACCACAGCAATTTTCACATTTCAGGGAGGCAAGGGTTTAATGGGGGTATAATTTATTTAAGAAAAAAAACTCACTGATGCTGATCACTCACTAATGCTGTGTTAGTTACTGTATCTGAGATCCTCTCACGAGTGATCTCAGTAAAGGTGCCCATACACTCGTCAGATTGGCAGCAGATAGATAAGAAATGCATCTGATGATCTATCTGATGCGTTTTTAGAACATTTTTTACCAGGATAGAATTCCAATAGATTTCAGTTTGAAATCTATTGAAATTCGATCTGATGGCATTTTTTTGCCATCAGATTTCCATTAAGGCCAATGCAAACTGATAAGCAATCTCATCAGATCGACCTAAATTTTCCACCCTGCCAGTTCGATGGAAATCCATCAAAATCGATCGAAATCGGCCATCGATCGGTCGATTTGCCAACCGATTTGCGATCGATCGGGATCGATCGGTCGGCCAGAAAATCGGCTGAGTGTATGGGCCCCTTAACTGTAACAGCATAGTGACTGATACAATGTTTATACACGTTCTGAATGAATGAGCACTATCATTGGCTTTGGCAGTGCTCATTCAAACTTGCAAGCACTTTGATTGGCTGATGTGAACACATGTTCACATCAGCCAATCACGGAGCAGTGGGTGCCCGATGCGATCGCACACAGCAGGAAAATAAACAGGAGTTGCTTATCTACTACCCTGTGACTCAGGTGAATTTTAAAGGGGCATAGATAAGCGTGGAAGAGGTTGCCAAGTGGTTAATAAACCCAATGCGTGTAGGCCTGGCCTATCATACTGGAGAGCTATCTATCCTCTTGTTGGGTAAGCAGAATGTGCATTTATCCGTCTCTATACATCAGCGTAGTAAGGGGGGGGGGGGGGGGGGTGTCAGTGATCGGGGGTAAGTTATTGGGATGTGTGTCCACATGCAGAACACTCAGCAGCGCTGGACAATGGGAGCTGATTAGGGCACCCGGTTACCCCCTCCGCAATCCCTGAGGCTTGTGAATGATACCTCTCGCCAGCCAATCAGCTTGCGTACAGTGTTGCTAATTAGAAGCCCATCCATCAATAACCGGCGGAATGAATGACTCTGGCTTGTCAGGAAGCACCTTAGTAATTCAGGCACATCCAGCGCTGAGCACAGCGACCACCGCCAGCAGAATGCTAAGCTCTGCCCGGCACACAGGCCCATTCAGGTGACTCCCAGCGCCAGGCCAAAAGGAAAAGCCAACAGTCACAGACAGACCTCGGAACAGCCACTGTGTTGTGTCTGAACATCCGAGTGCAGCTTGCTGGAACACATTGGCTACTTGCTATTACTTTGTCCGGCTTTAGTCCTTTTATTTTTAGCTAGCTAATTGCACAGCACAACATTTCCTGGAGAGGCTAGAGCTATATCAGAAGGTATTCCTGTTCGACTTTTCTGCAGTGCTAACAAACCCAGTACTGCAAATTGGGCTCATTCATATCATTGTATCATAAGTGAAAACATTTAGCAGGAAGAGTCAAGCTGGCCTCAGATTATTCAATTATCACTCCATTGATATGACGGGCGGTAGTAAAGGCGATAGCATATTATTAACTCCTTTTCATCATAGCCTGAATTTCTAATCCACTTATTAGTGTTCCGGTGTCCTCTGTGGAAGCATAATAGGACAAAATATTCCCGGAAATGGGCTTTCTTTAAATCAAACCTGATGAGATAATCAACTTATAAGATAATGATTTGTATGTGTAGTACAGCTAGAAAATAGACATTAAAGTCTAATATTGTTGCCAGTACAAGAAGAGTGAAAAAAGTGATCTTTGCAAAAGAGCTTCTCTGATCTAGTCAACCCAACTTGGGTCGATTGCAG
This sequence comes from Hyperolius riggenbachi, assembly GCF_040937935.1. Classification (NCBI taxonomy): domain Eukaryota; kingdom Metazoa; phylum Chordata; class Amphibia; order Anura; family Hyperoliidae; genus Hyperolius; species Hyperolius riggenbachi. The sequence continues at coordinate 216,502,130 of NC_090657.1, read as the reverse complement.
TCCTGTTTTCTGAAGCACTTAAAGCGGGATTGTCACCATAAAAATCACATTTCAACAGCAACTGGTCTGAGTGTATTAAGTGATAAAGATGCTAATCCTGCATTAAAAACTTTCAAAACATGTTCTGCTGTTATGATTTGGAGTGATCACATACTTAAGAAGCACTGGCCCTTTAGTAGTCAGTGCCAAACAGTTGCATGCTGGGGGTTCTTTTTATCTATAATATATTCCTTAGTCTTCCATTTATTTCCCTGCCTAGTTGCTTATCTGAAACATGATCCCCTGCTCACTTGTGTTTACAAGCAAGGCTGAGGTGACTCAGCGATTGGAGGAGAATAGAATAAAAAGTAAAGGGCAGAAATGACATCAGGATTTAGCCTAAACTGTGGGCAAAAGACATGACCCCCACCAGGAACAGAATTCTCGTCATTTACTATATAACATTCACTGAAATCAAAACATGGACAGTACAATACATGTGTTATGTAAGTAGATCAAGTATTTATCTACTTATATATGTGTTTTTTTCCTGGCATAGTATGGCTGATCCTACTGCTTTAAACAGCCAAGAAACAGTGAGAGACAGCTTGAGTTTTTTACTGCAGGAAAGTTGAAAGGGTCATTATTTCTGCTTTGTTGTGTAGCTTGAAAGACAGACTATGGTTTCTAAACTGAAAATATGACAGAATTATGCAAAGGTATTAAAAAAAAAAGAAAAAAAAAAGCTGTTTAACTGAAAATGAACATATGAGTATCTTTTCCTTGCTACTAATGTTCTATTCTTTATCCGTGCAACACATACAATTCGTTTAATATGAATAAATGGGCAACAAAACACAATTCAAACAGTTAGAAATTGTTTTGCTTCCGGTTTGCTTTAACCACTTGATGACCACAGTGGTAAACCCCCCTAAAGACCAGGCTGATTTTTTTTATTTTTAATCAATATTTACATTCACTTTTTTAAAATATTTTTTACTTTGTCTTTATTACTCTTCTTTCCTCCAATCCCCTCCCTCCCCCCAGCCGGCCAATCACGCGATCGGCTGTCATAGGCTTCTGCCTACCATGAGAGCTGATCGCTCTCTTGTCCCCCAGGGGGACAGCCGTGTCACACGGCTGTCCCCAGTGCAGCACTGTTGCTGATTGCAGCGCTGTACATGTAAATAGACAGCGATTACACCGTCTAATAGTCTCACGAGCCACTCGGAGACTGAAGACGGGGTGGAGCTCCGCCCCCCGAGGAGGAGATGCGCGCACATCCTGCGCGCGATCTCCTTCAATAGCCGGCTCAATAGCCGACCTGACACCAATTGGCGTTAGGCGGTCCTGGGGCTGCTGCCGCGGCCACGCCCATTGCCGTGGAGCGGTCGTAAAGTAGTTAATCAATTTGACATCTTGAATTTGAGATTTTATGTGTTTTTTTTTGTTTTTATAATGCTATGGTTTCTTTAGTGATGGGCACACATTTACCATAGTTGTAATTTAGCATTGTAATTCGCAAATACAATGCAAACATTTTGGGAAAATTCATAATAAATTTTGCATGTAAATGTAATCTATCCGTAATTTCGTGAATAGTTCAAAAGGACCTTGTATTTTTTGAGAAAATTGATTTTAAAAATGTAAAGGAAACATGGTTTTTAAACTGTAATTTTTTAAAGCATTTTTCTGTGCATTTTTAAAATCGATTTTCTCAAAAACTACAAGGTCTTTTTGAAAAGTTTTTTTTTTTTTGTTACTTGTTCCCAGTATCTTTAACTTATGTAGCAATTTTGGTGTCAGTAGCATGTATGGGGATAAGTCAGTACAAAATTATGCGAAAATAAAGCAAAAATGTACACAAAATTATGAATGTGCATACAAAATCACTTGAATTTACAATTAATAATTACATATAGGCGTGATTGCGAAAATGTATGCATAATTTTTGGGAATCATAATAAGCTGATTACGATCTTCAATCGTTGTTTGTTTTGTTTTCATCCGTTTTTTAAAAATTTAATTTACCGCATGTTCTATTAACCCTTAGGACCCGTTTCCACTGAGTGCGAATTTGCATGGTGAAAATATGCATCGGTACTGTAATTTCGATGGAGAAGTTTCCATTGAATTTTTTTTTTGTAATCCTTTCCGATACGAACAAAAAAAAACGCTATATAAGTCGCTAGCATTAAAATAAAAAAATGCTTTTAAAACACTAGAAATTTTTTAGGAAAATGCTGCTAAAATCTCGACAAAAAGGCCTTAGCGGTTGTGTTTTGCGATTTCTAGTGGGCCCCAGCCCTAACTGGGACACAAACCACAGTAAAAGCCTTGAAGTGGCCATACATGAGACAATAAAGTGATACAGTTTCATGGCACTTTGATAAAAGCAATCAGTTGTACAGAAAAATCATTCGTTCGAGAAATTTAATTACATTTCCTGGGTTTTTTTTCTGTCTGGAATGGTGGATTTTTCTGATAATTTTTTATGAAAACTTGTGTAGGGCAGAACTTGTGTAGGGTAGATTGTCTATTTCTTAATGTATAGATCCAAGAATTTTTTTATTATCCATAATTTATCCATAATTGGGGAAAAATAAAACACACATGGGGAACATTGGTCATATCTTTTCAAATGTTACAAACAATCAAAAACATTGATTGTAATACTTGAATTGAAAAGAAATTTCAAAAAAAAATGTGTATGCTGTGTGGCCTGCATTAGGCCATGGACGCATTCACTGAGCAGATCAGGAAGTGCCCTAGATTTCTAAAAAATCATGGAAGTCCGCAATTGTGACCACAATTACCAGAGCGATCGAGATTTGGCTCTGCAGCCACTGATGTGATCGCTCCCAAAATTCTGCATGCATACTGGCTCCATGCATACTGGCTCTACATACTCTGGCACTCTTATTGGCCTGAGGAAGCGGGCTTAGACTTGTGAAACGCGTTGCCTGTGCAAAAATAAAATTCTCTTTTTTCCTATGAGAATGTAATTATTGAGGTAAGCCACCTTATTTATCCTTTTTACTTTTGTTTTTAACTCAGTTTTATTAACCCCTGGGCGCTTCTTTACACCTGTTGTGGGCGGGGTTAAAAAACAGACCATGTTTGAAGCCAGTTATAGTCTTTTAAAGAAGAAGCGACCACCACCAGTCCCAGTTTGGGACACCCCGAGTGGAGACGGGTTCATTATCTCCACCTGCTTCCTGTGGTCGGTTGCCCCCAGCAACCCACCTTTTTGAGTAGCCTTTTTATCATCATATGGTTTTCAGTGTTACTAACATACTACACCGTTTGGGCTCTCGATTTTTGTTTTGTCTCTTCTATCCAGAGTGTCCCATCCAATGCGACCCCTGTAGAGTGTTGCAGCACTTTTCCAGTTGCCGGTGATCAGCAAGTGCTGCCAGTTGGCCGCAGGCCTGAGCTTGTGACACAGTTGTTTTGTTACAGAGGGTTTTCAGTTGAATCTCAGAATATCCAAGCAGCTCAGGGTGACCTAAAACTACTAACAATTATATGGGAGTTAAGAGCTCGTTCACACCTAGGGCATTTTTGCCCTTTTTTCAAGCCCTGGCGATTTTGAACATCGCCCTAAAAAGCTTGTGCAATGATTCCCTATGAGAGTGTTCTCATCTGAGCGGTTTGTTTCCGATCTGCTCAGCAATGCCTGTAACATTTTCTGAGCATTTCGCTCAATGGAAGGTATAGGGAAATCTAAAGCGCTTGAAAAAACGCTTTGTATAGCGATTTCTCCAGCGCTTTTAAAGAGACACTGAAGCGAAAAAAAAATTATGATATTATGATTTGTATGTGTAGCACAGCTAAGAAATAAAACATTAAGATCAGATACATCAGTGTAATTGTTTCCAGTACAGGAAGAGTTAAGAAACTCCAGTTGTTATCTCTATGCAAAAAAAGCCATTAATCTCTACGACTTTCAAAGTCGTGGAGAGGGCTGTCTTCTGACTTTTATTATCTCAACTGTAAGTGAACAGTTTTCTTTTTATCTGCCAGAGGAGAGGTCATTAGTTCACAGACTGCTCTGAAAGACTCATTTTGAATGCTGAGTGTTGTGTAATCTGCACATATTAGAGAATGATGCAATGTTAGAAAAAACACTATATACCTGAAAATAAACATATGAGAATATTTTCTTTGCTGCTAATCTTCTAGTAATTATTCATAGTACACAACCAATTCATTATATCATATATATTTTTTTCGCTTCAGTGTCTCTTTAAGCGCGTTTAATACATTGTATGTATTGTTTTCCGGGTCAAAGAGTTCACTTCCTGACTTGTATCAGGAAGGGGAAAACCAAATCGCTCTGCAAAACGCTTTGAAAATCACTTTATACAAAATCACAGCGCGCAGCAAAGCGTCGGGAGGAGAAAAAAAACGCTCAAAAAATCGAAAATCGATACCGTCAACTATTTCAATTTTAGATGCGAACAAAGCCTAAGAGCCTAACAAAGCCCTCCTACTCAGAAGCCAACACTCCGTGTAGTTTGCCTCTTTAAAACAAAAGGTATTTGCAATATTTCATCTTTATGTAAGTGAGTGTGGTCTCCCACAATGCATCACTACTGATTATGTAAATAATCTCTGTAAGCCCCAGAAGCCAGGCTTACATGCAGAACGGCTGCTATATAGCAAGCCTATAAGAGTCCGAAAGGCCCTCCTACTAAAAAGCCAATGTTGAGTGTAGTCTGCCTTCTTAAAACAGAAGTTATTTGCGATAATTGATCTTTAAAGAGGAACTCCAGTAAAAATAATGTAATAAAAAAAGTGCTTCATTTTTACAATAATTATGTATAAATGATTTAGTCAGTGTTTGCCCATTGTAAAATCTTTTAAATCCCTGATTTACATTCTGACATTTATTACATGGTGACATTTTTACTGTTGGCAGGTGATGTAGCTGCTGCATGCTTTTTTTGGCAGTTGAAAACAGCTGTAAACAGCTATTTCCCACAATGCAACAAGGTTCACAGACAGGAAACTGCCAGGAGTACCACGGTCCTCAGTTTTTTGTGGGAGGGGTTTTACCACAATATCCATCATACAGCGCCCCCTGATGGTCTGTTTGTGAAAAGGAATAGATTCCACATGTAAAAGGGGGTATCAGCTACTGATTGGGATAAAGTTCAATTCTTGGTCAGAGTTTCTCTTTAAGAGTGCAATTGTGGTCTCCCACAATGCATAACTACTGAATATGCAAATACCTTCTGTTCTAAGAACGCAAACTAAACAGAGTAGTCGAATCTCAGAAAAGTCACGTTTCTGGTTTCCAGGTTTAACATTTTCCTTTCTACTCCACGTTATAAATTTGCCCACATCTGTTTTTTACCCCTGATTCTTTCTAAAACTTCTTGCTTTTTCTAAAAGCTGAAAAATGTCCCAAAGTGAAATGTATCCCACAAGTTCCATCAGTTCCTGCGCATAATTAATGACACAAAACTAACGATTGTTTTCCTAATGAATTACAAAGCTAGGCAGGCTGTGACCCCGCAGAATCGGAGCCAGGTTGAGGGTCTGGCTGTGTTCCACAACTGTCAGTGGAAATTGATGGAATCCAGAGGACATCAATGGGAGGATAAGACACAGTGTTCCCACTTCCTGTGCCCTTTCTTCCTCCTCCCAAATGTCACCTTGCAAGGATTGTGTAACTTGGCAGCGCTGAAAAGAGCAGCCTGGATGTGGCAGGAAAGCAAGACGCTGCTCCTTTAACCTCTCAGTGTTGTAAAGGAACAAAACCTGCCCAGTCCCTGGGAGAAAATACATCTAAGGATTTCTATTTAAAGGGAAACCCCACCCAGCCGGGGCCATCCCCACCTTACAGCGCAGAGAAGTCTCCTCCATGCCGCCAACGCTTACTCACAACACAGGGCTCAATACAGGCACTGGGGTTAATGCAATCCTAATGTGGAAATTAACTGATGTGAACAACAATTTTATCTGCAGTCTTAAAAATAAATAGGACTTTCCAGGAATCCCACAGTCGTATTTTCCTTTTAAAGAGACAAGTCAAATAACATTTATATTGCGCTTTTCTCCTGACGGACTCAAAGCGCCAGAGCTGCAGCCACTAGGAGGCGCTCTATAGGCAGTAGCAGTGTAGTAGTAGTCTAGCAGTAGCGGTGTAGTAGTAGTCTAGGCAATAGCAGTGTAGTAGTAGTAGTCTAGCAGTAGCAGTGTAGTAGTAGTGTAGCAGTAGCAGTGTAGTAGTAGTCTAGGCAATAGCGGTGTAGTAGTAGTAGTCTAGACCCAAATAGCACCGCTGCAGTCCATCACGCAGGTATTTTTCTTGGTATTCTGTGTTCTTTTTCCTCCATGCATAAGCCCCTTGTTATGCCCAAATAACCCAATTTTAGTTTCATCAGTCCACAGCACCTTATTGCAAAATGAAGCTGGCTTGTCCAAATGTGCTTTAGCCTACCTCAAGCGGCTCTGTTTGTGCTGTGGGCGGAGAAAAGGCTTCCTCACATCACTCTTGCATACAGCATCTCCTTGTGTAAAATGCGCCGAATGGTTGAATGATGCACAGTGACTCCATCTGCAGCAAGATGATGTTGTAGGTCTTTGGTGCTGGTCTGTGGATTGACTCTGACTGTTCTCACCATTCGTCACTTCTGTCTATCCGAGATTTTTCTTGGTTTGCTACTTCGAGCCTTAAAGGGGAACTGAAGAGAGAGGTATATGGAGGCTGTCATGTTTATTTCCTTTTAGACAATACCAGTTGCCTGGCAGCCCTGCTGATCCTCTGCTTCTAATACTATTAGCCATAGCCCCTGAACAAGCATGCAGCAGATCAGGTGTTTCAGTGGTTCAGACTTGTAAGTCTGATCTGACAAGACTAGCTGCATGCTTGTTTCTGGTTTTATTCAGATACTACTGTAGAGAAATAGACCAGCAGGGCTGCCAGGCAACTGGTATTGATTAAAAGGAAATAAACATGACAGCCTCCATATACCTCTCTCTTCAGTTCCCCTTTAACTTGAACTGAACCTGTGGTCTTCCATTTCCTCAATATGTTACTAACTGTGGAAACAGACAGCTGAAATCTCTGAGACAGCTTTCTGTATCCTTCCCCTAAACCATGATGGTGAACAATCTTTGTCTTCAGGTCATTTGAGAGTTGTTTTGAGACCCCCATGTTGCTACTCTTCAGAGAAAATTAAAAGAGGAGGGAAACTTACAATTGACCCCCTTAAATACTCTTACTCATAATTGCATTCACCTGTGTATGTAAGTCAGGGGTCACTGAGCTTACCAAGCCAATTTGAGTTCCAATAATTAGTTCTAAAGGTTTTGGAATCAATAAAATGACAACAGTGCCCAAGTTTATGCACCTGCCTAATTTTATTTAAACAAATATCGCACACTTTCTGTAAATCCAATAAACTTAATTTCACTTCTAAAATATCACTGTGTGTGTGTCTCCTATATGATGTATTTAACTGACATTTTTTATTGTAACAACCAACGATTTATACAGAAAAATCATGACGATTAACAAGGTTGCCCAAACTTTCGCATCCCACTGTATGTATGTACAAAGAGAGATACTGCTTGCTTGGCAGTTGACAGGTTCACAGACAGGAAACTGTCAGGACCATGGCAATGATGTCACACTGTGGGAGGGGTTTCTCCACAATATAAGCCACACCTGAAGATCTTTTTGAGAAAAGATAAATATTTCTCATGGGAAAGGAGGTATCAGCTACTGACTGGGATGCAGTTCAATCCTGGGTTACAGTTCCTCTTCAAAGGGGTTCTGTCCTTGAGTGACGGCGTGGGTCAAGATGTCTGCAGGGGGCTGGTAGAAGCCCCAGGTAAGTGACACTTTTTGTTTTAAAAACCACAACAAAACCCCTTTAAATAGAAAAAAAAACAAGTTTTTCTTTCTTTATTTATTTTTATAGCACCAACATCTTCCATAGCAGAGTACACAGACAGACAATAGAGGGGAGCATAGATACATGATTAGTACAACGCACAGTACAATCAGAACATCTAGCAACACAAGTACAAACTACATACATAGTCTATGTGTAATTTAAAACATCAACCATAACATTACGACGATACATGTCTATTCCACAGATAAATTATTAGCGGAAAGACGAGAAGCACTAGGCGGAGCATCGAGCCCATGAAAGTAGTGGGGGTGGAGACACTGGTGGAGGACTATCTAGAGGGCTGAAGGTACCTCTCTAGGATTCAAGTGGTCTCAATTCACTAAGCAGTTTAGACTAGTCTACTGATGGTTTTTAGTCTACTGTTGGTTTGGTGTAAATCAGTCGCATCAAAAGGGAACTCACTAATAATTATTAATAATTACCGAATGTTTTAGACCTGTTTATAGACCTGTTCTAAAACATTCAGTAATTACACAATTCACGAAGGCAAACAAGGAGTAAGCACGCCCACTTTTTCTGACAGAGATTAGACCAGCTGATTTCTGTCGGTAAAGTACTTCTGTGGGGTATTTTAGATGTGAGGATAGAACCTTTTAAATTAATTTTGCAGGAGTTTAATTGTATCCAGAGGAGAGCTCATCAGAGGAGAAGGATGTCAGTCATAGCTACTCGTATCTTTAGGCCTCGTACGGTAATTAGACCTAATTACCGAATGTTTTATACCAGGTCTAAAAACAGGTCTAAAACATTCAGTAATTATTAGTGAACCCCCTTTTGATGCGACTGATTGCTAGTTTACACCTAACCGTCAGAAGACTAAAACCATCAGTAGACTAGTCTAAACTGCTTAGTGAATTGAGGCCACTCAAGGGACACATGCAACTGATCCTTCTCCTCCTAGGCGTCCCGGGGCTTCAGTGGCGTCTGCCATCACGTGACCCGCTGGCTACCTAATACTGGGGCCCCCTCTGGAGGCTACCAACTTCTGGGGATACCTCTGTCTACCTTTAATAAGGAGGGGGGGGGGTACTCTGGCTACCTAATAGGGGGTACCTCTGGCTATTGCATCACAACAGTGTGCCCGTGTGGAGTGGGTAGGGGAGATTTTTACACATGCATCCTGAAAACTATTAAGCCTAGAATCTGCCCAGTACTGGGGAGTTGGACTGAGACATTAGGGGGAGGAGCAAGTGTCACATGGTCACACCTTACAGACCTGCCCACCAACTGAATCTACAGAGGAGAGGAATCAGTCTGTACTGCAGTGACAGCACATTTGTTACATGAAGCATGCCTTGTGTTGAGCACTCTGCTTGTATACATGCTTGGCATTCACCTATTAAGCATAGTTTCATTATAATCTGGCATTCATTTAAGGCCCGGTTCACATTAGCGTTCGCTATCCGGATTTTCCGGATCTGATCCGGACTGCATACTGTACAAACGGAACGTACGTTCCGCATAGCAATGTAAAGGCTATGCGGACGTTCACACGTGTCCGTTCCGTACAGTACGGAGCCGGATCGGATCCGGACTCCGGACTCTTTTCCAACATGCGCTATTTTTTGGGTCCGGATCTCTGGCCCACGCATCCTGACCGGAGCCTGACCCTAGCCTGACAGCACCATCCGGAACACAGAAACCAATGGGAAACGGAAGGCACAGAACACACTGCCTACAAAAACCTGACGTTCTACCCCACTTCCTATGCGTATCCAAGCGGCCATTTCGGATGGGGACACATGGGCCAAGCATGTCTGGAGTGGAGCAGCAGTGACAGACGTGCTGGAGCTGTTTGGCAGAATGTCGGAGGTGGAGGTGAGGCCTACAGCGGAGGAACCTGATTCTACAGGTGCACCTTCTGCTGACCCCAACATTTTTTTTTTTTAAATTTTGCTATTTTTTGCCCACGGATCCGGATGGCAGCCTGATGCATGCCTGAAACGAATGGACCGGATCCGGATCGGACCCGTACGGTTCTGATCAGGATCAGGTCAGGATGCGATCAGGATCAGGTCAGGATCCGGTCCGTTTACTTGCCAAAACGCAAGTGTGAATGGGGCCTAAGGCTTGGCTGTGCTTTAGGCAGATTATTTTAATGTTTGGCGTATAAACCTACTATTCTGTTTCTTCCAGACAATTTTATTCTGGTAATTCATTTCTGACACTCAATGCCAGATACAAATCCTGAACTAATTTTGTGTATTCAGCGTGTCATAACACCGCAAAGCAAACAGGGAAGATCAACAGAGGTGTAAAACATATTTGCAAAATGATATGAGCCACACATACAGGTTTTAATATGTTTACATAAGTTTAACAGGAACCCGAGAGAGTTCAGAATCCTCAAATGCAAACACCCCTCTTCTCCCCCCCCCCCCCCCTCCCAAAAAAGGCAGTGGTACAGTCCAGCTGGCCCAGATTCCACCAAGACGGATTTACCTCACAGGAGCCTATAAGCACAGATGTCCTCCTGGCAACCTTAAAAATCAATTAACCCTTCGCACACTCACATGCAAATGTTCAAACAAATGCATTCACAGATTTACTCATCCAGGCACAACTGTTATCCCTACAGCTAAATTAAAAGCCGGGGTTTTAGTTCACAGAAGAATGCATTCTTATGCTTAATCACCTATACTGCGCAGAAGTACCCAGGTAAACATAGGTGTCCTAACTCTGGCCCTGTAACATGCATAATGCAGACATGCAAACACATTCATTGCATCAAACCTATCAATGGATTAGGAGCACACATCCTAACTTCCTCTCCTGGGAAAGACAGTGCATCTTACCAATCGCACAAGGCAGCTAACACTGTCTTTCCCAGGAGAGGAAGTTAGGATGTGTGCTCCTAATCCATTGATAGGTTTGATGCAATGAATGTGTTTGCATGTCTGCACTATGCATGTTACAGGGCCAGAGTTAGGACACCTATGTTTACCTGGGTACTTCTGCGCAGTATAGGTGATTAAGCATAAGAATGCATTCTTCTGTGAACTAAAACCCTGGCTTTTAATTTAGCTGTAGGGATAACAGTTGTGCCTGGATGAGTAAATCTGTGAATGCATTTGTTTGAACATTTGCATGTGAGTGTGCGAAGGGTTAATTGATTTTTGCTGTTTCTAGCCACACCCCCTTTAGCACCTCCCTTTCCCTAAAAATTTATTTAATGTCCTAACTAGAGGCGATGTGCCTGGATATATGTATGTTTATTTTTATCATTGACCCCTGTGGCTAGGGTCCAATTCGGTGCACTCCCCCCTTCCCCTGTATGTTTGTCAGCATGCAGACAGCTTATGCTGGTGTATGCGCATGGTGCACATGGACACATAAAGTTAGCTCCCTTGTGCGATTGGTAAGATGCACTGTCTTTACCAGGAGAGGAAGTTAGGATGTGTGCTCCTAATCCATTGATAGGTTTGATGCAATGAATGTGTTTGCATGTCTGCACTATGCATGTTACAGGGCCAGAGTTAGGACACCTATGTTTACCTGGGTACTTCTGCGCAGTATAGGTGATTAAGCATAAGAATGCATTCTTCTGTGAACTAAAACCCTGGCTTTTAATTTAGCTGTAGGGATAACAGTTGTGCCTGGATGAGTAAATCTGTGAATGCATTTGTTTGAACATTTGCATGTGAGTGTGCGAAGGGTTAATTGATTTTTGCTGTTTCTAGCCACACCCCCTTCAGCACCTCCCTTTCCCTAAAAATGTATTTAATGTCCTAACTAGAGGCGATGTGCCTGGATATATGTATGTTTACTCCTGGCAACCTTGACTTCACCCTCCATGAACCTGCAAACATCCTCTGAACCGCACCACAAATGTGCTGACTGGCCCAGTTGTCACTTCTCCCTTAGATACCTTGTCCATCATAGGTGGCTACAGGTGCCCCTTAGCATAAGGTAGACAGAGGTACCCTCAGCATTAAGTAGCTCGTGGTGCCCCCAACTTAAAGAGGAACTCCAGCCTAAACAAACATACTGTCATTAAGTTACATTAGTTATGTTAATTAAAATAGATAGGTAATAGGATCTCTTACCCACCTTGTTTTAAAAGAACAGGCAAATGTTTGTTTTCATGAGGGCAGCCATCTTTTTGGTTGAAAGGAGGTGACAGGGAGCATGAGACACCGTTCCAACTGTCCTGTGTGCTGATCACCCCTCCGTTGCTACGAAACGTGAACAACAACATAGGAGATCCCATCATGCTTTGCACAGCGTCAGGGAAAAAAAGCCCGGGCAGTTTTCTTTAATGGGGCGGAGCTTAAGCTTTTGTGCAGCTAAAAATAAGGCTTATGTAAGAAAAACAAAGTTCTGATGCTGTGAAACTGTTAAATAAATACCAAGCCTTTTCAGTACTGCTGAGTAGATTTTTAGTCCGAAGGTTCACTTTAAGGGAGATCTCATCAGGGGAATGCCGAGAGCTCTCATTTATGGTCTGCTCCGGACTCTGCATAGGGAAGGAGGGAGGCACTGGGAAGGGGAGTCAGACGCCTTTCCATCATCATGCGCCTGCAGGCAAGTGCCTACAGTGCCTTATGGTCAATTCGGCCTTGCTGGCAACCATCTTTGTGTAGGTCTTTGCCAGCGCTTCCATGAAGGCAAACTGGGCAAATTGCCCAGAGCACCAGAGCTGACTGATGCCCCCAAGGTCTCCCCTAAGTGTACAGTGGTCCCCCAGGGTCCCTGCAGAGTATTTGTAGCACAGCTCAGCTTTGAACACTCTGCAGGGGCTGGGGGACCACAATATATTTTTTGGGGGGGAACCTTGGGGATCTGTCAGCTGGTTCTGGGCCCTAGGGCCCTGCTGGGTAACATGAATGAGGGTCAGCTCAGGGGGGACCACTTTCAGAGGAGGATGGTTAGTGTTTGTCAAGTTATGAGGTCACTGGGCCCCATGTTTGGCTGGAACCAGCCCTATTTGCCAGGGAACGCTTTGGAAAAAGAAATCTTGAGAATCCTGCATGAGGAAATTGACTAGTCCAAAAGCTGTCAGGATGATGTTCAGAGCTGTCAGATTACTAATAGTTACTGTAAGTGAAAGCTACACAGGAAAAGAGTCTTTTACAGTGCATTTACTCTTTTGCACTATACATGGGTGCATTATCAAAAGGGACTCTATGTGCTGTAGTTGGGGAGCTATGTAAGGGGTGGTTCTAAAAACGGAGGGCATTATGATGGGGATATTTCAGTTGGGTCATACCATAATGAGAACCATAAGGGTAACATACATGGGAGCATTATGGGGATAAATTATATAGTTGCCACTGTAAAACTTAGGGGGTTGGTCACTATAAGGCAGCACAACTATATTTGGTGGCATTATGAGCAGACTGTATATACACTATAGAAGGGGGATGTATGTGTATATATATATATATATATATATATATATATATATATATACATACATACATGTAGTGTGCTATAATTGGGGATACTATAATATAGGCAATATAATAGTGCAGACAGGGACCCTCATGGAGTGGGGCGTGGTGTGAAAGGGGAACCATAATAGCGGGAAACAGTGGGAGGTAAGCAGTGCAGAAACTGCTCAGTCACTCCTTAAAACTGCACCCACCTTTAGACTGCACCCACTAAAAAACAAACTAACCCATTGACCCCCTTATTAACCCTCTCTTCCGTATAGTACTTTTTTATTTTGTTATTATTTAAGCAGTACAAGGAGAAAAATTACATAAAGTAAAATATGTATACATTCCAAATGCAATAACCGTGCAACATTACCAGCAACCTCACCCTTGGTAGAATGCACTACATTATTCAGTATATGCAATTTTATGCTAATTATCCTATTTTCAGCATCTTAGAATCACTTCCTATATCTATATAGTGCTGTCTATTGGTATGGAGCCCCGCCCTACCACTTAGCCTAGGCTATTTAGTTATTATTATTATTGTTTTATAAAGTGCCATCATATTCCGTGGCACTGATTTTATGCTGGATTCTCCCCCCAGAGCATTCTGGGAGACCAGTTATTATTTCCACTGACTTCCAAACACTCAGTAAACAAGCACTTCGCAGTTATGCACCTGCCAGAGGTAAAGGTGAGAGTAGCACTATTTAAAGAGGAACTGTAACAACATGTAGTAGAACACAGTAAATTATTCAAGATAGCCACTTTTACAGTCATTTTCCTGGATTCAGCGACAGAAACACTTCCTATAGCTATATATTGCTGTATATTGATATGTAGCCCCCCCCCCACTGAGGCTTAGCCGAGGCTGTTTATTATGCAGAATTCTCTTCCAGAGAATTCCGGGAGACCAGAGATCTTTTCTACTGGCTTTAGAGCGCCCAGTCAACAAACATTCTACAGAGATCGCTTGTTAGCCTTAAAGCCTTAAAGATGTCACCACCTGTGATACATTTTAGATTGTAAATCAGGGAGAGGAAAGTTTTTACAATGAGGAAACACTTACTAAATATTTTATTAACCACTTCGCATCCAGAGCAGTTTTGACAGTTTAGCTATGTCCTTATTTAATCAGAAATAACTTTATCCCCATTTATGACACAGAAATGAAATATGTATTGTTTTTTTCAAGACAAACCAGGCTTTCATTGCATGACATTTTTTCCCTCGAACAATTTTGTTTTCTATGAAATTTAATGGGAAAACAAAGAAAAAAATAGAAAAAACATTTCTCAGTTTTACCAATTCCAATTTAAAAATAAAAAGTGCTACTGTAGATAAAAAAAAACACAAATTTTGTTTGGCTATTCTTACTGCTTATCACAAAACTTAGATTATGTTCCTGTCACAATTTATGGTGAAGATATTTGATTCTGAAATAATGCTACAGAGTGTATTTTTCCACTGTGAACTGAGAAAATAAAAGTATTTTTAATAGTAAAAATCAATCTCAATAGCTCAGGAAACATATATTCCCGTTCACCAATTAGTGCTGCATCAGATAGTGCCTGGAATGTGCACAGGAGCCAGCCCAATCCTGCACAGCACCACTTCTGCTACAAGACGTATATCTACTGACTCGTGGCTTAGATGAAGTCACAGAGGACGTATATATCTATTGACTTGTGGATAAAGTGGTTAAAAAATACTGAAAAAAAGCAATTTTATTAATTATGTTATACTGTATAAAAATATAGGAAATAATAGAAAAAAAAAATCATGGAAAAAATATCACCCATATAAAGTTCACCGTAATTTGTTTTGAAAAAAAAATGCATACATCATTTACATGTTGTAAGTAGTAATAACCCTTTGGCTGCAATATTTTGAAGAAGCTGAAATGTCAAAATTGTCCATATTGAAAACAAGAAGGTAAATGTGTTATTTTCCCTGTAATCATTATAGTCGCTGTAGGACACGGCTCCTCCGGGAGTCATGCTGCTGGAACATCAGGTGAATGGGGATCAGATGTCCCATGTAATCGTTTGCGTGAAAAAAAGTTTCTCTGTAGTCTGTACCACTGTACAGCCTTAAATCCATTTAGCACGCCCATCTCCCACGTGTCTCGGTACAATCACCCGGCCCTGTGAAATGGAGGGAGAATTGTGCTGGAATGTCCTCCTGTTACTGGGCCACTCTCAGATGTCCTCTGCAGTCCAGGGAAGATGACCTGTGATGAGTGAATTATGGTGATCAGACATCTCAGCTTGCAGCATAGGGACACAGCTATCGGACGCACCCCATATACCCAGCGTGGAAGACTGATGGGTAGTAAACCAGCCCAAAGCTTTTATTCTACACCGTAAAATGTGAGAGTTACGACCGCCGCGCCTTTGAAACTGATCCCCTTCATTACCTTTTTCAGAGGAGCGCATATTTTCCACTTTCTTACCTTGTATCTTCTTTGCTTTGAAATTCATCAAAATGCTAAAGGCCGTATTTTTCGCCGAGCTACAGATAAATCTGCCCTTTACAGCCCGCCGCACATGGCAACGCTTGGGAAAGAAGTCTTCATCCTTTATAGTTTCTGGCAAAAGTTTGCTTCTCTACAGACTGGAAGTTACTCATGTGCAGCTACACTAGTAATGACCAAGGATTCCCTGCTCCATCATATGTCATCGCATTTTTTGTCATTGCTTTGTAAATTGACAACATACGCCTTTATTCAATTACATATTTTTCCTAAGTTTTCTCCTAGGTGATATTTTCACACATTATTAATAAAATGCCCTTTAAAGTGGTCTGAAACTCCGACATAACATTCAATAAAAATGCGTTTTCCTACTTTTTATTACTTATTTTTATCATATTTGCTTTTGTGCATAAGTAATATTGTCTGTTTACAAATTACAAGTTTCCAAAGTGTAGTTTATATTACCCAGAAAGCTGCCATTGCATTTTATTCAAACTGCTTTTTATTATATATTAACATCTTCTAGTGAGCCGTTCTGAGCTGTTTGTGTGCTTGAAGAACAGAGAGCTTCACAGAAAGCTCCTTTTCACTTGTTACATTGTGTTTACACACATGTATCAACATTGGAATGCAAACAAAGGTACTGTTATCTACAGTTTGGATGCGGATTTGAAGCTGAATAGCAGGACAAAGTGCTTTGTTTAACCATTTCAGTGATGTTTTGCCAAAAAAAAAAAAAAAAAAAGCTGGGATAGTAGCTTTCAAGCTGTGAGGAATCTTTTAGAGCAAAGTAGAGATGCTGACTTTTAGACCACTTTAAGGCACCAGCAAGCAGGAAAATACTCTGAATAATTTGACAGTATCTTTTCGCCTACATTTTGGTACTTCTTTCAATTGGCGTTAACGCGGAGGCAGCCCCAGCATCACTCCACGCCGCTTGCGGGGACTGCAGGAGATCTCTGCATGAATGACGGAGCTCCGCTCTGCCTTCAGTCTCCCATCGGCGATCGCTTCTCAGAGACTGTTAACACTGTACAGCGCTGCGATCTACGGCAGCGCTGTACTGGGGACAGCCGTGTGACACGAATGTCCCCCTGGGAGGCACAAAAATTATCTGCTGGCATAGGCTAAAGCTTATCACAGCCAATCGCTGTGATAGGATGACGGAGGGAGAGTTATGAAATTAATTTTAAAAAAATGCAAAATTTAATAAAAGAAAATAAATATTTATAATAAATAAATAAACAATCCTGGGGGCGATCTGACCCCACCAACAGAAAGCTCACTTGTGTGCTGAGTTGGACGGCCCTGCAGCGAGGCCTTAAAGCTGGAGAAATTGGCCTGGTCACTAGTGGGGTTTAACACTGCGGTCTTCAAGTCGTTAAAGAGAAGATGAAAATAATCTTCTAGGAGAAAACTTGAGAGAAAAAGGTGAATTAAAGAATAGCCATTTTTTTGTAGTGCTTTACTGTAGATATTAACTGACGAGTGTCATGGACAAACAAGGGCAATAAGGGCGGGGGGTGTATTGAAGGATGCACTATAAAAAGAGGCACTACTGTGTAATTGGGGAGCTATATAAGGGGGCCACTGTATAGGGGGCACTAGAGATGAGGGCATAGATAGATCATTAAAAGTTGCATAGTACACCTTACAATAAACGTATGTAAATATTGACAGAACCAGGCCTGGCCGTGCGTTTATGGAGTGCAGCCCACTATTAGTGGTGAGCACAAATCTCACATCGAAATTTGCAATTACGAAATCATAGTGCAAATTTTTGGGAAAAATCTTAATTCATTTCATCTGTAATTGTAATCATTCGTAATTTTGCATAATTTTTGCATCATTTTGTGCCAACTTTAGTGGCGAATAGCAAAGTCCCCACACAGGCTATTTCCTAAATCGAAGAGGAATACCTCAATGCATGTGGCATAAAACCCTTGGCCTACTTCCGCTTCATTGATGATATTTTAGTCATCTGGTCCGCAAGTGAGGATGATCTTCTCCAGTTCCACAGGAACTTCAATGCCTTCCATCCTACAATCAAATTGAAACTTACCTACTCTCACACAGAGATTAACTTTCTGGACACCACCATATACATCAGGGGTAACAACATACAAACCTCTGTGTATCGCAAACCTACAGACCGTCCCACATACCTAAGATATGACAGTTTTCATCCCAAGCACATTAAGAACTCTATAATTTACAGCCAAGCTATAAGGTACAACCAGATTTGTTCTGACAGGATGGACAGAGACAAGCACCTGGATCACCTTAAGAACACTTTCATTAAACAAGGTTACAGTCCTCCCATGGCTGAGGCCCAAATCAGGAAAGCCAGCAACATCCCCAGGACTGAACTCCTGAAATATAAGCAAAACCAGAAAGAGGAACGTGTCCCTTTGGTTGTCACCTACAACCCACACCTGGAAATCTTAAGGAGGATTGCTAAGGAACTTCATCCCATTTTACACAAGGATCACAGACTGAGAACGATATTCCCTGAACCTCCACTCTTGTCATATCGGCAACCACACAATCTAAAACAGATGATTGTCAGGAGCTCTTTGAATAGGCCTCAACAAAACGGAACATCACCCTGCTGACAAAAAATATGTGGGACCTGCAGACACATTTACTCCACTGACAGGGTAACGATACCAGGTTCACAACAGGAGTACAGAGTACAAGGTACATTTTCCTGTGGTTCTGTAACGATCGGTGGGCGCAGAGAGTATCTGATTACCGGTGATCTGCAGTATCACCGGAAATAGAGATATATACCAGATTATAAGTGAACTGCAGTCTCACCGATAATCCGATATACAAACTAACCTCTGATCACCCGAGTAGAGTGTAGTGTTTGGTGTAACTGTAACACTAAGAGGACAAGGCCTCAATGCAGTAAGGAGTACTGCACAGATTCCTTCCGCAGACCTAAGCTCTCCAAGACGGGAGGAGTCAGACTGACAGTAGGAAGGGATATCTGAAAGTGACCCTCAGGAGGAAGGATCGCTAACAGAGCGAGGAACCGCCTCTAACGGTAAGGTCGGTTCTCGAGGTCGGACAAGCCAGGTCGTACACACACGGACAGATAAAGTACAGGATCAGGAGGCAAAGGCAGAGTCAAAGTACAGGCAGGGTTCAGCAACGGGGTATCAGAAATATCGGGGTACAAAATCAGGAGGCAGAAGCAGAGTCAAGGAACGAGCCGGGGTTCGGCAACAGAGTATCAGAAATATCGAGGTGCAAGATCAGAGTTCAGGAGGATAGTCAAGGCAGGCAAAAGTCATAACAGATAATCACAATCAAACTAGTACTTTAGCTATCAACAGAATCTAGCTTAGTGTAGGATTACAGCTCCAGCTGGTCCCGGCACACTAACGGATCTAACTACGGATCTGGGTGCTCCCACATATGTGAACGCAACGCCAGACAAGGAGCAAGTGAACAACCAGCAGTATATATACTCTAGGACCTTTCCAGGACCTCCCTAATTGCTGGTCCAATGGGAGCAGTGGAATTTGTCAGCTGACCCAGCTGGTCAGCCGACACCCTTCTAACTGCTATTTAAACTCTGCCTCTGTGCTCGCGCGCGTGTAAGTCTGAATCTTGGTGAACTATCAGTCCCAGCCACACCAGTACTGTTTTGCAATGTATCTAATGCGGGGGTCACCTCTGATGTGGATTCCGCCGTTACCAATGCGGATTCCGCCGCACTGCCCATGCGGCATGCAGCGTTTTTTCCGCGTTGTGACGCCATGCTGGACGCGGAAACAGCCGCCTCACCTCGAGAGACGGCGGCTTTTCCGCGTTTCCTCACAGTACCCCCCTCCCGAGGAGTGGACTCCGGACAACTCCCACCAGGCTTCTCGGGATGTACAGCATGAAATTCCTTCACTAACTCGTCCGCATGCATGCGGTTCCTAGGTACCCATTGCCTCTCCTCAATCCCGTACCCCTTCCAATGTACGAGGTACTGTACCGAGTTCTGTACAGTACGTGAATCTATGATCTTCTCCACTTCGTACTCGGGTTGGGCATCCACCAACACGGGAGGAGGAGGAGTAGGACCCACCTGGACTGCTGGTTTAAGAAGGGACACGTGGAAGGACCTCACCCCCCGCATGCTGGTGGGAAGGTCAATGGAATAAGTAACATTATTAATCTTCTTGGTCACGGAAAATGGGCCCACAAACCTGGGACCCAGTTTGGCAGATGGCTGCTTCAGGGTCAAGTGACGTGTGGACACCCAGACTAGATCCCCTGGCCGAAACTTCCATTCCACGGACCGTCTCTTATCTGCTTGACCCTTCTGACTCTGGAACGCCTTCTGTAAATTCCCCTTAACAATTCCCCAATTGTCCCTGAGTAATCTCTGCCAATCTTCCAGTGCTGGAAATGGAGACGAGACAACTGGAAAAGGGGAAAATTTGGGTGACCTCCCTGTTACAATCTGAAATGGGGAAAACCCAGACGAGGAATTCTTTAAATTATTTTGAGCGAATTCCGCGAAGGGCAAAAATTTCACCCAGTCACTCTGCGCCTCAGCAACGTAGCATCTCAGAAATTGCTCCAGGGATTGGTTAATGCGTTCTGTCTGCCCATTGGTCTGTGGGTGGTAGCCTGACGAGAAAGACAATTTCATGCCCATTTGGTGGCAAAATGCCCTCCAGAATCCAGACACAAACTGGACTCCCCTATCAGACACGATGTCTTCCGGAATGCCATGCAGCCGGAAGATGTGAATGATAAACAATTCAGCCAGTTCTTGAGCCGAGGGGAGTCCTTTCAGGGGCACAAAATGGGCCATTTTGCTAAACCGATCGACTACCACCCAAATGACCGACATGCCTTCAGACCTGGGCAATTCCCCCACAAAATCCATGGACAAGTGGGTCCATGGCTCACTCGGGGTGGGCAAAGGCTGCAACCTTCCTACAGGTGCCAGCCGGGAGGGCTTACTCTGGGCGCACACTGCACACTCCCTAACATACTCCTTGCAATCTGTTGCCAAGGAAGGCCACCAAGCACACCTGGCAATCAGATCCTGCGTTCTGGCAGCTCCAGGATGACCAGCATTCTTATGGGCGTGAAAGAGTTGCAGAACCTGTAACCGGAATGGTAATGGTATGAACAAGACCCCTTCGGGTTTCCCTTCAGGAACCTCCTGCTGAAAGGGACCCAAGATCTCTGTCCACTCTTCCCAAGACTCCGTGGCGGCTAACACCAGTTTCTGCGGAATGATGGATTCAGGAGTGGGAGGCTGTGCTGTCTCAGGTTCGAAACACCTGGAGAGGGCATCTGCCTTGATGTTTTTGCTACCTGGAGTGTATGTGATTATAAACCTGAATCTCGTAAAAAACAAGGACCACCGGGCCTGACGGGGACTAAGCCTCTTAGCCCCCTCGATGTACTCCAAGTTCTTGTGGTCGGTGTAAACAGTGATCGTGTGCTCTGCCCCCTCCAACCAGTGGCGCCACTCCTCAAATGCCAATTTAATGGCCAGGAGCTCTCTGTTGCCTATATCGTAGTTTCTCTCCGCCGGAGAGAACCTACGGGAAAAGTACGCACAGGGGTGTAGTCTTCCCTGTAACCCTGATCGCTGAGACAGCACAGCCCCTACCCCGACCTCCGAGGCATCGACCTCAACAATGAACGGATAAGCGGTGTCGACATGTCTCAGGATTGGTGCGGAACAAAACAATTTTTTCAGACTAGAAAATGCATTCTGAGCCTCTGGAGACCAGTGGGTAGTATCTGCCCCCTTTTTTGTGAGACTGGTAAGGGGTGCAATGATCGTGGAGTACCCTTTTATAAACCTCCTATAATAATTTGCAAAACCCAGGAATCTCTGGAGGGCTTTCAGGCCCACAGGTTGCGGCCATTTTAGGACAGCTGTGACTTTAGCAGGGTCCATTGACAGACCTGAGGTAGAAATCACATACCCCAGAAACGTGACGGATGTCACCTCAAAAATACACTTTTCTAACTTGGCGTAGAGTCTATTCTGTCTTAATTTGTTTAGGACAAATTTCACATGGACCCTGTGTTCGGGGAGGTTATTGGAATAAATTAATATATCATCGAGGTATACCAGTACGAATTTACCCAATACCTCCCGGAATACCTCATTGATTAGTTCCTGGAAGACGGCGGGCGCATTGCACAACCCGAAGGGCATCACTAAGTATTCGTAATGCCCGTCGGGTGTGTTAAAGGCCGTCTTCCATTCATCGCCCCTTCTAATGCGGATTAGGTTGTATGCCCCCCTCAGATCTAACTTAGAAAAGATCTTTGCAGTAGTGACCTGCGTGAATAAGTCGTCTATCAATGGTAACGGATAGCGATTCTTCACCGTGATTTTATTGAGACCTCGGTAGTCGATACAAGGTCGAAGACCCCCGTCTTTTTTCTTAACGAAAAAGAAACCGGCCCCAGCCGGTGACCGAGAGGGCCGAATAAACCCCTTGGCCAGGTTGTCACGAATGTACTCCTGCATGGCCAACTTCTCGGGACCGGACAAGTTATACAGGTGACCCCTAGGGGGCATACAACCAGCACGGAGATCAATGGGGCAATCGAACGGGCGATGAGGAGGTAATTGATCAGCAGACTTGGGACAAAAGACATCAGAAAAATCGGAATACACCTCGGGAACACCCTCCACGTACACCTTGGTCTGACCCAATGTCACCTTTCCTAGACACTGTTGGTGACAACGATCAGACCATCTGGTTACCTGACCCGTGGCCCAGTCGATTTGTGGAGAGTGGGCCTGTAACCAAGGCATGCCTAAGATAATAGTGGAGGTTGACATGTTCAAAACGAAAAACTGTAGCTGTTCCCCATGCAATACCCCTATCGTGACCCTCACCTGCGGAGTCTGAGACAGGGGACGATCCCGTTGCAGCGGGGAATCGTCTACTGCCGTGACCTGAATGGGGGGACTTACTGGAGTGAGAGGAATACCCAACTCCCGAGCAAATTCAAGGTTCATAAAATTGGCCGCTGAGCCAGAGTCAATAAAAGCTTCAGTGTCCACAGACTTATCATCCCACGTAATAGTACAGGGGAGAAGTAACTTCTTCTCTTTTTGGGGTGAGAATGAAGTGCCTAGGGTGTCACCCCCCACTACTCCTAGGCAGACCCGTTTCCCGACTTGTTAGGGCAGTTTCGCACCCTGTGCCCTGCTTCTGCACAATACAGGCACAGTTGTTCTGTTATTCTCCGCCTACGTTCCACCTGGGTCAATCTTGATCGACCAATTTGCATGGGTTCGGGTGGTGGTGAGGCTGGAGAGGGTGACACCGGTGGAGATGCCGTTACTGCGGGCGTACCAGAAGGTGCCACATACGAAGTCACCCTGACCCGGTGACTGCCCCTAGTCTGCCTCTGATGGCGTAGTCGACGATCGACTCTGATGGCCGATGATATGGCCTCATCGACTGTTGCGGGCTCGGGTAAGGTTAGCATCAAATCAGAGACCTCCTCCGACAACCCAGATAGAAAATAATCCATCAGAGCAAAATTGTCGAATCTGGCGGTAACAGACCACCTACGAAATTCTGCTGCGTAATCCTCGACCGACCCTCTGCCTTGCCGCAAAAGTTTGAGCTTCCGCTCTGAAGTTGCCGCAAGGTCAGGGTCGTCGTATATTACGGCCATAGCCTTAAAAAATTCCTCGACTGAGGTCAGAGCTAAATTAGTGGGGGACAGGTTGTATGCCCAGGACTGGGAATCACCAGTTAACAGTGTTTTAATGAAAATGACCCGTTGGGTCTCAGTCCCCGAGGATCGGGGTCTTAACTCAAAGTATGACAACACTCTACTCTTGAAATTCCGGAAGTCAGACTTGTGGCCGGAAAATTTATCAGGTACAGGCATACGTATGTCATCACTAGGAGGGGATCGCACTGAATCAACTGACGTCTGGAGGGTTTGCACAGAGCCTTAAAGGGCATCAATCAAAGCTTTGTGCTGGCCCAGTGCTTGATGGAGGTTATCCACCGAAGTGGCAAGCATACCCAGACGACCAGTGTTTGCGTCCATTTTGATTTTTGGTCTGGCGTTCTGTAACGATCGGTGGGCGCAGAGAGTATCTGATTACCGGTGATCTGCAGTATCACCGGAAATACAGATATATACCAGATTATAAGTGAACTGCAGTCTCACCGATAATCCGATATACAAACTAACCTCTGATCACCCGAGTAGAGTGTAGTGTTTGGTGTAACTGTAACACTAAGAGGACAAGGCCTCAATGCAGTAAGGCGTACTGCACAGATTCCTTCCGCAGACCTGAGCTCTCCAAGACGGGAGGAGTCAGACTGACAGTAGGAAGGGATATCTGAAAGTGACCCTCAGGAGGAAGGATCGCTAACAGAGCGAGGAACCGCCTCTAACGGTAAGGTCGGTTCTCGAGGTCGGACAAGCCAGGTCGTACACACACGGACAGATAAAGTACAGGATCAGGAGGCAAAGGCAGAGTCAAAGTACAGGCAGGGTTCAGCAACGGGGTATCAGAAATATCGGGGTACAAAATCAGGAGGCAGAAGCAGAGTCAAGGAACGAGCCGGGGTTCGGCAACAGAGTATCAGAAATATCGAGGTGCAAGATCAGAGTTCAGGAGGATAGTCAAGGCAGGCAAAAGTCATAACAGATAATCACAATCAAACTAGTACTTTAGCTATCAACAGAATCTAGCTTAGTGTAGGATTACAGCTCCAGCTGGTCCCGGCACACTAACGGATCTAACTACGGATCTGGGTGCTCCCACATATGTGAACGCAACGCCAGACAAGGAGCAAGTGAACAACCAGCAGTATATATACTCTAGGACCTTTCCAGGACCTCCCTAATTGCTGGTCCAATGGGAGCAGTGGAATTTGTCAGCTGACCCAGCTGGTCAGCCGACACCCTTCTAACTGCTATTTAAACTCTGCCTCTGTGCTCGCGCGCGTGTAAGTCTGAATCTTGGTGAACTATCAGTCCCAGCCACACCAGTACTGTTTTGCAATGTATCTAATGCGGGGGTCGCCTCTGATGTGGATTCCGCCGTTACCAATGCGGATTCCGCCGCACTGCCCATGCGGCATGCGGCGTTTTTTCCGCGTTGTGACGCCATGCTGGAC
Organism: Hyperolius riggenbachi; assembly: GCF_040937935.1. NCBI lineage: Eukaryota > Metazoa > Chordata > Amphibia > Anura > Hyperoliidae > Hyperolius > Hyperolius riggenbachi. The sequence goes on along the minus strand of NC_090657.1, from coordinate 216,477,217 downwards.
GCGGAAACAGCCGCCTCACCTCGAGAGACGGCGGCTTTTCCGCGTTTCCTCACAGGTTCCACCAATCTGGTATATCTGATCATGTGTGCTAAATGCCCCAATGTTATGTACGTGGGAGAAACTGGACAAACTCTGCGCAAACCTATGAATGGACACAGGCACACTATTAATGATACCAAATCTGGACTCCCACTTGCTACACACTTTCGGTCCAACGGACACAGCATGGATGATCTTCGTGTCACTGCCCTGAAGGGCGGCTTCAAAACGTCAAATGATCGATTAATAGCAGAAACAAAATTTATAAATTGTTTCAAAGCTGTGCAGAAGGGTCTGAATAAGGACAACAACTTTCTATATTGGTATGAGATTGATGATATATGAACTGTCTCAGCCACCCTAGCTGAACTTGTGAACTAAGAATTTACGATACCTCTGGGTCAATCCTAATACCAGGTCTGTGAGCAATAAAGTAAACAAGGATCCTTATCTTACCCCATTTAGATGGTCTGTTTGTATTAAGGCATCTTAATGATGTATTTATGCTTGAAAAAAATATATGTTTTCCCTTTTGATGTTGCATGTATATAAGCTGTCTGTACCACCAGCTTGCAAACTAACAGGATGTAAACCTGAGGAAGGCTGCAAGGCCGAAAGCTTGTTTATTCTTATTCATTTGTAGTTAGCCAATAAATGGTATCATCCGGATTTAAAACTTCTTGTTATAACATTAGGGGGCACACTGCAAAATGCAAACAATAAAAGCCAGCTCCATGAATGCACTGCAACGCTATGGGCTTGCAATCTGATGCTGCACTTGATAATTTTCATGTATTTTAGGCTTAAATCAATGGAAATTATGATTGGTCACACGTGTTGGGGCATAGGATCTGCTGAGAATCGAACAGGAAAATTGGTGTGTGGGTGTGTGGCTACCTTTAGTGTAGTGATGTACAGAGACAGTTTGGAGAAAGCTTTGTGGGTCCAATCATCAGTACATGGACTGACAGAGGAGCAGCATCTAGGAGTGATAACAGATGGATGCTTGTGGATGACGGTCTTCATACGTGTGTACACAGCGGCGTATCTAGAGGGGTGCAGGCGTGGCTCATGCTATGGGCGCCACAGTGCCATGAGTGTCATGCCTGCTCTCATGCTGCACTCACTACCTATTCTGGGGGGCTATTTATACTGGGGGACACCTCCCATTACTGGGGGAACACCTCTTACCACCTATACTGGGGCTTCTTATATTGAGGGACACTTCTCAACACCTAAACTAGGGGGATAACTATACTGGGGGGGCAGCTGTTACTACCTATACTGGGGGGCTACTTATACTGGGGGACACCTTTCACTACCTGTACTGAGGGAACGCCTCTCACCACTTATTCTGGGGATCACCTTCCCCCACTTATACTGGGGGGCTACATATACTGAGGGACAACTCATTACCTATGGAAAGGGGGGGGGGGGCTGCTTGTATATCTTGAGGCAAGTGGCTATTTGCTTGTCATTTTATCTAGACTCTAGAGGCTTGTGACTACTTTATATTTGTTATTGGGGGCCATGTGATTCTTTTATCTTGAAGCATGTGACTTTATTTTTTTTAATTTTAAGATACTTAATTGTAATTTCTAGGGGACCATGGGACCAATTTATGCATCCGGGAACATAATAAATTCTGGTATTTGGGTAAACCAGCTGCTTAATTCTGGTATCTAAGGACAATATTGCACTAAAAAAACATAGACAGTAGCGTATATATAAGCAAAACAGACAAATGATAAGCGCTCAAGGATGCACCTGAATTGTAAGCAATCAGCGGCAATGCAGAGCCCCCTAGGGCTGAATACATGCCTCTAATGCAAAACAGATGCAAAATTATGTGCTAACTCTAATCTAAAAATTTGAGAGTGAATTTAAAACAGTGAAGGCAGCTAGCCACTAGTATACTTACATTTAAGTTTGCACAGTGGGCGACATGGCAGCGCTTTCAAACAACCTCATACCTGAATGATTTAACTGCAATGGTGAGCAGAGCTCCAGAAACTGGACTAAATTACACACCCAGCATACACTGCAGGCAAAGAGAGGGAGGGGGAGTTAGTGATTAAGCTGCATCAGTGGGCAGAGCTCCAGAACCTGGACTATATTACACACCCTGCATCACTATAGACCAAGGGGGGGTGTTAGCTTCAGTGATAATTAGTGCACAAATTATGACCTAATAGACTTCCCCACGGCGGTGACGTACCCCCTTGGGGAAGACCTACCTCTAACCTAGCAATAAAAACATAATTCCTCGTGCTGCTATTCATAAATGGTATACACATTTCATAAGACAAGCAAAACAGACAAATGATAAGCGCTCAAGGATGCACCTGAATTGTAAGCAATCAGCGGCAATGCAGAGCCCCCTAGGGCTGAATACATGCCTCTAATGCAAAACAGATGCAAAATTATGTGCTAACTCTAATCTAAAAATTTGAGAGTGAATTTAAAACAGTGAAGGCAGCTAGCCACTAGTATACTTACATTTAAGTTTGCACAGTGGGCGACATGGCAGCGCTTTCAAACAGGTCATAATTTGTGCACTAATTATCACTGAAGCTAACACCCCCCCTTGGTCTATAGTGATGCAGGGTGTGTAATATAGTCCAGGTTCTGGAGCTCTGCCCACTGATGCAGCTTAATCACTAACTCCCCCTCCCTCTCTTTGCCTGCAGTGTATGCTGGGTGTGTAATTTAGTCCAGTTTCTGGAGCTCTGCTCACCATTGCAGTTAAATCATTCAGGTATGAGGTTGTTTGAAAGCGCTGCCATGTCGCCCACTGTGCAAACTTAAATGTAAGTATACTAGTGGCTAGCTGCCTTCACTGTTTTAAATTCACTCTCAAATTTTTAGATTAGAGTTAGCACATAATTTTGCATCTGTTTTGCATTAGAGGCATGTATTCAGCCCTAGGGGGCTCTGCATTGCCGCTGATTGCTTACAATTCAGGTGCATCCTTGAGCGCTTATCATTTGTCTGTTTTGCTTGTCTTATGAAATGTGTATACCATTTATGAATAGCAGCACGAGGAATTATGTTTTTATTGCTAGGTTAGAGGTAGGTCTTCCCCAAGGGGGTACGTCACCGCCGTGGGGAAGTCTATTAGGTCATAATTTGTGCACTAATTATCACTGAAGCTAACACCCCCCCTTGGTCTATAGTGATGCAGGGTGTGTAATATAGTCCAGGTTCTGGAGCTCTGCCCACTGATGCAGCTTAATCACTAACTCCCCCTCCCTCTCTTTGCCTGCAGTGTATGCTGGGTGTGTAATTTAGTCCAGTTTCTGGAGCTCTGCTCACCATTGCAGTTAAATCATTCAGGTATGAGGTTGTTTGAAAGCGCTGCCATGTCGCCCACTGTGCAAACTTAAATGTAAGTATACTAGTGGCTAGCTGCCTTCACTGTTTTAAATTCACTCTCAAATTTTTAGATTAGAGTTAGCACATAATTTTGCATCTGTTTTGCATTAGAGGCATGTATTCAGCCCTAGGGGGCTCTGCATTGCCGCTGATTGCTTACAATTCAGGTGCATCCTTGAGCGCTTATCATTTGTCTGTTTTGCTTGTCTTATGAAATGTGTATACCATTTATGAATAGCAGCACGAGGAATTATGTTTTTATTGCTAGGTTAGAGGTAGGTCTTCCCCAAGGGGGTACGTCACCGCCGTGGGGAAGTCTATTAGGTCATAATTTGTGCACTAATTATCACTGAAGCTAACACCCCCCCTTGGTCTATAGTGATGCAGGGTGTGTAATATAGTCCAGGTTCTGGAGCTCTGCCCACTGATGCAGCTTAATCACTAACTCCCCCTCCCTCTCTTTGCCTGCAGTGTATGCTGGGTGTGTAATTTAGTCCAGTTTCTGGAGCTCTGCTCACCATTGCAGTTAAATCATTCAGGTATGAGGTTGTTTGAAAGCGCTGCCATGTCGCCCACTGTGCAAACTTAAATGTAAGTATACTAGTGGCTAGCTGCCTTCACTGTTTTAAATTCACTCTCAAATTTTTAGATTAGAGTTAGCACATAATTTTGCATCTGTTTTGCATTAGAGGCATGTATTCAGCCCTAGGGGGCTCTGCATTGCCGCTGATTGCTTACAATTCAGGTGCATCCTTGAGCGCTTATCATTTGTCTGTTTTGCTTGTCTTATGAAATGTGTATACCATTTATGAATAGCAGCACGAGGAATTATGTTTTTATTGCTAGGTTAGAGGTAGGTCTTCCCCAAGGGGGTACGTCACCGCCGTGGGGAAGTCTATTAGGTCATAATTTGTGCACTAATTATCACTGAAGCTAACACCCCCCCTTGGTCTATAGTGATGCAGGGTGTGTAATATAGTCCAGGTTCTGGAGCTCTGCCCACTGATGCAGCTTAATCACTAACTCCCCCTCCCTCTCTTTGCCTGCAGTGTATGCTGGGTGTGTAATTTAGTCCAGTTTCTGGAGCTCTGCTCACCATTGCAGTTAAATCATTCAGGTATGAGGTTGTTTGAAAGCGCTGCCATGTCGCCCACAGTAGCGTATATATGCAAAGAAAAGAAGCTGTTATTATGGGGCAAGGGGTCAGACCAGGGAGTGCAATTTTAGTGTTTGCCATAGGCACTTTATTACCCAGATACGCCTCTGTGTGTACAAGGCTTGGGGTGTTTTCTAACTGCAGAGAAACTGTCATTTACAGCCCTGGATTCCTAATCCCTTACAGTGCAAAAAAAGAAACACAGGCTAGTTCTATGTAGGATTGGGACTGCACATATACATACATGTTTATATCAAGTTTTGCATCACTTCAGGGTCCTATTGAGCGGTTTTGAATTACTTTATTTCAGACTTATGCCTCCTATGTGTTTTTGTTATGCATTTATTGTCTGTTTCACCTAAATTGTGCAGTGCAACAGAAGTAGATGGCTCCATATAAATCAGTAATAATAATAATGTCAGCAGGCTTCAGTGCGCCATAAATCCAGGGGTCTCTGATGCAAGCAAGCCTGGATGAGTAACACACAAGGTCTTTAGTGTCCTCCTGGCAGTAAAATCCCCTCCGCCATCCAGCCCTGGGCCTGAAGCAGAAGTTTACACTCCAAGTGCCTTTGGAATGCTGCTGGCATGTTTTCATAGTGTTGGCCAATTAGGCATTAAGTGACATCACCTTTCTGCGAAGTCATTAAGCCTATCTTTATGTGTTCTCTGCAGACTCGTGTGATGTCTCACCTCCATAAACTGGACTTTATCTTCAAGGCTGCTCTGTTACAGCATTTTAATGTTTGCAGCGAGGAGGTGGAGGGGGACGTGGAAAGAAAAAACATTCCTGCCTATCAATAATTAAATTTTTATGACTCTGGTCGGTAGCTGGCCAAACAAACGCACGGCCTTGGCGTAAAATGTAATCTGCGAGCCACGGGCAGGCAATGAATGTTAATGGCATTTCACAGCTAAACTCATTAGTTAACTTTCTGCGTAGAAGTGGCCTAAAAATCAATGTGACCTCCTCAATGCAACGTAAGTCAGCTCTTGTAGATTGCAGTCTTGTGCTCAGGAGGGTCTACATAAAAACCAAGATGGGGAAGTTTGTTGATTTTAATTCACTCATTATTTAAGCGGTTCTGGATGGTAGTGATTGAAATTTACACTCTGTTTGGCAGCAGGTATCCCTGCCAGGGCGTAGATTCCAATCTCTCCAGCCGTTCACACCGCTGTATCGCCACTGTAGCCCGCTCGCTCTGCTGTCATTATCAGAGCAGAGATTTGTGCAACGATCAGGAGCCAATTTCATTGGCTTCTGACCCTGTGATTACTCTGAGCCAATCACAGCAATCACTGTTTACAAATAGGGAAGGGACCACTCTGGTCATTAAAGGGAACCAAAGCTAAAGTAAAGAAAAGATTCTATACATACCTGGGGCTTCCTCCAGCCCCATACGCGCTGATCGATCCCACGCCGCTGCCCGCAGCTACGAGAACCGGCTCCCGTCACTGACGTCATCGGAGCCGGCCTACGCAGGAGAAGTGCGCCCTCTACGTACCTCTCTGCTGCAGAGATACGCAAAGAGCGCACTTCTGCTACGCTAGACTGGCTCCGACTGACAGCAGAGTTAAGAAACTTCAGTTGTTATCTGTGCAAAAGAGCTTCTCTGAGCTCTCCGGCCCAACTTGGGTCAGGGACTGTCCTATTTTATGGAGCACTTATACATGAAAGAAACAGTCAGAGACAGCTTGAGATAAGGCTTTACTGCAGGGAACTTGAAAGCGTCATTAGCTCTGCATGTTTTATAGTTTCAAATACATTGTGGCTTGTAATTGCAAATATGACAGAATGACGCAATGTTATAAAATATGAGACTCTTTTCTTTGCTACTAATGTTCTATTCATTATCTGTACTACACCTATAATTCATTAAATCATACGTTTTTTTTTCACTTCAGTGCCACTTTAAAGAGGACCTGAGCCGTAGCTGGGGTTCAGAAACACATACTTACCTAAGGAGAGGGAGGCCTCTAGATCCTATAGAGGCTTCCAATGCTCTCCTCTGGTGCTCCACCGCTGCCCGTGACGCTCCAGCTGATCAGGGCCACGCCCCTCTTCCGGCATGAGCTCAGTCGTGCTTTAGCGGCATGAGTACAGCAACACGTGCATGAGAGGCTCCAGCTTACACGGCCACACGCATGCTTGAAGAGGATAACCCCAATCAGGCCCTCATTGGTAATCTTTGAAGGGTCCACTATATATTGATAGGTGAAACATTTGCATCAGGCGCAGAGATTACAGAGGCAGCATGTTTGTACTGTGTTTACACTTACAGCAGGCCATCAGAGTAGGAGGAGAAGCAAGAGGAGAGCGAGGTGAAGAGGTCATCATTGGGGAAAAGCAGCTTGTTGTGCTGTGTGAGGAGTCTGATAGTGAGTGAGGAGGGGGGAGGCTGGAGAGCAGCAGTGTTTCATTTGACTTGCACAGCAGAAGGGAGGAGGTTGCACTGCTGTCCTGACTGAGGAGGAATGGAGTGGCCGAGTGTGAGCAATTTTTTTTATCACAGACTCACAGCCAGCCAGTGTGCTATTGTGTTGAGGGGAGGGGGGGGGGGGGGGTATCCTCACAAGAAGTTTGGCTCAGGCAGCAAAAGTCTAGAGTCGGCCCTGGCCCCTCTGAGGGACAGTTAGTGACAAGACAATATACTCTGTACATCCAATAGAGCGTGGTCAGGATACCATGCCAAGCAGAGTCGGCTACAGGAAATCAATCTAGAGTAAAACGTGGTCAAGATACAAGCAGAGTCGGCAACAGGAATCAGATAATTTGTGGGCGCATACCCAGCAACAAGCCAAAAGCTAATACCATCACGGGCGATGTCTGGGGGAGCTCACCATGCCTAAATACAAGGACTAACCAATCAGAAACAAACAGAATCAAAAGTAACAAATGACATACCAGCTGACCTGCTGACACGCAACACAAACACATGGCTAATGTTTACAGCGGTGGAGCACGTACTGAGAGCGCGTCCACTCTCTGTCCAATGGGAGCTGAGCGCCAGGCTGCGCTCCAGTGACGTCAGCGGCCTGCCGAGACCCGGAAGCTTGTGTCTCAGCCCAAGCCTCAGCGTTCCGCCGCCATGAGTGCCCCGATGATCTCACATCCGAATGGCTGGGCAGAGCAGTCATGGTCTGGGCACGCATATTTGGGAAACATTCATGTGATAGTGTAACATGGGGCATACAGCTCATAATGTACAGCTAGCATGATAGAGAACAATATCACACAACCTCTCCACATCCATCCCCCTCAGAATCTGCTGACTGAACCTCCGTCCTCAAACCGCTCCAGACCAGAAAAGATGTTTTTCTCCTGTCGCTGTGAACGGTGTGATTTACTGCAAGCAGGAAAAAATAAATCTCTCTTTTTTTTTTTTAAACTGCAAAGTGCTTGCAATTTACGGAGCCACAATGTGTGCCTTGCGATATTAGTCACTGTGGAAACCCATAATGGGGAGGTTAATCTGGAGTCATCGCAGGCAGCCGAGATGATGACAGTTATTTGAATGAAACAGTTTAAATGAAACCTGTAATTATGGGAGAATGAAAACTGTAATCTTCAGAGATCTGTGCAGACCGGGGGAGGGTGGGGAGGCAATCTGAGGGGTCTGTTTATCAAAGGGCAGACGCTAAATGGGGGCTAATATCCAACCTTTATTGGCTGTACCGCAGGAAGTCCTGCCTATTTATAAAGTCTGTGTGCAATCATCCCTCCCTGAGAAACTCAGTCTGCTGAATATTATCATTATCCATTATTTTCAGAAATAGTATGTTCAGATCACAAGTGGAAGCAGTAGGGTATTGTACCATGTTAGCCATAAAAGCAAGACGTTTTGAATCAGGATGATACCATTGTATATGCATGAACCAAGTCCGATGAAGGCTTATTATTAGCCGAAAGCTTACTTTTTATTTACAGTATCTCTAAGTTAGCCAATTAATGGTATCATCCTGAGTCCAAACTGTTTGCTTTTTCAGATCACAAGAAAATACCCAATGACGGAAAAAGATTGCCTGGATCATAAAACTTGGAAGTTTGATCCTTCAGAGTAATAAGACCAAAAAAGGCGGATACCGACAAGAAGTACAGCCAACTGCGCTATGCAAGATTGCCCGACTGGGCTCTGCAACAAAGACGTCACGTGAGTTAACTTCTTTACAACAGCTCCATGACAATTGGCATGGACGCGGCGGCAGCCCCAGGACCGCTCAACACCAATTGGCGTGAAGTCTTGGGGGCGGAGATTTCAAGGGATCGCACGCGCCAATCTGCTCCGTCATCAGCCTTCTAGTGGCAATCGTTATTTACTGTGTACAGCGCTGCGATCTACAGCAGCGCTGTACTGGGTACACGGCTGTCCCCCTGGAAGGCAGGAGAGCGATTGGCTCTCATAGTCTGATGCCTATAACAGGCTAACAGCCGATCGCGTTGATTGGCTGCCGGGGGGTGGGATAAAAAATTTTTTAAAAAAGAAATAGGCATTATTATTTAACAAACAACATAAATAAATATGCGAAAAATAAACATTGGGGGAGCGATCAGAGCCCACCAACAGAAAGCTCTGTTGGTGGGCAGAAAAGGGGATAGATCACTTGTGTGCTGAGTTGTACGGCCCTGCAGCGAGCCCTTAAAGCTGCAGTGGCCTAATTTGCAAAAAATAGGCTGGTCAATGGGGGGGGAGGGGGGTAAAGGCCGTGGTCCTGAAGTGGTTAATCAGATCTGTGATAGCTTTAAAATGACTGCATCAGTTCCATAGCAAAATAATTTATAAATTGCTTGTGATAATAAATTGGAGCAGATATTCAAAGAGAATTGGTTAAATAGAGAGTCTGCATCTGATGTATCCTGACAAGTTTGGTGGTCAAAGGCCACTTCCTCAGAAGAAGCCCCAAACCTTAATAACAAGTGTTGCCCACGGGCTTAAAAAGATGAGAAACATTAGTGAGATAGGCTGGATGGAGAAATAGGTGGTGGTAGGAAAGGGAGAAAAACAAAAAGGTGGGGGGGGGAGGAGGAGGTTAAGAGAAGGGGAAAAAGAGGTGTGGTGAGAGGAAGGGGAGGTGGATAGCGGGAGGTGTAAGAGTGGGAGGAAGGGGAGGAGTGAAATTAGCGGGAAAGGGGTGGGTGGGAATGAGAGCAGGGAAAGGAGATGGGCAGGTAAGTGTTGAGGGGAGGGGTTTGTGCATTAGAGTAATTACATGTGTTTATACAACAATGCTGCATTTGCTGATAGTCTCGATGGATAAATCCCATCCACTCTGGAGTACGTACTATTCCATCGCCCATGATGTGAGAATAGATCGGCACCTGAGGGAGAGAAGGGTCGGGCAGAGATAGGCATGCTCTGCATGCTGAAGCAGTATCTGATATGCGGCTTTGCGTCCGGAGCTTGTCCAAAAGGCTACATAGTATAAACATTACATTGATTTTTAAGTTCTGCATTGGCTTTTTGGCTCACTTAAATACTAAATAAAACATTGCTATAGAGATTTAAATTTCACTTTGGGGGCTAACAGTTACTCTTTAGAGTAATTACATGTGTTTATACAACAATGCTGCATTTGCTTATAGTCTCGATGGATAAATACCATCCACTCTGGAGTACGTACTATTCCATCGCCCACACAGTTAGGCACAGGGTGAGCCCAAAGATGGCTCACTCTGCTCCTCCTGAAATTCTATCCTCCCTCCGAGTTGCAGCAACGTAAGGGAGACATAGTTCGGGGTCCAGCTACTGTATTGCCTGTACCCGAATTACAGTGAAAATCCTGCTGTGCCGCCAGAGCTGTAATTGCCATTATGGTCTATGGTGGTAACCAAGTCAGGTGCCAAGATGACCTGCAATGATTTGCTATAGAGACCTTTACTGACTAATATCAGTCCTGCATCCAGGAAGTTTCCCTGCACATCTCCTGCACTGTGATCACCTTGCTACGGTTGTGGTAAACTGAAATGGGAGGAGGTGCCTCAAAAATTAAATAAAAAAGTTAAAAACAGTGTAAAAGGGTAAGAAACACTTACCTCACTGATGACACTTGACTGAAAAAATAATATATTATAATAAAACACACTTGATGCGTTTCACGAGTTGCAGCCCGCTTCCTCGGGTCAATAATACACAGTCACATGCTCACTCTGCACAGTCACTTGATCACTCTGTACGTTCACATGATCACTTTGCACAGTCACATGCTCACTCTGCACCCATTTCCAACTGCCCCATAGATCATTTACTTACTGCCTCTATAAATGCCATCATTGCTGGAGAATCCTCCTAAAATTTCTCTGACGTTTTATAAACAGACCCCTCTCTGGACAATCACTGAAGCTTTTACAACAAGGGGAATGTCAGAAATGTTATTTTAAGGATTTAGAAGGTCTCCTGTGCTAAGCCCCATTTTATGAGCAGCAGCTGCCTGCCAGCCCTTCCATCCTAACCTCATCAGAGCCAGCCTGTCAGCAAGGCCCTAAAATGTGGCATCACCTCTGCTTATCTCTGCACCCTCCTGCTAGCAATTACAGGGCAATGGTGGGTGGACGGCACTGGAAATGGCCCTGCAACTTGCGACTTTGAAACTGGAGAAGATTGATGATAGCATCATGGGCTGTGGTTAGCATCTGTTACTTATTAGGAGCTGATCTGATAGGTGGGGAGCAGATAGGGGGAGGGCCATAAAACTGACACAGGATCTGCTGAATTTGCACAGAAAGCTCATAAAAGTACAAAATGTACACTTGGTGGAAGTGCTTTGTTTATCTCTGTGTCAGAACTGGGGCCTGAGGTAAAACATAGCAGGGTGTCATCTGAATACACTGTGCAACCCAATACCAGCCACCAACAACCCATTCTGCATTATGCATCTGCACCTGCACTGCGGGGGAATCAAGAAAACACTAAGGCTATGTTCACATTAAATTTATTTCAAGCGCTGAGCGATTTATTGAGATTTTTTTTATCGCTTTTCCCTGCGCATTTTAAGCGCTTTTGCAAAACGATTTTTTTCACTTCCTGACACCAGTCAGGAAGTGAACTCTTTCACACTGAAATGAATAAACACAATGGGCTTGATTCACAAAGCGGTGCTAACAGTTAGCACCCTGGTGAAAAGCCCTTTATCACGCCTAAACTCAGTTTAGGCATGATAAGTTTAGGTGTGATAAGTTTAGGCATGATAAGTTTAGGTGTGATAAGTTTAGGCGTGATAAGTTTAAGCACCAACTGCGTTAGCACCGCAGTGCACAGCTGATCAAAAGTTTTGCGCTAGCAAAGTCTGGTGCACTTCGCATAGAGTTTAATGGCGCTGCTTTGTGTGCGGGACTTTGCACGCTATCTACACTTATCTAAACTTAGCATGCCTAAATTTATCACGCCTAAACTTATCACGCCTAAACTGGCTTTTCACCAGTGTGGTGCAAAGGTTATCATGCCTAAAGTCTTTTAGGCGTGATAACTGAGTTATCACCGCTTTGTGAATCAGGCCCAATGGGCTCAATTCACAAAGCGGTGCTAACCCAGTAAAAGACTTTAGGCGTGATAATCATTGCACCACGCTGGTGAAAAGCCAGTTTAGGCGTGATAAGTTTATGCGTGATAAGTTTAGATCGCTTGCAAAGTCCCGCACGCAAAGCAGGGCCATTAAACTCTATGCGAACTGCACCAGACTTTGCTAGCGCAAAACTTTTGATCAGCTGTGCACTGCGGTGCTAACTGAGTTGGTGCTTCAACTTATCACGCCTAAACTTATCACGCCTAAACTGAGTTTAGGCATGATAAAGGGCTTTTCACCAGCGTGCTAACTGTTAGCACCGCTTTGTGAATCAGGCCCAATGTATTTAATTATAGAAGCGTTCAGGGAACTCACTATACAAAATGCTTTTTCAAGCTCTTTGTGATTTCCCTATACCTTCCATTGAGCCAAAGTGCTCAGAAAATGGTACAGGCATCGCTTTTGGAAGCGTATCACAATCTAACCGCTTACATGTGAACACTCTCATAGGGAATCATTGCATAAGCACTTAGGGCGATTTCTGAAATTGCCAGCGCTTAAAACCGCAAACACTCATAGTGTGCACAAGCTTGTTCACACGATGAGCGTTTGCGGGGGTTTTTAAGTGCTGGCAATTTCAGAAATCGACCTAAAAGCGCTTGTGCAATGATTCCCTATGAGAGTGTTCACATGTAACCAGTTAACTTGTCTGTATGTTTTTGGGATGTGGGAAGAAACTAGAGTGCCCAGAGGAAACCAATGCAGATACGGAGAGAACATACAAACTCCTTGCCGATGTTGACCTGGCTGGATTTCAAACCAGGGAACCAGCGATGCAAGGCGAGAGCGCTAACCACTACGCCAACGTGCTGCCCTAAGAATATAGTCATTTCATTTACTGTCCTCAGAGAAACTCACAATCCAATCCTATTATAGTCATAGGGCTTGATTCGCAAAGCGGTGCTAACAGTTAGCACGCTGGTGAAAAGCCCTTTATCACGCCTAAACTCAGTTTAGGCGTGATAAGTTTAGGCGTGATAAGTTTAGGTGTGATAAGTTTAGGTGTGCTAAGTTTTGGCATGATAACTAGAGCACCAACTGGGTTAGCACCGCAGTGCACAGCTGATCAAAAGTTTTGCGCTAGCAAAGTCTGGTGCACTTCGCATAGAGTTTAATGGCGCTGCTTTGCGTGTGGTACTTTGCGCACGATCTAAACTTATCACGCCTAAACTTATCACGCCTAAACTGGCTTTTCACCAGCATGGTGCAATGGTTATCACGCCTAAAGGGCTCGATTCACAAAGCGGTGCTAACCCAGTTAGAGACTTTAGCCATGATAACCATTGCACCACGCTGGTGAAAAGCCAGTTTAGGCGTGATAAGTTTAGGCGTGATAAGTTTAGGCATGATAAGTTTAGGCATGATAAGTTTAGGCATGATAAGTTTAGATAAGTTTAGATCGCGCGGTAAGTCCCGCACGCAAAGCAGCGCCATTAAACTCCATGCGAAGTGCACCAGACTTTGCTAGCGCAAAACTTTTGATCAGCTGTGCACTGCGGTGCTAACCCAGTTGGTGCCTAAACTTATCACGCCTAAACTTATCACACCTAAACTTATCATGCCTAAACTTATCACGCCTAAACTGAGTTTAGGCGTGATAAAGGGCTTTTCACCAGGGTGCTAACTGTTAGCACCGCTTTGTGAATCAGGCCCATAGTCTAATGTCCTATCATATTACAGTATTATTATTTATTTATTTATAGATCATTGACATCTTCTGCAGCACATTACAGAGTACATAGTCATGTCACTGACTGTCCTCAGAGAAGCTCACAATCTAATCCCTGCCATAGTCATAGGGCCTGATTTACAAAGCGGTGCTAACAGTTAGCACGCTGGTGAAAAGCCCTTTATCATGCCTAAACTCAGTTTAGGCATGATAAGTTTAGGTGTGATAAGTTTAGGTGTGATAAGTTTCGGCATGATAAGTTTAGGTGTGATAAGTTTAGGCATGATAAGTTTAAGCACCAACTGGGTTAGCACCGCAGTGCACAGCTGATCAAAAGTTTTACGCTAGCAAAGACTGGTGCACTTTGTATAAAGTTTAATGGCGCTGCTTTGCGTGCGGGACTTTGCAAGCGATCTAAACTTATCTAAACTTAGCATGCCTAAACTTATCACACCTAAACTTATCACGCCTAAACTTATCACGCCTAAACTGGCTTTTCACCAGCATGGTGCAATGGTTATCATGCCTAAAGTCTTTTAGGCGTGCTAACTGGGTTAGCACCGCTTTGTGAATCGAGCCCATAGTCTAGTGTCCTAACATATTATTATTATGTATTTATATAGCACTGACATCTTCTGCAGCACTTTACAGAGTACATAGTCATTTCACTTGACTGTCGTCAGAGGAGCTCACACTCTAATCCCTGCCACAGTCATAGGCTTTACATCTGGAGTTTATCCTGGAAACTGGGTGAAATGGAGAAGGCTTGGATGCTATTTCCTGATGAGGGTGACATGAGCAGCCTCTAGCCATAACAACAGCTGGAGAAGATTGCTCCTCTGCTAGAGGGACTGTCCCATTCACAGTGTGTGCTGTCTGTGCAGAAATACGGATAATCTGGACGCAAATGAGTCTCTGTCTGGTTCATCCACACCCAGGACCTCAGTCCTTGAGTCATCTGACCTGTTATAGCAACAACATGCCTGTCCAGTCTTGGCCCCTCTTATCAGTGCAGTTTCTAGGCTAAAATGCACCCAGGGCGAGTGTGTAAAAATTGCGCCCCCCCCCAAGCAAGGTATGGGTGCCCGCAGTATAGGTTAGCCAGGTCTAGTTGCACTTAGTATAGGTCCCCCCAGTATAGGTAGCCAAGAATAGGTATCCCAGTATAGGTAGCCAGGCATAGGTGAGCCAGTATAGTTGCCCCCGCTATAGGTTAGCCAGGTAGGTGCCTCCAGTATAGGTAGCCAGTATAGTTGCCCCCAGTATAGGTTAGATAGGCAGGCGCCCCCGGTATAAGTTAGTTAGGTAGGTGCCCCAGTACAGGTTAGCTAGGTGGGTGCCTCTAATATAGGTAGCCAGAATAGTTGCCCCCAGCATAGGTTAGATAGGTAGGTTCCCCCCAGTATAGGTTAGATGGGTAGCTGCCCCCCAGTATAGGTTAGATTAGGTAGGTGCCCCCCAGTATAGGTTAGATTAGGTAGCTGCTCCCCAGTATAGGTTAGATTAGGTAGCTGCCCCCCAGCGTAGGTTAGATTAAGTAGGTGCCCCCCAGTGTAGGTTAGATTAAGTAGGTGCCCCCCAGTGTAGGTTAGATTAGGTAGGTGCCCCCCAGTGTAGGTTAGATTAGGTAGGTTCCCCCCAGTATAGGCTAGATAGGTAGGTGCCCCCCAGCGTAGGTGAGATTAGGTAGCTGCCCCCCAGTATAGATTAGATTAGGTAGCTGCCCCCCAGCATACGTTAGATTAGGTAGCTGCCCCCCAGTATAGGTTAGATTAGGTAGCTGCCCCCCAGCGTAGGTTAGATTAAGTAGGTGCCCCCCAGTGTAGGTTAGATTAGGTAGGTGCCCCCCAGTGTAGGTTAGATTAGGTAGGTGCCCCCCAGTGTAGGTTAGATTAGGTAGGTGCCCCCCAGTGTAGGTTAGATTAGGTAGGTGCCCCCCAGCGTAGGTTAGATTAGGTAGCTGCCCCCCAGTATAGGTTAGATTAGGTTGGTGCCCCCCAGGGTAGGTTACATTAGGTAGGTGCCCCCCAGGGTAGGTTAGATTAGGTAGGTGCCCCCCAGTATAGGATAGATAGGTAGGTGCCCCCCAGCGTAGGTTAGATTAGGTAGGTGCCCCCCAGGGTAGGTTAGATAGGTAGCGGTCCCCCATAATGGAGGGGGGAGCCGGAGCCGCGGGGAGGGCAGCCCGACCTCTCCCTCCCTCTCCCCGGGCCGCCCTCCGTGCTCCCCCCTCAGATGCAGAGCGCAGCAGCAGCCAGGGAGGAAGCGCTGTAAACAACATACCTCCCTGCATTCCAAGCTCTGCTCTCTCGCTGCCGGTCTCTTCCTCTCTGCCGCCTATACGATGATGCACACGCTGGTTGCTGTTAGCCGGAACTAGTGTGTGCATCATCGTATAGGCGGCAGAGAGGAAGAGACCGGCGGTGAGAGAGCAGCGCTTGGAACGCAGGGAGGTATGTTGTTTCCGACGCTTCCTCCCTGGCTGCTGCTGCGCTCTGCATCTGAGGGGGGAGCACGGAGGGCGGCCCAGGAGAGGGAGGGAGAGGTCGGGTTGCCCTCCCCGCGGCTCCGGCTCCCCCCTCCATTTCAGCGCCCACCTCCCAACAGCGCCCCGGGCGGCGGCACGGGCCGCACGGTGCTAAAAACGGGCCTGCCTCTTATGTCAGTACTTATTATTAGGCCAAAGGAGGGCTCACACTATCAGTCATGCATGGTACAGAGAAGAGCTATAGAACAGAAGAAGATGCAGCCCTTGCTGCGTTTGGTCGTGGACATTCTAGGCGCTGCACCACTAATATAGCGTAGATTGTGGAAGTACAATTATCATTATTATTATTACAGTATTATTATTATTGATTTATAAAGCGCCAAACTAAGAAACAAATATGGGGTACATAATAATACAGACAAATGGAATACACCAATATACAAAATACAGAACTGGTAACAAAATACAGGATTGGCAATTACTGTGACAAAAGCAACATAAATAAAATGTGCATCAAATTCCAAGACACAAAAGGGTGAGATAGCCCTGCCCTTGTGAGCTTACAATCTAAAGGAATGGGGGGTAGTATATGCTGTGTATACCTAGAGCAGGGGTCTCAAACTCGCGGCCCGCGGGCCATTTGCGGCCCTTGATACAATATTTTGTGGCCCTCGCCGGCAAAAGCTTCCTTATAGTTCGCTTCAGTGCTCCCAAGTAATCTGCCGCATCCCCGCCGCTAAACGAGGGCTACAGAGCCCCCGAATCGCCCAGGGGGCAATCGGCCGGCATTTCCTGGAAGGGACAGAGCTTTCAGCTTCAGCTCTGCCCCTCCTGACGTCACTCGCCGCATGGATCGCCACCTCTACCCGCCCCTCTCTGTGAAGGAAGAGTGAAAGGGGCGGGCAGAGGTGGCGATTGTGAAATTCCTTATGCAGCTCAGCCTCATCCTGACTTTGCCTCCTGCGGCCCCCAGGTAAATTGAGTTTGAGACCCCTGACCTAGAGGCAGTGGGCCATATGCAATTCACTTTTTCACTTGAGTTTTCTCCTAGGTGATATTATTAAACTTGTCAATAAAATGCCTTTTAAGCGACCAGAAAGCAAGAAAATACTCAAAATAATTTTGATATTACTTTTTCACCTACTGTTTGGTACTTTTTTAGTGGAAAAGTGCTGGAAAATTATTTTAAATCAAAGGGAAAAAATTATCTCCTAGGAGAAAACTCAGGTGAAAAAATGAATTGCATATGGCCCAGTGTGTCTTTAGGTTAAACTTAGTGAGGAGCAACAATTGGCCAGAGATTGAAGGGGAATGGCTAAAGTTAGAGAATATGCTTGTTAAAAAAGTGAGTTTTGAGGGAGCCCTTAAAGGGGTTCTGTGGAGTCCTGAAATAAACAAAAACAGACACTTACCTGGGGCTTCTATCGGCCCCCTGTAGCTGTCATGTCCCTCGCCGTCCTCCTCCATTCACTCGTTCCTCGCTGCCAGTCCCGGTCTAATTACGCGTCTAACACGTTTGCAGCTCCGCACGTGCTTTCTCCTATTCGCGTCTCTGGGAGCTTACTGTGCAGGCGCAGTACAAGAAAACCTCATACTGCACCTGCGCAGTAAGCTCCCAGAGACGCGAGCGGTAGCGCGCACTATTCATCTTGTTAGATTAATAATTGACCAGTGCCGGTGGCAGGGAACGGGTGATCGGAGGAGGACGGTGCAGGACATGACAGCTACAGAGGGCTGATAGAAGCCCCAGGTAAGTGTCAGTTTTTGTTTATTTCAGCACTCCACAGAACCCCTTTAAAGATTTAAAGGGTTGAAGAGTTGGGGATGTGTTCTGGGAGGGCATTCCAGAGGAAGAGTGAAGCATGTGAGAAATCTTGTATAGGTCAATGTGAGGAGGTGATTGTAGAGGAGGACAGAAGAAGGTCATGTGCAGATCTGAGTCCAGTTGGGTTGGTATCTGAAAACTAGTGAGGAGATATACAGGGGAGAGAGGTATTATTATTGTTATCTCCTAAGTGGGAGATGCCCACTGACGTAACTACAGAACCTTGGGCCCTACTGCAAAGCCTACAGCCCCAACAGTGCAAAGCCTACAGCCCCAACAGTGCAAAGCCTACAGCCCCAACAGTACAAAGTGTACAGTCCCAACAGTGCAAAGCCTGCAGCCCCAACAGTGCAAAGCCTGCAGCCCCAACAGTGCAAAGCCTGCAGCCCCAACAGTGCAAAGCCTACAGTCCCAACAGTGCAAAGCCTACAGCCCCAACAGAGCAAAGCCTGCAGCCCCAACAGTGCAAAGCCTACAGCCCCAACAGTACAAAGTATACAGCCCCAACAGTGCAAAGCCTACAGCCCCAAACAGTACAAAGTCTACAGCCCCAACAGTGCAAAGCCTACAGCCCCAACAGTGCAAAGCCTACAGCCCCAACAGTGCAAAGCCTACAGCCCCAACAGTGCAAAGCCTACAGCCCCAACAGTGCAAAGCCTACAGCCCCAACAGTGCAAAGCCTACAGCCCCAACAGCGCAAAGTCTACAGCCCCAACAGTGCAAAGCCTACAGCCCCAACAGTGCAAAGCCTACAGCCCCAACAGCGCAAAGCCTACAGCCCCAACAGTGCAAAGCCTACAGCCCCAACAGTGCAAAGCCTACAGCCCCAACAGTGCAAAGCCTACAGCCCCAACAGTGCAAAGCCTACAGCCCCAACAGCGCAAAGTCTACAGCCCCAACAGTGCAAAGCCTACAGCCCCAACAGTGCAAAGCCTACAGCCCCAACAGCGCAAAGTCTACAGCCCCAACAGTGCAAAGCCTACAGCCCCAACAGCGCAAAGCCTACAGCCCCAACAGTGCAAAGTCTACAGCCCCAACAATGCAAAGCCTACAGCCCCAACAGCGCAAAGTCTACAGCCCCAACAGTGCAAAGCCTACAGCCCCAACAGCGCAAAGTCTACAGCCCCAACAGTGCAAAGCCTACAGCCCCAACAGTGCAAAGCCTGCAGCCCCAACAGTGCAAAGCCTGCAGCCCCAACAGTGCAAAGCCTGCAGCCCCAACAGTGCAAAGCCTACAGCCCCAACAGTGCAAAGCCTACAGCCCCAACAGTGCAAAGCCTACAGCCCCAACAGTGCAAAGCCTACAGCCCCAACAGTGCAAAGTCTACAGCCCCAACAGTGCAAAGTCTACAGCCCCAACAGTACAAAGTCTACAGCCCCAACAGTGCAAAGTCTACAGCCCCAACAGTGCAAAGTCTACAGCCCCAACAGTGCAAAGACTACAGCCCCAACAGTGCAAAGCCTACAGCCCCAACAGTGCAAAGACTACAGCCCCAACAGTACAAAGTCTACAGCCCCAACAGTGCAAAGCCTACAGCCCCAACAGCGCAAAGCCTACAGCCCCAACAGTGCAAAGTCTACAGCCCCAACAATGCAAAGCCTACAGCCCCAACAGTGCAAAGCCTACAGCTCCAAAAACCTGCTTACCTAGGAGGGTCACAGTGTAATGGTGCCCATACATTACTGGATTTTCAGCTTCCAGCATATCCAGCCGATCCCATCATAATCATTGAATCTGGCAGAGATTGATACTGCAGCAAGGCCACCCAGTCGGTTGAAGCTGTATCAATTGAAATGATAGATTTCTGCATGCTGGAGAATCTCGGTGGAAAAGGCTCAATCGGGTGCGTGGCGGTTTCCTGACGACCAACAGACCCCTGCAGGTGTACCCCCACAAGTGTATGTGTCACAATCGGGCGCCTCTTACGGTGTTTTGTAAAGTCATTGTAGGTTAAAAGACACCTGAAGTGAGAGGGATATGGAGGCTGCCACATTTATTTCCTGTTAACCACTTCAGGACCTCAGACTTACACCCCCCTAGTGACCAGGCCATTTTTCACAATACAGGGCTGTGCAGCTTTGTCAGCATGCTGCATGGCCATAACACTTACCACACTAATTCATTTTTCCTCCTTTTCTTGTCCTCAATAAGACTCTCTCTGATCGCTGCTGCGATCTTTGTGGTTTGTTTAGTTTTTTCATTAAAAAAAAGAGGCTTTTCCCTCCGTCCTTCCCCTTCCTAAACTGGCTCTGGACGGCAATCCGTCCTCTTCCCTGCCTTTTTATAGGCATCAGCCTATGAGAGGGCTTCATTCCTCAGCAGGGCCGGAGCTACCATAGGAAAAAATGGGCAATTGCCCCAGGGCCCCAGAGCCTGTAGGGGACCCCAAGGTGTCGCTCCCCCATCTTAACTGTTGCTTCCCAGGGACTCTGCAGAGTCTGTTAAGTTGGGAGTTGATTGGGGGAGGGTCAGTAGCCAG
Organism: Hyperolius riggenbachi; assembly: GCF_040937935.1. NCBI lineage: Eukaryota > Metazoa > Chordata > Amphibia > Anura > Hyperoliidae > Hyperolius > Hyperolius riggenbachi. The sequence goes on along the minus strand of NC_090657.1, from coordinate 216,456,629 downwards.
CTTAGGGGCCCAGGAGGGAAATTTGGCTGCAACAAAGAGCACCTAATAATCCTTTTTGGTCGGGGGGGGGGGGGGGGGGTGTCTGTTTGGGGGGCCCCCAGGCTAATTTTGCCCTAGGGCCCAATTGTAACTTGAACCGGCCCTGTTCCTCAGCTGCTCTGAGGGACAGCCGAGTGTCCCCTGTATAGCCCCGCAGGAGATCGCAGCACTGTACAAAGGTAAACGGTTTCATTCCCTTTTCGACTAAAAACAACAGTCTGCTAGCCGCGATCGCAGCTAGCAGGCTGATCACGGAGCGGAGCTCCATAAATCGTCAGGGAACGATCGTGCACGCGCGCGCGTGTTCCCTGCTAAACTGCAGCTCCAGGACTTGATGCCATTTGGCGTTTGGCGGTCCTGGGGCTGCCTCCGCGCTCACATCCATTGGCGCGATGCAGTTGTTAGGTAGTTAAACAATACCAGTTGCCTGGCAACCCTGCTGATGTCTTTGGCTGCAGTAGTGTCTGAATCACTCACCTGAAACAAGCATGCAGCAAATACAGTCACACTTCAGTCAGAGTATCTGATCTGCATGCTTGTTCAAGGTTTATGGCTAAATGGATTAGAGACAGAGGATCAGCAGGACAGCCAGGCAATCTGCATAGTTTAATAGGAAATAAATATGGCAGCCTCCATATCCCTCTCACTCCAGGTGTCCTTTAACCACTTAAGCCCGAAGGGTTGAAATTTTTTTACATCCGAACAACTTTCACCCCCCATTCATTTGCCAATAACTTTATCACTACTCATCACAATTAATTGATCTATATCTTGTTTATTCCGCCACCAATTAGGCTTTCTGTAGGTGGTATATTTTGCTAAGAGCCACTTTACTGTAAATGCATTTTAACAGGAAGAATAAGAAAAAAAATGGAAAAAATTCATTATTTCTCAATTTTCAGCCATTATAGTTTTAAAATAATACATGCCTCCATAATTAAAACTCACGTATTGTATTTGCCCATATGCCCCGGGTATTTCACCGTTAAAATTATGTCCCTATCACAATGTATGGCGACAATATTTTATTTGGAAATAAAGGTGCATTTTTTCCGTTTTGCGTCCATCACTGTTTAGAAGCCCATAATTTATTAAATCATATTGATATACTCCTTTGACATGCATATTTAAAAAGTTCAGACCCTTAGGTAACTATTTATGTTTTTTTTTTTTTTTTATTATTGTAATTTTTTTTTTTTTTTTTAATTTAAACTTGTATGTGGGTATTTTTTGGTGTGGGAGGTAAACAGGGTTTTTTTTAATATATTTATATGTTTAATTTGAAATTTTTTTTTTTCAGGTGTAATTTGCTATTTGGCCACAAGATGGCCAGAATCAAAAAGTCCTGGGAGCGATCGATCTCGCTCCCAGTCCCAGGCAGAAGAAAGGAGCCCAGAGCTCAGAAAAGCCGCAGCATCTGAAGAGATGCTGTCGGCTTTTCTCCGGGGGGGTCCGATCAGCGAAAGGGATTTATAATCCCTTTCACTGATCGGTGGGCTAGCGGCCAGCAGCGGGGGCGCGCACGGGGGGGGGCCCGCGGGAGCGCGCGCGACCCGCGGGAGTGCGCGCAGCCCAACTGGACGAGAAATCTCGTCCAGTTGGGCTTAAGTGGTTAAAGTGAACTCGAGATAAGAGTGAGGTGGAGGCTGCCATATGTATTCCCTTTCAAACGATACCAGTTGCCTTGCTGTCCTGCTGATCTCTTTGGCTGCAGTGATGTCTGAATCGCACACCTGAAACAAGCATGCAGCTAATCCAGTACACTTCAGTCAGAGTATCTGATCTGCTGCAAGGGATTTTTAAGTAAAAAAAAACAACTTACCTGGGGCCTCCTCCAGCCCCCTGTACTCTTACTGTGCCCACAACGCCCTTCTGATCCCCTCCGGGCAGGGGCGCAAAGCTGGGCTGGCAGCGGCTACTGTGCACGTGTGCAGCCCCAAGCCTGGCTTCGCTTCCCATGGCTGAGATCGTTCTGCACATGCGCAGAACGTGTAATTCAGTACTGCGTCTGCACAGAATGCTCCCAGCATGGTGACAGCTCAGCTTTTTCAGGGGTTGCCACCGCTGCACAGAGAGGATCAGGAGGACCTCGTAGGCACAGTAAGAGTCCAGGGGGCTGGAAGAAGGCCAAGGTAAGTTATTTATTTATTTTTTTACTTAAAGGACCTCTGTCGCGAAAATCTTAAAATTTAAAATTCATGTAAACATATACAAATAAGAAGTATGTTTCTTTCAAAGTAAAATGAGCCATAAATTACTTTTCTCCTATGTTGCTGTCACTTACAGCAAGTAGTAGAAATCTGACATTACTGACAGATTTTGGACTAGCCCATCTTCTCATGAGGGGGTTCTCAGGGCTTTCTTTATTTTTAAAAGCACTTAGTGAATGGCAGTTGCTCCGTCCAACTGCCAAATAAGTGTGTACCGAGCAGGGAGGCTGGCCAGCATATTTGTATAAATCTTTTTCAAGGAATGTCTTTATAAAGAAAAAAGACCATGCTGAGAATCCCCCATGAAGAGATGGACTTGCCCAAAACCTGTCGGTAATGTCAGATTTCTACTACTTACTGTAAGAGACAGCAGCATAGGAGAGAAGTAATTTATGGCTCACTTTACTCTGTGAGAAATGTACTTCTTATTTCTATGTGTTTTAAATTTTAAGATTTTCGTGACACTTCCTCTTTAAGAATCCCTTTAAAGTGTACTTGAACCAAAGCTCGGGTACAAATGGAAATACTTACCTAAGAAGAAGCCTCTAAAACCTGTAGAGGCTGCCCTGGTCCTCCTTGCTCCTGTCACCTCTCGCCGTGGCCATTACAGGGCAGGCAAGGCCATACTCGTGCAGGCGTAGTACGGCTGCACTCCTGCTGGAAGCGGAGCGCTCCGATCAGATTTCCGACAAGCCCTTGGTGGTCCGTGAGCGGCGATGGGGGACCGGAAGAAACGTAGGAAGCCTCTACAGGGCCCCGAAGCTTACCTCTTCTTAGGTAAGTATTTCCTTTTTGATCCGAGCCTCGGCTCCGGTACACTTTAATCGATTATGAGGAGACGGTGAAACAATTTGTGGCAGATGCGATCAATTTCCCTGGGAAAGACTCAAGTTATGCGCCGTTACCTTAGGCAGGGCCGGAGCTACCATAGGAAAAAATGGGCAATAGCCCCAGAGCCTGTAGGGGCCCCCAAGTTGTCCCTCCCCATCTTAACTGTTGCTCCCCAGGGACTCTGCAGAGCTGTTAAGTTGGGAGGTGATTGGGGGAGGTTTAGCAGCCAGCTCAGGGGTACAGGAGGGAAATTTAGCTGCAACAAAGGGTTTCTAATGACGCTTTTTGGTCAGGGGGTGTCTGTTGAGGGGCCCCCAGGCTAATTTTGCCCTAGGGCCCAATTGTTACTTGAACTGGCCCTAACCTTAGGAAGGCCACGTTCAGCCCACGGAACTCCACTCGCCCAGATCCCTGCGCTTCTCTTTGTCGGTAATCATCTCCCTATTTTTAGAAACAATCGTTTACAACAGCAAAGAAAACGAAAGCTAATGACATGTTAAACGAGGCCGTGTCTGTCGTCTGGATGAGCTGTAATACCGATAATAGCGGGAAGCACCTCATCAGCTACACCTGCTAGCAGTTTGGAACAATCGTCTCGCACAACGTCCTCGGTGCAGATTAAACAAAATCGTCCCTCATCTGTCATTTCCTCCTCCTCTGTGAGATCTGCGGAGCGGCGATAAAAGACAGATTACAGAGAGCAGAGATGAAAGACTCAGCGCTTCCACGGGAAATGTCCTATTCTGGCTGAACGGACGCCCATCACACTCATTATCCACATCCAGGAAGTAAACATTACCCTTCATTTTCTCCATGAGAATCAATCAAACTCTTTATTTACAGATGCGCAGTTCTGTGTTGTTCTTTATATGGCAGCCAGATGACACAGAATACGTCCGCTCACAGAGATAACCCAATAGGCCAGCATCAGTATTATTGCTTTCATTATAATCTGAACTGTATATCTTCAAATCTCAGCAGAAATCACTGGGCCTCTAGAAAAACTTTGGGGATCCTGGGAATTTGAGTGCACAGGAAAGCTGATAGGAGACTATCTGTAAATTTACCAATATTCTACTATTACAGTGTAAAGAAGAATCGTAAAATATCAGTATGAAATATGGATATTATATTATAGCTTAAACTAACCCTACTCTCACACAGAACCCCCCCCCCCCCTTTCTGATGCCTAATCCTAACCATCCTTGCCCGACACAAACGTCCTACTTGACGGCTAACCCTAACCGCCCCACCTCGCACCCACACCCTGACACCTAACTCTAACTGTCTCTCTGCACAAACATCCTACCTGATGCATTACCCTAACCACCCTCGCCCCACACAAATGCCCTACCTGGCAGCCAACCCCAATGCCCCCCACCTTGCACACACCCTACCTGATGGCTAACCATACCCCCCCCCCCCCCCACACACACACACACACATACACAAACGCCCTACCTGGTAGCTAACCCCAACCGCTTCCCCCACCTTGCACACACCCTACCTGGTGGCTAACCATAAACACACACACACAAACACCCCACCTGACAGATAACCATAACCACCCCCCCACACACACACACACACACACAAACACCCTACCTGACGGATAACCATAACCACCCACCACCCCAAAAAAACACCCTAGCTGATGGCTAACCATAACCCCACCCCACACACACACACACACACACACACACACACACACACACACACACACACACACACGTCCTACCTGATGGCTAACCCTAACCGTCCCCTCGCACAAGTACACTACCTGATGCCTAACCGCCCCCCCTCACATATACACCCTACCTGACGCTTAACTGTCCTCTCACACATACAACCTAACTGACGCCTAACTGTCCCCTCACACATACACCCTACCTGACACCTAACCGTCCCCTCACACAAGCAAACTACCTGACATCTAACGTCCCCTCGCACAATCACACTACCTGATTCCTAACCGTCCCCTCACACATACACCCTACCTGACGCCTAACTGTCCCCTCACACATACAACCTACCTGACGCCTAACTGTCTCCTCACACATACACCCTACCTGACACCTAACCGTCCCCTCACACAAGCAAACTACCTGACACCTAACGTCCCCTCGCACAATCACACTACCTGATGCCTAACCACCCCCCCCCCCTCACATAAACACGCTACCTGACGCCTAACCGCTTCCCTCACACATACACCCTACCTATCGCCTAACTGTCCCCTGACACATACAACCTACCTGACGCCTAACTGTCCCCTCACACATACACCCTACCTGACACCTAACCGTCCCCTCACACAAGCAAACTACCTGACACCCAACGTTCCCTCGCACAATCACACTACCTGATGCCTAACCGCCCCCCCCCCCTCACATAAACACGCTACCTGACGCCTAACCGCCTCCCTCACACATACACCCTACCTGACGCCTAACTGTCCCCTGACACATACACCCTACCTGACACCTAACCGTCCCCTCACACAAGCAAACTACCTGACACCTAACGTCCCCTCGCACAATCACACTACCTGATGCCTAACCGTCCCCTCACACATACACCCTACCTGACACCTAACCGTCCCCTCACACAAGCAAACTACCTGACACCTAACGTCCCCTCGCACAATCACACTACCTGATGCCTAACCGTCCCCTCACACATACACCCTACCTGACGCCTAACTGTCCCCTCACACATACACCCTACCTGACGCCTAACTGTCCCCTCACACATACAACCTACCTGACGCCTAACTGTCTCCTCACACATACACCCTACCTGACACCTAACCGTCCCCTCACACAAGCAAACTACCTGACACCTAACGTCCCCTCGCACAATCACACTACCTGATGCCTAACCGTCCCCCCTCACACATACACCCTACCTGATGCCTAACTGCCCCACCTCACATAAACACGCTACCTGACACCTAACCGCCTCCCTCACATAAACACGCTACCTGACACCTAACCATCCCCCTGCAAAAAAACACCCTACCTAATGCCTAACCCTAACCGCCCCTCCCTCACACAAACACCCTACTTGACGGCCAACCCTAACCGCCCCTCCCTCACACAAACACACCTAACCCTAGCTGTCCCACAAACAATCCCCCTCCCGCACAAACACCCTACCGAAATCCACCTCACCCTCTCACACAGCTTTGAGGGCTAATTTGGGCGCCCATGGCTAGACCCCGCACCCGCAATTTATCGGTTCCCCTCAATGTCACTATTTCAATGGGCACCTATAGTGGGACTCAAACTTCCACTGCTAGCTGGCGCCCAAATTGCCTGCTTCGCCTCGCACCTCTATAAAGCTTTACCTGTGGTCTAGAGACACCCCCCCCCCTACACACACACACTATTATAGCTCTCACAGGTAGTATAGTGGTTCCTCCTTACCCACCCCTCTAGCTTTCCCTCTTAGTCTAGTGCCCTCCCCGCCACATCAACCTCTATAGCTTTCCCTTGTTACCTAGCAGTAGGTCACATACCTTCACCACCACCCCCAACACAACACCAGTGCCTGACTTCACAACTCCAAAACCCATGGGAACTGGCTCAGGACAAAGCACCAGTTGGAAAAGTCAGTGTACATGTTAATACATTTTTTCAACCAATCACCAATGGAAGATGATCAATTTCCAAAAAGATTGCCTATGGACAGATTTACCATAAGGCATTGTAGGCACTTGCCTACAGGCGCTTGATGATGGAAAGGCGGACCACTTCCTTCCCCGAGCACATCCCTCCCTCCTTCCCTATGCAGAGTCCTGATGAGAGTGTAAATGAGTGGCTATTCACCTGGATCTCGGCATTCCACTGACGAGATCTCCCTTCAGTCGAGCACACCTCCAGCTACTTAATACTGAGGGTACCTCTGGCTACTTAATATTGAGAGTACTTCTGGTTACCTAATACTAAGGGGCACCTGTAACGCAAGGGAATTAAGTGAAAAGTGACAGCTGGGCCAGCCAGCACACTTGCAGTGCAGTTTAGGTGGGAGATTGTAGGTTCATGAAGGGTGATTCCAGGACATTTGTGCCTATAGGCTCCTGTGAGGTAAATCCAGGCCTGTCTATGGATCATCTTGTGTGCACTAACACCTAAAGCCTTATACACAGGTAGATGGGCTTCGCCGAGGTGGTTGGTTTAGCAGGGGCCCCAACCGTCCCGTTTTCGTCGGGACGGTCACGGGTTGGGGTAGGGGTCCCACTGTCCCGGGATACCCCCCCTTGTGTCCCAGCAGGCAGCGGAGGTGAAAAAAGGATCGAGGCGCCAGCCGGCGGCTTTGGTGTGTGGGATAAGATTGTCCCTCCTTCCCTCCAAATGTGCCCCCCAGTGTCCCCCTGTATGGAGAGATAAGAGCGCAGCGGAGCGGGCAGTCTTACCATTCCTCCTCGCGTACCGGGCATCTCTGGCTTCCATCTACTTCCTGTGACGTCACAGGAAGCAGAGAAGAGCCAGAGATGCCCGGTACGCGAGAATGAATGGTAAGACTGCCCGCTCCACTGCGCTCTTGTCTCTCCATACAGGGAGACACTGGGGGGCACATTCGGAGGGAGGGAGGGACAGTCTTATCCCAGACCCGCATCCCACACACCACAGCCGCCGGCTGGCGCCTCGATCCTTTTTTTCACCTCCACACCCATGGGCACCCTCACCCTTCTCTCCACTATTTTTTAATAAATAATTGCAGATTTTCATATATATATATATATATATATATATATATATATATATATATATATATATATATATATATATATATATATATATATATATATATATATATATATATATATATATATATATATATATATATATATATAATGATTGACTAGGGATGTGTCAGGGTGTGTGGTTGGGGGTGTGTCAGGGGTGTGGCTTAAGTGTCCCGGTTTCTCATCTCATAAATACTAAATAATAATAATAATAATAATAATAATCTCAAAAAGTTGGGAGGAAGGAGGCCCGAAGTTGCCCTGGTGACAGCAGGATGAATTCCAATAGATTTCATGCTGCCTCACTGCTAGTGCCACTGCTTGTACCATGTGACCTGGCAGTTAGGGATGTCACAACATACACCAGTGTCACATGGAAAAGGCACTCACAGTGACAATGGGCACCGGAGGAGGCCAGCGGAGAGGTGAGACTTTAACACTGCAGACAGGAACCTGGGAAGAGGCACTTTACACATGGGGGGGGGGGGGAGGGCACTGGTCGGGGTGAGTGAGTCATCACGATATCTAATGCCATTACTGCCACGCACCCTATCAAGCCTTTGCAACCAAGATTTTTCCCAAGGCCAGATTTATACTTTTTGTGCCCCAAGGCCAAGTATATTGTTGCTCCCCTTTCTTGTGCAGCATCGCTCCTCCCATTCTACGAGCAGTCCCCTCTTTCATGTGTATCATCCATGTAAAGCAGCCCCTCCCATTCCATGTATAGCCCCTCATCCATGTGTAGCATCCATATACAGCAGCGCCCCTCCCATTCCATGTGCAGCTACCTCTTTCATGTGTATTATTATTATTATTATTATTTATTGTATCATCCATGTACAGCAGCCCCTCCCATTCCATGTGCAGCCCCCTCTTCCATGTGTATCATCCATGTACTGCAGCTCCTCCCATTCCATGTGCAGCCCCCTCTTCCATGTGTATAATCCATGTACTGTAGCGTCTCTGTTTCATGAACAGCTCCCTTGAGCTTTTTCATGTGTTGCTCGCCATTTTCAGCCTCCTCTTGCATATGTAGCATCTCCTCTTTCATGTTCAGGTGCCCCATTGAGCTGCAGCCGCCCAAGGCCGGGGCCTGTGTAGCCTTCCTAGAAATCCGTCCCTGATTTTTCCACAATTCCTGATTGACAGATTGATTGGGCGACCAAGTTGCGGCACCAGTTCTCTTTCGATTTGATAAAATTGTCAAATTGGATGGTCGTTTAGGCCACAATATCAAGTAATGTATAGGCACCGATAGCCTATCCCTTCCCAGTCTGAAGATAAATGCTTGGATTGAAAGACGATCCTCTGATGTCTGTTTAGCATTAGAGTAACCTCACTGCGCCTCCAGATAACCCAATCACAGGTCATCCGCTTTGCGTTCTACTCTAACTTTATCATCTACATCTGAAACTACAGTTAACGTTTTTGGCTGTAGATTTCCTGTAAATTATCGCCCAGAAATCCCCCTTTCTCTGGAAGGTGCGCTGGGGCTTTCCGGAATGATGAGGTGACAGAGCCTTGTCCTCGCAGCCAGCGCCGAGACCTGCTAAAGACGTTCACAATCCCATTCTGTAGGTAATGGCGTTTGTAGCCGCCTCCGTGAGCTCACGGAAAAGATGTGTGATAATGACCATAGCAGATAATGCTTCAGCCGGTGGAGGAGGAAGGAAAACATCTGCGGGTGCTTAGCTCCAGCAAAGCCATGATGGAGAGAGAATATTCTATATTCAGGATCTCTTCATAAAGAGGACCTGTTGCAAAGGGGACCTGTCACAAAGTTCCATCAACGGCAAGATGAAGGGAGAATATTCTATATTCAGGATCTCTTCATAAAGAAGACCTGTCACAAGGCAGGCTGGAGAGAGAATATTCTATTTTCCGGATCTCTTCACAAAGAGGACCTGTCACAAAGTTCCAGCAGAGGCAGGATGAAGGGAGAATATTCTATATTCAGGATCTCTTCACAAAGAGGACCTGTCACAAAGGGGACCTGTCACAAAGGGGACCTGTAACAAAGTTCCAGCAAAGACAGGATGGAGAGAGACTATTCCATTTCCAGGATGTCTCTTCATAAAGGGGACCTGTCACAACATCTTAACAAAGGCAGGAGGAGGAGAGAATATTTCATTTTCAGGATGTCTCCTCATAAAGGGGACATCACAGATGGATGAATGGATGTTGTACTAAGCTGTAAATACAATCTGATCTTCTGTGGTGAGGGACTGAAGGGAGTATTTATATACCAGGCAATCAGCTGATCCATGAGCAATGATTTCCTCTCCTGTAGTTGCTGTCCATCCTGGGGCTACCTATACCGGGGGACACCTTGGCTACCTATACTGGGGTTGGCTACCTATACTGGGGAGACACCTTGGCTACCTATACTGGGGGTGGCTAGTTATCTACACTGGGGAGACACATTGGCTACCTATACTGGGGGTGGCTAACTATACTGGGGAGACACCTTGGCTACCTATACTGGGGTTGGCTACCTATACTGGGGAGACACATTGGCTACCTATACTGGGGGTGGCTAACTATACTGGGGAGACACCTTGGCTACCTATACTGGGGGTGGCTAACTATATTGGGGAGACACCTTGGCTACCTATACTGGGGGTGGCTAGTTATCTACACTGGGGAGACACATTGGCTACCTATACTGGGGGTGGCTAACTATACTGAGGAAACACCTTGGCTACCTATACTGGGGTTGGCTACCTATACTGGGGAGACACATTGGCTACCTATACTGGGGGTGGCTAACTATACTGGGGAGACACCTTGGCTACCTATACTGGGGGTGGCTAACTATACTGGGGAGACACCTTGGCTACCTATACTGGGGTTGGCTACCTATACTGGGGAGACACCTTGGCTACCTATACTGGGGGTGGCTAACTATACTGGGGAGACACCTTGGCTACCTATACTGGGGTTGGCTACCTATACTGGGGAGACACCTTGGCTACCTATACTGGGGGTGGCTTACTACACTGGGGAGACACCTTGGCTACCTATACTGGGGTTGGCTACCTATACTGGGGAGACTCTTTGGCTACCTATACTGGGGGTGGCTAACTATACTGGGGAGACACCTTGGCTACCTATACTGCGGTTGGCTACCTATACTGGGGAGACTCCTTGGCTACCTATACTGCGGGTGGCTAGTTATCTATACTGGGGAGACACCTTGTGTACCTATACTGGGGGTGGCTACCTATACTGGGGAGACACCCTGGCTTCCTATACTGGGGTTGGCTACCTATACTGGGGAGACACCTTGGCTACCTATACTGGGGTTGGCTACCTATACTGGGGAGACACCTTGGCTTCCTATACTGGGGTTGGCTACCTATACTGGGGTTGGCTACCTATACTGGGGTTGGCTACCTATACTGGGGAGACACCTTGGCTACCTATACTGGGGTGGCAACCTCTGTTGGGGTGGATGCACCTTTGGCTATCTATCTATACTGGAGGACTCCAGTGTGGGAGTCTTAGGAAAGTAGTTCTGCAGAGCAGAGGACTGCAGTAAGAGTGAGTGGCTGCGGCACAAGGAAAGATTTACAGGTAGACGGGCTTATTGTAACCGTGCAGCGGTTTTTCCGTGTTTGGCTGGAGCTGTGCTCCTGCACCGGGGGATTTATAGAAAATTCCCCTCCTGCCATGTGTTCCCTTATTTTATCAGCCAGAATCTTCTCTTATATCTCATGATAAAGTACATTACCAAATGGAAACGCAGCCGTAAGGCCTCAGTCACATACCGTACTGCATAAATCACAATTCCTGCTCCAGCCTGATAGGTTATCACAGAGAGGCAGAAACAGCTTAGGAGGACAGTGTACAACATCTGCCGTATTGTGCTGGGACAGAGGATAAGGTGAAAGGAGCTCCCTGCCAGACTTATGGCCCGGTTCACACGGGTGGAAGTGGGTTATTGGTTTTTTTTCAGCTGCTGAACGCCACGTTTAAAGAAAACCTGATGCAAAAAAAACCAAAACTTTACAGTATGATATAAGGGATCAGTGAATAAAGGCGCACAGCGCCTATGCATAAAAATGGCACCGCATTAAAAAGATACGCTTATCGCTGTTTATCGTTAGTACTGCATAATAATGGCGCACAGGAAAAAAAGAAGAAAAATGGCACACAGTAACGTTATTTATCAATAGCGACGTTCATATGCCAAACAGGGGATCAGTGAATAATGGCGCACAGCGCCTATGCATAGAAATGGCGCCGCATTAAAAAGATACGCTTATCGCTATTTATCGTTAGTACTGCATAATAATGGCGCACAGGGAAAAAAAGAAGAAAAACGGCACACACTAACGTTATTTATCAATAGTGACACACACTAACGTTATTTATCAATAGTGACACACACTAACGTTATTTAGCAATAGCGCCCTACATAAGCCAAACTACAGAAGTTATTTAACTGCAAAACGATGAATGGATTTAATGTAACACTGTCAAGGTTAGGGTTAGGCACCACTGGGGGGGTCTTAGGGTTAGGAACCACCAGGGAGGTCTTAGGGGTAGGCACCACTGGGGGGGTCTTAGGGTTAGGCACCACTGGGGGGGGTCTTAGGGTTAGGCACCACCAGGGAGGTCTTAGGGGTAGGCACCACCAGGGGGGTGGTTAGGGTTAGGCACCACCAGGGGGGTGGTTAGGGTTAGGCATCACCAGGGGGGTCTTAGGGTTAGGCACCACCAGGGAGGTCTTAGGGTTAGGCACCACTGGGGGGGTCTTAGGGTTAGGCACCACCAGGGGGGTCTTAGGGTTAGGCACCACCAGGGGGTAGAGTTGGGCCGAACCTCCGATTTTAGGTTCGCGAACCGGGTTCGCGAACTTTCGCGGAAGGTTCGGTTCGCGTTAAAGTTCGCGAACCGCAATAGACTTCAATGGGGATGCGAACTTTGAAAAAAAAAAAAAATTATGCTGGCCACAAAAGTGATGGAAAAGATGTTTCAAGGGGTCTAACACCTGGAGGGGGGCATGGCGGAGTGGGATAGATGCCAAAAGTCCCCGGGAAAAATCTGGATTTGACGCAAAGCAGCGTTTTAAGGGCAGAAATCACATTGAATGCTAAATGACAGGCCTAAAGTGCTTTAAAACATCTTGCATGTGTATACATCAATCAGGTAGTGTAATTAAGGTACTGCTTCACACTGACACACCAAACTGTTCACTGAACAGAACAGGTATGCAGTGGCGGGTTCACTGAACAGGTATGCAGTGGCAGGATCAATGAACAGGTATGCAGTGGCAGGATCACTGAACAGGTACGCAGTGGCAGGATCACTGAACAGGTATGCAGTGGCAGGATCAATGAACAGGTATGCACTGGCAGGATCACTGAACAGGTATGCAGTGGCAGGATCACAGTACAGGTATGCAGTGGGCTGAGGGCTCACTGAACAGAACAGGTATGCAGCCAGGAAGAAGTTAAGCCTAACTAATCTTTCCCTATGAGAGACTGCAGCAGCTCGCCCTACTCTCACTAATGCAGGCACACGAGTGGCCATAACGGCCGCCGCTGCCTGCCTTATATAAGGGGGGGTGGGGCTCCAGGGGCTAGTGTAGCCTAATTGGCTACACTGGGCCTGCTGACTGTGATGTAGAGGGTCAAAGTTGACCCTCAGGTGCATTATGGGGCGAACCGATTTTTTGCGAACTTTTGCCGCAAAACGTTCGCGTGCGACACCCGCACGCGAACCACCTAAGTTCGCGCGAACCACGTTCGCCGGCGAACCGTTTGGCCCAACTCTACCAGGGGGGTGGTTAGGGTTCGGCACCACTGGGGAGGGTCTTAGGGTTAGGCACCACCAGGGGGGTGGTTAGGGGTTAGGCACCACCTGGGGGTTTAGTGGTTAGGGATAGGTACAGAGAGGGTTCTGTGTGTTAACGCTAAATAACAATAAGGCTTTAACGCTAAATAACAATAAGGCTTTAACGCTAAATAACAATAAGGCTTTAACGCTAAATAACAATGAGGCTTTAACGTTAAATAGCGATAAGCGGCAAACGGATTAGCGGCAACACTGTGCGCCATTATTCACAGGCGCCATTTTCAGATGGATGCGCCAAACAGACATTATTGCGCACAGTAACGTTATTTATCAATAGCGCCCTACATAAGCCAACTGCAGGCGTTTTTTAACTGCAAAACGGTGAATGGATTTAATGTGACACTGCCAAGGTTAGGGTTAGGCACCACCAGGGGAGATTTAGGGTTAGGCACCACCGGGGGGGGGGGGGGGTTTAGGGTTTGGCACCACCAGTGGAGATTTAGGGTTAGGCACCACCAGGGGGGTGGTTAGGTTTAGGCACCACCAGGGGGGTCTTAGGGTTAGGCACCCCCAGGGAGGCCTTAGCGTTAGGCACCACCAGGGAGGTCTTAGGGTTAGGCACCACCAGGGGGGTCTTAGGGTTAGGCACCACCAGGGAGGTTTTAGGGTTAGGCACCACCAGGGGGGTTTTAGGGTTAGGCACCACCAGGGGGGGTTTAGGGTTAGGCACCACCAGGGTGGTGGTTAGGGTTAGGCACCATCAGGGGGGTGGTTAGGGTTAGGCACCACCAGGGGGGGTCTAGGGGTTAGGGACAGGTACAGAGAGGGTTTTGTGTGAGAGTAGGGTTAGGTATACCTTTTATATCACCGCTTTTTACAACGATAAATAACCATACAATGTTAACGCTAATTTTCAATAAAATAAACAGAGCTAAATAACGATAAGGCTTTAACGTTAAATAGTGATAAGCGACAAACGTATTAGCGGCAACACCATGCGCCATTATTCGCAGGTGCCATTTTCAGATGGATCCCATGATATAATGAATGTGTAGAACAGATAATGAATAGAACATTAGTAGCAAAGCGCAGAGTATCACATTTTTAATTGCCGTTATATCGTTTTTTGGTTTCTTTTATAACATTGTATCACTGACATGTGTCATATTTGCAGTTTGGAAACCACACTATGCATTTTAAGTTATAAAACAAAGCAAAATAAATGACCCTTTGAACTTTCCTGCAGTAAAACCTTATCTCAAGCTGTCTCTCCTTGTTTCTTGGCTGTTTAAATGCTTCAGAAAACAGGACTGTATTCAACCCAAGTTGGTCGAATAGCTCAGAGTCAGAGAACTTGTTTTGCATAGATAACAACTGAAGTTTTTTAACTCTTCCTGTACTGTGAGACAATATGAGACTTTTCTCTTTGCTACTAATGTTCTATTTCTTAGCTGTACTACACATACAATTTATTATATCATAAGTTTATTTTTGCTTTAGGTTTGATTTAACCTCCTGAGTGGTATGCCTGACACTGTGTCGGGCGTGCCGCTCTAGGGGTTTTAATAGGCTCAGGAGTCCCACGCTAAAAACCTATTAGATTACATACGATCGCGATCGGTATATATTAGCTAGCACTAGGCTAGAATAGGTGGCCGGCTCATCCCCGATTGCCTAGAATCCCCCTGATCAGTTCGCTTACACATTACCCAGCCACGCTCCAGCGATTGCCGCAGCCTCCCCGGACAGCTCCACTCTCCGCTATGGGGAGGATCTGGTCTGCGCATGATGTCATGACGTCACGTATGATCCTCCCCATAGAGAAGATGGAGCTGTCCGGGGAGGCTGCGGCAATCGCTGGAGCCTGGCTGGGTAATGTGTAAGCGAACTGATCAGGGGGATTCTAGGCAACCGGGGATGAGCCGGCCACCTATTCTAGCTAGCCTAGTGCTAGCTAATATGTATCGTTCGTATGTAATCTAATAGGTTTTTAGCGCGGGACTCTGAGGCTACAAAACCTCCTGAGCAGCAAAACGTTCAGGGGGTTAAAAAAGAGATCGATAGCTTCTATGTTTGAATGAA
This sequence comes from Hyperolius riggenbachi, assembly GCF_040937935.1. NCBI lineage: Eukaryota > Metazoa > Chordata > Amphibia > Anura > Hyperoliidae > Hyperolius > Hyperolius riggenbachi. The sequence goes on along the minus strand of NC_090657.1, from coordinate 216,440,915 downwards.
TGAAAGCAGACGACGGCTACAGCATTTGACAGAGTTTGTGCAATCACTTTGGTAGATCTCTTGTCTCCTCTCCAGATGCAGCATGAGGCTCTCAGAGTAATTTGCGTTTGCCAAAGATAAGGAGAAATGCTGGCAATCGCTAGTAATTACTCTCAACCTCAAATAACAAAAAAAAAAACCCTTTCCTTCTATTCTGCTCTAAAAACCCTGACAGCCGCAGTGCCAGTGAGTTGTGAGCAGGGGAATGAAAAACCTCAGTGTAAAGGAGGTGTAAGCAGGGGAGGGGACAGCTGCAGTATCAGAGAAGTGTAAGCAGGGGAGAGGACAGCTGCAGTGTCAGAGAGGTGTAAGCAGGGGAGGGGACAGCTGCAGTGTAAAAGAGGTGTAAGCAGGGGAGAGGACAGCTGCAGTGTCAGAGAGGTGTAAGCAGGGGAGGGGACAGCTGCAGTATCAGAGAGGTGTAAGCAGGGGAGGGGACAGCTGCAGTATCAGAGAAGTGTAAGCAGGGGAGAGGACAGCTGCAGTGTCAGAGAGGTGTAAGCAGGGGAGGGGACAGCTGCAGTGTAAAAGAGGTGTAAGCAGGGGAGAGGACAGCTGCAGTGTCAGAGAGGTGTAAGCAGGGGAGGGGACAGCTGCAGTGTCAGAGAGGTGTAAGCAGGGGAGGGGACAGCTGCAGTGTCAGAGAGTTGTAAGCAGGGGAGGTGATCGCCACATTGTCAGAGTATGTCAGCTGGGGAGTGAACAGCTACAGTGTCACAGAGGTGTAAGCAGGGGAGGGGAAAGCCACAGTGTCAGAGAGTTGTAAGCAGGGGAGGTGATGGCCACATTGTCAGAGTATGTCAGCTGGGGAGTGAACAGCTGCAGTGTCACAGAGGTGTAAGCAAGGGAGGGGACAGCCACAGTGTCAGAGAGTTTTAAGCAGGGGAGGGGAAAGCCACAGTGTAAGAGAGTTGTAAGCAGGGGAGGGGACAGCTGCAGTATCAGAGAGGTGTAAGCAGGGGATGGGACAGCTGCAGTGTCACAGAGGTGTAAGCAGGAGAGGGGACAGCCACAGTGTCAGAGAATTGTATGCAGGGGATGGGAAAGCCACAGTGTAAGAGAGGTGTAAGCAGGGGAGGGTACAGCTGCAGTGTCAGAGAGGTATAAGCAGGGGAGGGGACCACCACATTGTCAGAGTATGTCAGCTGGGGAGTGAACAGCTGCAGTGTCACAGAGGTGTAAGCAGGGGAGGGGAAAGCCACAGTGTCAGAGAGTTGTAAGCAGGGGAGGGGATGGCCACAGTGTCAGTGAGGTGTAAGCACGGGAGGGGATGGCCACAGTGTCAGTGAGGTATAAGCAGGGGAGGGGACAGCTGCAGTGTCGGAGAGTTGTAAGCAGGGGAGGGGATGGCCACAGTGTCAGTGCAGTGTAAGCAGAGGAGGGGATGGCCACAGTGTCAGAGAGGTGTAAGCAGGGGAAGGGGTGGCTGCAGTGTCAGAGAGGTGTACGCAGGGGAGGGGATGGCCCCAGTGTCAGTGCGGTGTAAGCAGGGGAGGGGGTGGCTGCAGTGTCAGAGAGGTGTAAGCAGGGGAGGGGGTGGCTGCAGTGTCAGAGAGGTGTAAGCAGGGGAGGGGGTGGCTGCAGTGTTAGAGAGGTGTAAGCAGGGGAGGGGATGGCCACAGTGTCAGTGAGGTGTAAGCAGGGGGAGAAGATGTCACAGTGTCAGTGAGGTGTAAGCAGGGAAGGGGGTGGCTGCAGTGTCAAAGAGGTGTAAGCAGGGGAGGGGATGGCCACAGTGTCAGTGAGGTGTAAGCAGGGGAGGGGATGGCCCCAGTGTCAGTGAGGTGTAAGTAAGGGAGGGGGTGGCTGCAGTGTCAGAGAGGTGTAAGCAGGGGAGGGGGTGGCTGCAGTGTCAGAGAGGTGTAAGCAGGGGAGGGGATGGCCACAGTGTCAGTGAGGTGTAAGCAGGGGGAGGGGATGGCCACAGTGTCAGTGAGGTGTAAGCAGGGGAGGGGGTGGCTGCAGTGCCAAAGAGGTGTAAGCAGGGGAGGGGATGACCACAGTGTCAGTGAGGTGTAAGCAGGGGAGGGGGTGGCTGCAGAGTCATAGAGGTGTAAGCAGGGGAGGGGGTGGCTGCAGTGTCAGAGAGGTGTAAGCAGGGGAGGGGATGGCCACAGTGTCAGTGAGGTGTAAGCAGGGGAGGGGATGGCCACAGTGTCAAAGAGGTGTAAGCAGGGGAGGGGGTGGCTGCAGTGTCAGTGAGATGTAAGCAGGGGAGGGGGTGGCTTCAGTGTCAGAGAGGTGTAAGCAGGGGAGCGGGTGGCTGCAGTGTCAGTGAGGTGTAAGTAGGGGAGGGGGTGGCTGCAGTGTCAGAGAGGTGTAAGCAGGGGAGGGGGTGGCTGCAGTGTCAGAGAGGTGTAAGCAGGGGAGGGGATGGCCACAGTGTCAGTGAGGTGTAAGCAGGGGAGGGGGTGGCTGCAGTGTCAGAGAGGTGTAAGCAGGGGAGGGGGTGGCTGCAGTGTCAGAGAGGTGTAAGCAGGAGAAGGGATGGCGACAGTGTCAGTGAGATGTAATCAGGGGAGGGGGTGGCTGCAGTGTCAGAGAGGTGTAAGCAGGGGAGCGGGTGGCTGCAGTGTCAGAGAGGTGTAAGCGGTGGGGGGGGGGGGGGTTGGCTGCAGTGTCAGAGAGGTGTAAGCAGAGGAGGGGGTGGCTGCAGTGTCAGAGAGGTGTAAGCAGGGGAGGGGATGGCCACAGTGTCAGTGAGATGTAATCAGGGGAGGGGGTGGCTGCAGTGTCAGAGAGGTGTAAGCAGGGGAGGGGATGGCCACAGTGTCAGTGAGATGTAAGCAGGGGAGGGGGTGGCTGCAGTGTCAGAGAGGTGTAAGCAGGGGAGAGGATGGCCACAGTATCAGTGAGGAGTAAGCAGGGGAGGGGACTGCTGCAGTGTCAGAGAGGTGTAAACAGATGAGGGGACAGCTGCAGAATCAGAGGAGTGTAACCAGGGGAGTGGACAGTCACAGTATCAGAGGAGTATAAGCAGGGGAGGGGACAGCCAAAGTGTCACAGGGTGCCAGCAAAGGGAGAAGACAACCACAGTGTGAGAGATATAAACAGGGAGTACAAAAGTCTGTTAATGATTATCACTATTCAAAACACATATAGAGGTAATCATTACCAGTATAGCATCAATGTAGCACTAGTACAGCAGTTGAAGACGTTCCTGGTAGGTTCCTATGGCCTAGGGCCCCCAGTATGATTCAGACCTCTGCATCCCTTATTGCTACTGTTTCTCCTCATAGACTTGCACCAGATGTGCGGCAAACGCAAATTCATAAAACAAATGCAATTCCCACACAAATTCTGTGTGAAAGGGGGCTTATTCTATTTGCTGCGTGTTTGAGAGCCATAAGCAAGGCTGCTATGCAGAATTACGCATGCTTGCTCCCTAAAGCAATATGTCCACCATTGTAATCATCTTAAAGTGAACCTGAACCAAGTAAAATTATTTAAAATAAACACATGATGTAGCTGCAAATGAATATTACATACTTACCTCGCCGTCAGTTCCTCACAGAGGCTCACCATTTTCTTCTTAGAATGATAAGTTCCATTTCTGACAAGATTATGCTTGCAAAAAAATCTATGTATCCCCTTTGATGCTGCATGTATATAGTTGTCTGTTCCAACATCTTGTGAGCAAACAGGATTGAAGCCTGACGAAGGCTTTACAGCCGAAAGCTTGCTTACTCTTATTCTTTTAAGTTAGCCAATAAATGGTATCATCCTTACTCAAAACTTCTTGCTGAAATATATCAGTTGCTGTCAGTTATGTATATATCAGTTACTGTCAGCTATAACATAAAAAGACAACTGATGTGTAAGGTAATGACCATGTTTCCCTATGGCTCATGTGGGCGACATTACCATGTAAGGGCTCTTTTCCACTAGCAGTCGCTAGCGTTCACGCTGAATGCTAGCGATTGCGATTCAGCAAATGTACAAAATTTTGCGGCGATAACCCGACGTTTGCGATCGCGATTTTGCTATGCTATGCACTGCATAGCAAAATCGTGGCAAAAATCGTTCCGCAGTGCCATCGCAATTGAGTAAAAAACGAATCGCGGTAGTGGAAATTACCTACCGCGATTCCTATGTTAAAAAGCAAACTGTAGCGATTTTAAAATCACTAGCAGTTTGCGGTTTTGCGATTAAGCAATCGCAAACGCTCTAGTGGAAAAGGGCCCTAACAGTGTGCTGGCCAGGAAGCTGTTATGGGGTAATGTAATAGCCATTTTCAAAATGGAGGACGGAGAATTCCATTGATCAAAGTGGCAAACAGGATGCAGGAGAGGAGAAAGAGATTGATGAGTAGACTACACGGGAGGTAAGTATGACGTGTATGTTTTCACTTTTAATTTTCAGTCCAGGTTTGCTTTAATGATGGACACAAGTGCGGATAATACTTCACTTTCATCCTACCTCTCCAACCGCTCCTTCATGACATCCTTCAATGAGTCCTCGTGCACCCCCAACCACCTCTCGGTGGGAGTCCCCCAAGGCTTGGTCCTTGGCCCCCTACTGTTCTCCCTATACACATCCTCCATTGGCAAGGTTACTATATCTCCTCCAGGGGTTTTAACTATCATCTGTATGCAGATGACACCCAGATCTATCTCCACACCCCTGACATATTCACCACTACCATGGACAAGGTCTCCTCCTGCCTATCTGCCATTTCCTCCTGGATGTCCATCCCTGATCCTCTAAGATGTGCATGTCACTGTTAACCACATTACAATTCGCCCTACCTCTCAAGCCCGCTGTCTGGGTGTCACCCTGGACTCCACACTCTCCTTCACTCCCCACATCCAAGACCTCACAAAGTCCAGCAACTTCCACCTTTGTAACATCTGTAAGATTCGGCCTTTCCTGACCTCTGCCACCACCAAACTCCTCATCCATGCCCTCATAATTTCCCACCTTGACTACTGCAATGCCCTTCTGTCTGGTCTCCCTATGACCCGAATAGCCCCACTGCAGTCCATCATGAATGCGGCAGCCAGAATTATCCACTGCTCCCATCGCTCCACCACGGCGGCTCCCCTCTGTGAATCCCTCCACTGGCTTCCTATCCAGTCCAGAATCAGATTCAAGATACTGTGTCTGACCTACAAATCTGTCCACAAAACCTGTCCAACCTACATTTCTGATCTTATTCAGAGGTACACGCCTAGCCGCTCACTCTGCTCCTCCAATGAACTTCGCCTAACCGCCCCCGCATCACCCAGTCCCATGCACACCTCCAGAACTTCTCAAGAAGCTGCTCCAACACTATGGAACTCCCTACCTCCACCCATTAGGGCAGCCCCCTCCTTCAACATCTTCAAGAAGGCCCTCAAAACTCACCTTTTCACTCTGGCCTTCCACCCCTCACAAGCACTCTAAACCAACAGCTGAACTCTGGTCCCCTACCTTTTGTGTTCCTACCTCTCCCTCTAGATTGTAAGCCTTTGGGCAGGGTCCTCCTCCTTTTGTGTCCTACCTCCATTACTGTGCACCCATGCTATGCATTTAAGTGAACCTGACTTGCCTAATCTCCATGCTCCATCCAGTGACTAACTAAGCATTACCTTGTACTCATACTGTGCTGTGTGATCTGGTCTTTCTTGTATTCATGTATTGTCGTATTGCTGTATTTCACCACTAAATATTGTCTGTAACCTTAATGTCCAGCGCTGCATAATATGTTTGGCGCTTTATAAATACAATAAATAAACAAGTCGGTGCACAATGTACAGAAATGATGATAGTTATACATGAAAGTGCACCACAGCCATGCGGAGAGAATTGACTGCCGCAGAACAATCCGGTTTCATTTCATTCCTGAGGTAATGCTGACATGCAAGATGGCTCCCACAGCCCCGGAATTCAGTTTGACAACAAACGTAAGCTTTTAATCTCTGCAGAAATGTACCACATCCAGCTAACAATGTTGTATTAAGTGTTCTCTGTGGGGCAGATTGGCTGTAATAAATCTCAGTGTTGAGTCACTGGAATTCCATGCATTCCTCAGCTTCCCATTCTGTGTCAGATGTCAGATGTCTCTCTGAGGTAACCTAGGCAGCCGGCATCTTAGCGGCTGTGTTTGGATTGGGAAGTGCATTAGTTGCTCTGGACCACCCTGTGACCGATATAAACAAAATGCAGCAGCCCCAAATGAATGGATTTACAGCCAGGCCAGACATTCCTCAGCCTGGTGGGTTTGGTGGATGTGAACTGGAAATGTAAGGCGGAGAAATCACTTTCCTAGGCAGGACTTCAGGCCTTACCATGCACCTGCAGTGTCTACACAGAGGAGGCGGCCATTTTGTGTGCCACAGAAGTAAGGTTTATCGATGGACATTGGGTGTAGTGAGCGAAACTAGACAAATACAAGACAAATAGCATTTATATTATTATTATTGATTTATAAAGCGCCAACATATTCCGTGGCGCTATACAAAGTAAGAAGAGAGCATGGGGTACATAATAATACAGACAAATATACACAAATTTACAAGTGTACACAAATATACAAGACACTTAAGTAGTGACAAAATACAAAAATGATAAAAAATACAGAATTAGTAATTACAATGATAAAAGTAGCATGCTAAATGAAGTGTATAATAATTTACAAGACACAAAAGGGGGAGAGAGCCCTGCCCTTGTGAGCTTACAATCTAAAGGGAATGGGGGGGGGGGGGGGACAAGAGGAGGGGTAGTATACAACAATATATAGAGGCAAGGGGGTTGATTCACAAAGCTGTGCAAGTGCATTTAGCACGCCATGTGACGCGCGCAAAGGTTTGCTTGCGTAAAGATTTACGTGTGCGCGGAGCCGAAGGTTACGCGCACAAACTTTTGCGCGTGTCACATTGCGTGCTAAATGCACAGCTCGGTCGTGCTATTCATTAGCATGGCTTTGTGAATCAACCCAATCACAATCAACATTGTGTTTTAGGATACCTAGTAGGAGTGCAATTTGGTCTCAGGACAAAGGGAAGTGGCCTAGGGTAGCGCATATGCTTGTCAGAACAAATGAGTTTTTAGGGAGCGTTTAAAGGCGATTCTCCTGGCAGACTCAAAACACTTGAGCTGCAGCCCCACTCTGTAGGCAGTAGCAGTGTTAGGGAGTCTTCCCAATGACTCCTTGCTGAATAGGTGCACTCCTTACTTAACCAGTACACTATCTAGCCACTCCACTTACACTACCGCTTTGTGGACTACCAACTAACAGACTAGACCCGGATGCTCGACTCATTCATCTTTCAACTTCTCGCTCTTCCTCCGCTGCGCCTCTCTGTCAAGCTTTTCATTGGCTGCCAATTACCCAGAGGATACAGTTTAAACTCTTAACCATAACCTACAAAGCTCTCTACAATCTCTCTCCGCAGTACATATCCTCACTAATATCCAGATACCAACCCAACTGCAATCTCAGATCTGCACATGACTTTCTTCTGTCCTCCTCTAGAATCACCTCCTCGCGTTCACGTCTACAAGACTTCTCACGTGCCTCGTCTGCTTTTTGAGTTCCTCTACCTTTAACCAGTGGTGTAACCAAGAAGTTTTGGGCCCAAGTTTGCCATTGGGGCCCCTCAAACACTGTATACAACCAGCCAAGGGCAGCCGCAGTGCTAGAGAGGTGTGACCAGGAGGAGGGTCATGTTAATGATAATCACTATTCAAAGCACATGTAGAGGTGGTCATTGGAGGACATCTCCACTGAAGAGCCAATAATCCCACCTACCAGGGTCTGGTCTAGTGGTACAAGGACAGTCACAACCTCTGTATCCCTTTTGCTATACCACTGCATTTACTCTCTGGTGTATAATTATTGATTTATAAAGCGCCAACATATTCCTTGGCGCTGTACAAAGTATAGCTGCTTTGGGTGTTTTTGGGAGTAATCTCCTCAGATCCAGAGGATACAGATTTTAACATCTGATTTAACGTTTGGAATCAAATTCTTCTGATTAATTTTATGTGCTCAGAACTGATTGAGACCATCTTGAAGTCTTATTATTATTGATGTGTAAAGCACCAACATATTCCGTGACACCATACAGAGAAACAAACACAAATGATGTACATAATAACACAGCCAATGGTATACATAAAGCACTGGATTAACAATAGGGGCTGCAGCCCCTGCACCCCCCCTGGGGCCCGCTCAGGGCTGTTTTGGGGGGCTGGAGGGGTTACAGTATGAGGGGAAAGCCATGCTCCACATCGATGGGAAGGGGGGACGGTCCCCCCTATCCCTCAGCTCAGGCTCTCCCCTCCAGCATCAATAAGTGTGGTGTCTAAGAGGCGGGCAGCGGCAGATCCACATACCTTCCTGCGTTCCATCGTGGATGCGCCTCGCTCTAGCCTCTGACGCGACTTCCTGTATAAACAGGAAGGAGCGTCAGACACTAGAGAGAGAAACATCCGCGCTGGAACGCAAGGAAGGTATGTGGATCTGCCGCTGCCCGCCGTCTAGACACCACACTTATTGATGATGGAGGGGAGAGCCAGAGGTGAGGGGGAAAAAGAATCCAAAAAGTCCGCATACTCGATGAACCAAGTTCCAGATTTATTCAAGTATCGTGTCACAAATCCACTCCATACACCAACGAGTCGTTTCGGAGCCCCGTGAGGTCCCAAAATGTATTGCAAATTCCAAGACACAAAAGGTTGAGAGAGCCCTGCCCTTGTGAGCTTACAATCTGAAGGAGTAGGGAAAAAAGAAGAGGCGAGTGGGGGGTAGTATACGATGTATACCTAGGTGGAAGTGTGTTTTAGATTATATTTAGTGAGAAGCACAACTTGGCCTAATATGCTTGTCAGAAACACTGAGTTTTGAGGAAGTACTTTAAGATTTCAGAAGTTGGAGAGTGACAGATGTATTTTAAAAGCAGATTCCAGAGGAAGGGTGAGGCTCGTGAGAAATCTTGTTGGTGATCTTGTGAGGAACAGGAGGAGGTTGTATGCAGAACAGAGATTGTGCTTGGGGTAGTACCTGGAAATTAGTGGTGATATGTGCAGGGGAGAGATTGTGGGGCGCCAATAATGTGATATTTTGGGAAGTGTGAGGTGGTAGAACATACAGCACAGGCTAGAAAATAGAATAATCTGTGCTTATTATGGACAGGGCAGCTCATTTCTCCCTGTTATATTTTACTCTGCTATCTCGTAGGCAAAACAGAAATTCTTAAAACAGAAGGTATTTGCAATTATTCAGGTTGGAATGAGCATATGATGTCTCCCAAGACACATCACTGCTGAATATGCAAATCATTTTGTTGTCCCTGTAAGTTAGCCACACCTCCAGAACCGCTGGATTACAATGATGTGTCAGCTTGTTAATTGTACAAAACCACAATAATCCAACATGCATACGGACTGGTTTTAGACCAGTTCTAGACTGGTTGGTCCTCATCAGTGCATGGCATGGATTAATGTGGTTCTATGGGGTAGAACTTGAAGCACCCAGAGTTACAGATTGCCCAGCAAGCTCATGGTGAACCCTTACACACTCCTAGAAGTTCTGGTTCACCATGAGCTTGCTGGGCAATTTGTTAGTTTTGCTCTGTACAATTACCAAGTTGACACATCATTGCATTCCAGCGGTTCTGGAGGTGTGGTTAGCTTTCAGCGACAACAAAGGATTATTTGCATATTCAGCAGTGATGCATTGTGGGACACCTCAGAGCTCACTCTAACCTCAATAATTACAAATACCTTCTATTTTAAGAAGTCAAATGTTTTTCTTGCATAGCATTTTAGGGCTTTTTGGTCCTTTTCAGCCTCCTACGCACTCCTAGGAGTTCTGGTTCACCATGAGCTTGCTGGGTAATCGGTTACTCAATCTCATAGGGTCAGGGACTGTCGATATAACGCTATTATATATATATATATATATATATATATATATATATATATATATATATATATATATATATATATATATATATATATATATATATATATACCCCAAGCACTACAGTCCACATTTGACTCCAAGCCATCAAAAAATGATCAGTATTGTTAGGAGGAATGGTAATTTGCAGGCTTCTAGACCAATAGGTCACCCCTGCTGATCTGAAGAGAGTTGCATTCCACACAGTGACAGCTTCACCAGAACAACATTTCTCTGACAACTGATAACCTCAGGCACGCGGTTGTTCTGAGAGTAACAGCCCTCCTCATCTGCCGTCCTGCATCTGGATAAATTAAGCTTTCTATTGTATTTATATAGTTCTGTGTGAAGCTAGACAGACGTTTATTACCCGAGATTATCATTTGTGAGAATCTAGCCTGTCTACAGGTGTTCTACAATGTGGTTATTATTATTATTGACTTATAAAGCGCCAACATATTCTGTGGTGCTGTACAAAGTAAGAAACGGGACGTTATAGGGGTGTTATTAACGTTTATTGTTATATCAGGCAGAGAAGTTCACAGAGACGGTGGAAAGATGATTCGTTCTTTCTTACTCATAATAAGTTTTAGAAGCGAGAGCTCATGAAAGAGGATATAGCAGACAAGCTGTCAGGAACACATGTGAGGAGGGAGGTAAGGTCTGGGGCCGAGAGGTGCAGTTTTGTATTATCTGCATATAAGTGGCATTGAAAACCAAATGAGTTAATTTAGTTGCCAAGACTGTGCATGTAGATGGAAAAGAGGATGGGACCAAGGACAGAGCCTTGAGGTACCCCCCCTCCCCCCCAACCAAGAATGAAGAGAAGAGTTCTGATCCAAATAAGAGACCTTCCAGAGAGCTAGGAAGATATCCAAGAGAAAATGGGGGCCTTTATCCCTACAGATGAAAGTACAAGCACAGCCATACCGTGCACGTGCAAAATACAGCCAATGCCTATGCACTAGCACAGAACCGCTTGTGCATGGAGAGAAAAGCGAAGCATGGGGAGCCTCATGCTGCATGAAGGAAGGGGGTGCTCACGAGCAATCTTCGACATCAAAGTTGAAGATTGTTTAGAGCAGGCTTTCCCAACCAGGGTTGAACCCCAGGGTTTCTTGAGTACCCTGCATGGGTTCCTTGGCATTTTTCCCCATCGTTGGGGTTGAGGGAAGTATGATAAAGAGCACACTATAATAGGGGGTACTGTAAAAAGAAGCACTAAATTGTGGGTCAGAATAATAATGATCACATTAATAAAATGCATTCGAATCTTATCTTACTTATATTATAAATGCGAAAGTTTGGATGTTTGTTACTCAATCACACAAGGGCTGAACGGATTTGAATGAAATTTGGCACACATATCATACATTACCTGGAATAACATATAGGACACTTTTTATCCCCATAATCAAAAAGTGGGCGGAGACAAATACAAGTTTCACTGGGAAAATGTAAACAACATTCTTACACTGTTAATGGCAGGGTTCTCAAACTTTGCACAGTTGGTCACTGGGTGACTGAGATTAATATTCAGAAAAGTGAGTGGAGCCTACAAAAGCCAATCAAAATTCACCTATTGATTTTCATGGGGAATATTTAACTGCTGGTATTTTTGCACTCAAACCTGGTACAGTTCGTCATTGGATGACTGTGGTTCAAATTCAGAAAAGGGGGTGGAGTCACAAACAGCCAATCAGATTTGTTTCATTTCAATGCAAATTATTGATGCCAAAGGCCGCACAGCTCACAAACTAGGTCATTGAGTAATTGCGTGTTAGGCAGGGATGTGCAGAGGGTCCTTAAGTGGGGGGTGCTCAAATTTTAAATAGGGCCCTCGCCCCCCTGAAATGCACTGTAGTACCTACAAGTGGTGGGGAACCTCACCCCCCCCCCCCTTGCCCTGCAGTGACATGTGACCTTCACACCCCCTGCCTCTCCAACTGTACCAAACCATACACCTGAGCCCCTCCGCTTGCCACACATTCAGTCACAGAAGCACTGGCTGCATTCAATGGTGTGGAGTCAGTCAGACCTGACACAGGAAGCCGAAAGTTTCCCCCTCCTCATTTCTGGCCAGGGTGGTATTGGTTGTCATGTAGGTGCTTAATGCTGAGGCTGGGTGCCAACAGGGTTCTGGCTATGGGTGAGTATCGGGTGTCATGCGGGTATTGATTGCAGGTACTTAGTGTCATGTGAGATCTGGGTGCATGTACTGGATTTCATGTGGGTGCTGGGAGTGTTACATGGGTGCGAATACTTGGTGCCATGCCCGTACTGGATGCTGGCTATGGGTGGGCATTGGGTGTCTCATGGGTTTTAAATGCAGGTAATTTGAGTGTGGGTTCTGGTTAAGTGGGAGTTAAGTGCAGATAGTGGGTGCCATGTAGAGGCTGTGTGCAGGTGTAAGCACTGGGTGCAATGTCAGGCCTGGGGGCAGGAACTTGGTGTCATGTGAGTGTGAGTACTAGGTGCCAGCTATGGGGGAAAGGGGTGTGGGTGGATGTTTGGAGCAAGGCAGCGGCGCAAGGCAGCGGCGGAATCTAAGAGCACAGGGGTCCTTGCCGGGCAGCGTAATCCGTGCGGCTGGGTCCTGCTCAGCACGGCGGATGTGTTCCACTTAGGAGGACGTCTGCGTCCCACTCTCCACGGCGGCTGCACTTTATGGCAGATTCGGGTGACCTCTGTAACTGCACATAAGTGCAGTTGGAAAATGGAAGGATCTAAACTGAGCTGAGGGGTGAGCAATAACGGCAGCTCCAACGAGATAAAAAGAGGCCTCCTGCTACAACATGGATTAGCCTGAGTCGTGTCAGGAAGGTAAATCTGCCGACGTGACTCTAAAGCTGTAAAAGAAATTGGCTGTGTAAAGAAAGAAATGTAATCTGCCACAATAGATGTTCCTAAGTATGATACACATACAAATATTAATATTATAGTGGCAAAAAACAAAGAAATTAGCAATAGTGCCCCTTTAACAAGGGCGAAAAGGGATAATTTGCATATTTAGTAGTAGTGCATTGTGGGTAACCACAAATGTTCATTTATAACTGAATTATTGCAAATTTCCTGTTTTAAGAAGGCAATTACACCAAGCTTTGCTTTTTTAGTAGGATGGCTTTTTGGTTCCTTTTATCCCCCTATACATTACGAGTGGTTTGGGTCACCCTGAGCTGCTTGGTTACTCTGAGGTAAGTATCCAACTTTGTTTTTTAACATCATTACAGGTGGCCTTTAAAATAACTTCAGCACTCTGCAAATGAAAAAGTAGGTGAAAAGGTACTTTTATTATTATTCTTGCTTATAAGTTATAATAACAATAATTTGTAAAAAATATCATCAAGCAAAAAACTCAGGAGAAAAAAAGGGAATTAAATAGGGGACCATGACATTTTCCTCTAGACACAAAATACGAACATCAACAGCCCAGACTTGATCACTTTTAGTCCCATAGACAGGGAGGTAGGTCACTTGTTTTTCAGACCATAAACGGGGACACTAAACGAGGTCTACAGGTGGAAACTGGATTGTGCAGCAATAGTCTCTGGAAGCTCGTTCAGAGGTGTAACTGTTTTACCGGTTGTACTTACATGTTTGCACGACTTCTTGAATGAAACCGTCAAAAACTACCAGTCTATGTTAAAGAACACTTTGTACTATTCCACATTTGCACAGAAAGTATATTTACTGAGCCAGGAGTCCCGTCAAGATCTCCAGGAGACTGAAACAGAATGTACGTGTAACAAGAACATGCTTATCCTCCAAGACACACAGATATGTGATATGCACATGAACTGCACATTATTCACACTGAACATATAGTGCTCAAGCAAGATTACATTTACCTGCATTATAGAAGAGCCTTTTCTGTTATGGCCATCATAATGACATTTGAGAGATGGGGTAATTTTAACACACCAGTGGGCTGAACACAAAAATCAGTTTTGTAAAACATTAAAGAGGAACTCCAGCCTAAACAAACATACTGTCATTAAGTTACATTAGTTATGTTAATTAAAATAGATAGGTAATATAGGCCTCGATTCATCAAGACTTATCGAATTGGTTAACGACAGTTTGGTAAAATACCGAATTCGTTAAGTTGATTTCAGGATTCATCAAATTTATCTACAGCTGTTAGCGAGCATTCGGTAATAATTCGGTAATCATTCGTTAGTGATGCGTTAAAACGGAAAAAAGTGCAATTCATGAAAATGTAAGTGGGCGTGGTTTAGCGTTAAATTTAGGATTAGTTCTCTCCTTCACTGCTCTGTGGTTATTCCTGTCAGATCATTGCTGACAGAGAAGATGGAGCTATTTGAAGTGGTTATGTATCAGCTGAGAGTGATTCAAAGGCGCAGAAGGGCAAGAATAAGGTCTAGAACCATATCAATTTGCAAGAGAATGGATTTATTTGCTATAACAGGACATCTGCATTTCTCTTGAATTATATTGTAAGAGAACACAGGCAGTGCTATAGCTGTGCTATATTTTTTTTTAGAAAAAGGCTCCTATCAAATTGTGGGATTGTCCCAACCACTTCCAGAATCCTGGTCCAGGTGTAAAGCCCTATTCAGAATGTTGCTACGTAGTGTTCAAAGGACTGCCTTTTACCCACAATTCCATGGGAATCTTATGGCCTTGTGTTAAATTACTGCTGTAAAATGGAAATATCGACACGTTACCGAATTGTTATCGAATTCACACCGAATGAGGAAAAACCTTGATGAATACAAATAGAAATCGATAAACTTCGAATTCGGTAATTTAACAAACTGGAAAAAGTTATCTCAAAGACAATGATGAATCGAGGCCATAATCTCTTACCCACACTGTTTTAAAAGAACAGGCAAATGTTTGATTTTATGATGGCAGCCATCTTTTTTCATGGGGGCAGCCATCTTTTTGGTTGAAAGGAGGTGACAGGGAGCATGAGACACAGTTCCAACAGTCCTGTGTCCTGAGCACCTCTCCCAGTTGCTATGCAACGTGACTAACAACATAGGAAATCCCATCATGCTCTGCACAGCATCAGGGAAAAAAAGCCTGGGCTTTTTTTCTTTGATGGGTGGAGCTTAGCTAAAAATGCAGCTAAAAATTATGCTTTGGTAAGAAAAACAAAGTTCTGATGCTGTGAAACTGTTAAAGAAACACCAAGCCTTTTCGGTTCTGCTGAGTAGATTTTTAGTCCGGAGGTTCACTTTAAGGGCCATATGCAAATTACTTTTTCTCCTGAGTTTTCTCCTTGGAGATCATTTTTCATCTCCACTTTAAAATAACTTTTCAGCACTCTGCAATCAAAGAAGTGCCAAAAAGTAGTTGAAAAAGTATTGTCAAAATTATTCTGAGTATTTTCTTGCCTGCTGGGCATTCAAAGAGCATTTTATAGACAAGTTGAGAAAATGTCACTTAGGATAAAAGTTTGGAGAAAAAAGTGAATTGCATATGGGCCAGATTTCCTTGCTTGCTGGTGGTTTAAAAGGTATGTTATGACAAGGGCCCCTACGCAATTAACTTCTTCTCTCCCAAGGAGAACATTTTCATCTTCTCTTTAAAATAACTTTTAATAGTTACATAGTTATTTTGGTTGAAAAAAGACATACGTCCATCGAGTTCAACCAGTACAAAGTACAACACCAGCCTGCTCCCTCACATATCCCTGCTGATCCAGAGGAAGGCGAAAAACCCTTACAAGGCATGGTCCGATTAGCCCCAAAAGGGAAAAATTCTTTCCCGACTCCAGATGGCAATCAGATAAAATCCCTGGATCAACATCATTAGGCATTACCTAGTAATAGTAGCCATGGATGTCTTTCAACGTAAGGAAAGCATCTAAGCCCCCTTTAAATGCAGGTATAGAGTTTGCCATAACGACTTCCTGTGGCAATGCATTCCACATCTTAATCACTCTTAACCACTTGAGGACCTAGGGCTTTCTACCCCTTAAGGACCGGCCACTTTTTTTCCATTCAGACCACTGCAGCTTTCACGGTTTATTGCTCGCTCATACAACCTACCACCTAAATGAATTTTGGCTCCTTTTCTTGTCACTAATAAAGCTTTCTTTTGGTGCTATTTGATTGCTCCTGCGATTTTTACTTTTTATTATATTCATCAAAAAAGACATGAATTTTGGCAAAAAAATGATTTTTTTAACTTTCTGTGCTGACATTTTTCAAATAAAGTAAAATTTCTGTATACATGCAGCGCGAAAAATGTGGACAAACATGTTTTTGATTAAAAAAAACCCATTCAGTGTATATTTATTGGTTTGGGTAAAAGTTATAGCGTTTACAAACTATGGTGCAAAAAGTGAATTTTCCCATTTTCAAGCATCTCTGACTTTTCTGACCCCCTGTCATGTTTCATGAGGGGCTAGAATTCCAGGATAGTATAAATACCCCCCAAATGACCCCATTTTGGAAAGAAGACATCCCAAAGTATTCACTGAGAGGCATAGTGAGTTTATAGAAGATATTATTTTTTGTCACAAGTAAGCGGAAAATGACACTTTGTGAGAAAAAAAAAAAAAAAGTTTCCATTTCATCTAACTTGCGACAAAAAAAAATGAAATCTGCCACGGACTCACCATGCCCCTCTCTGAATACCTTGAAGGGTCTACTTTCCAAAATGGGATCATTTGTGGGGTGTGTTTACTGTCCTGACATTTTGGGGGGTGCTAAATTGTAAGCACCCCTGTAAAGCCTAAAGGTGCTCATTGGACTTTGGACCCCTTAGCGCAGTTAGGCTGCAAAAAAGTGCCACACATGTGGTATTGCCGTACTCAGGAGAAGTAGTATAATGTGTTTTGGGGTGTATTTTTACACATACCCATGCTGGGTGGGAGAAATATCTCTGTAAATGACAATTTGTTAATTTTTTTTACACACAATTGTCCATTTACAGAGATATTTCTCCCACTCAGCATGGGTATGTGTAAAAATACACCACAAAACACATTCTACTACTTCTCCTGAGTACGGCGATACCACATGTGTGGCACTTTTTTGCACCCTAACTGCGCTAAAGGGCCCAAAGTCCAATGAGTACCTTTAGGATTTCACAGGTCATTTTGAGAAATTTCGTTTCAAGACTACTCCTCACGGTTTAGGGCCCCTAAAATGCCTGGGCAGTATAGGAACCCCACAAATGACCCCATTTTAGAAAGAAGACACCCCAAGGTATTCCGTTAGTAGTATGGCGAGTTCATAGAAGATTTTATTTTTTGTCACAAGTTAGCGGAAAATGACACTTTGTGAAAAAACACAATTAAAATCAATTTCCGCTAACTTTTGACAAAAAATAAAATCTTCTATGAACTCACCTTACTCCTAACGGAATACCTTGGGGTGTCTTCTTTCTAAAATGGGGTCATTTGTGGGGTTCCTATACTGCCCTGGCATTTTAGGGGCCCTAAACCGTGAGGAGTAGTCTTGAAACGAAATTTCTCAAAATGACCTGTGAAATCCTAAAGGTACTCATTGGACTTTGGGCCCTTTAGCGCAGTTAGGGTGCAAAAAAGTGCCACACATGTGGTATCGCCATACTCGGGAGAAGTAGTACAATGTGTTTTGGGGTGTATTTTTACACATACCCATGCTGGGTGGGAGAAATACCTCTGTAAATGGACAATTGTGTGTAAAAAAATCAAAAGATTGTCATTTACAGAGGTATTTCTCCCACCCAGCATGGGTATGTGTAAAAATACACCCCAAAACACATTGTACTACTTCTCCCGAGTACGGCGATACCACATGTGTGGCACTTTTTTGCACCCTAACTGCACTAAGGGGCCCAAAGTCCAATGAGTACCTTTAGGATTTCACAGGTCATTTTTGTTTCAAGACTACTCCTCACGGTTTAGGGCCCCTAAAATGCCAGGGCAGTATAGGAACCCCACTAATGACCCCATTTTAGAAAGAAGACACCCCAAGGTATTCCGTTAGGAGTATGGTGAGTTCATAGAAGTTTTTATTTTTTTGTCACAAGTTAGCGGAAATTGATTTTAATAGTTTTTTTTCACAAAGTGTCATTTTCCGCTAACTTGTGACAAAAAATAAAATCTTCTATGAACTCACCATACTCCGTACGGAATACCTTTGGGTGTCTTCTTTCTAGAATGGGGTCATTTGTGGGGTTCCTATACTGCCCTGGCATTTTAGGGGCCCTAAACCGTGAGGAGTAGTCTTGAAACCAAATGTCGCAAAATGACCTGTGAAATCCTAAAGGTACTCATTGGACTTTGGGCCCCTTAGCGTACTTAGGGTGTAAAAAAGTGCCACACATGTGGTACCGCTGTACTCAGGAGAAGTAGTATAATGCGTTTTGGGGTGTATTTTTACACATACCCATGCTAAGTGGGAGAAATATCTCTGTAAATGACAATTGTTTGATTTTTTTACACACAATTGTCCATTTACATAGAAATTTCTCCCACCCAGCATGGGTATGTGTAAAAATACACCCCAAAACACATTATACTACTTTTCCTGAGTACGGCGGTACCACATGTGTGACACTTTTTTGCAGCCTAGGTGCGCTAAGGGGCCCAACGTCCTATTCACAGGTCATTTTGAAGCATTTGTTTTCTAGACTACTCCTCGCGGTTTAGGGCCCCTAAAATGCCAGGGCAGTATAGGAACCCCACAAGTGACCCCATTTTAGAAAGAAGACACCCCAAGGTATTCCGTTAGGTGTATGGCGAGTTCATAGAAGATTTTATTTTTTGTCACAAGTTAGTGAAAAATGACACTTTGTGAAAAAAAAACAATAAAAATTAATTTCCGCTAACTTTTGACAAAAAATAAAATCTTCTATGAACTCGTCATACACCTAACAGAATACCTTGGGGTGTCTTTTTTTTCTAAAATGGGGTCACTTGTGGGGTTCCTATACCGCCCTGGCATTTTACAGGCCCAAAACCGTGAGTAGTCTGCAAACCAAATGTCTTAAAATGACTGTTCAGGGGTATAAGCATCTGCAAATTTTGATGACAGGTGGTCTATGAGGGGGCGAATTTTGTGGAACCGGTCATAAGCAGGGTGGCCTTTTAGATGACAGGTTGTATTGGGCCTGATCTGATGGATAGGAGTGCTAGGGGGGTGACAGGAGGTGATTGATGGGTGTCTCAGGGGGTGGTTAGAGGGGAAAATAGATGCAATCAATGCACTGGGGAGGTGATCGGAAGGGGGTCTGAGGGTTTGGCCGAGTGATCTGGAGCCCACACGGGGCAAATTGGGGCCTGATCTGATGGGTAGGTGTGCTAGGGGGTGACAGGAGGTGATTGATGGGTGTCTCAAGGTGTGATTAGAGGGGGGAATAGATGCAAGCAATGCACTGGCGAGGTGATCAGGGCTGGGGTCTGAGGGCATTCTGAGGGTGTGGGCGGGTGATTGAGTGCCCTAGGGGCAGATAGGGGTCTAATCTGATAGGTAGCAGTGACAGGGGGTGATTGATGGGTAATTAGTGGGTGTTTAGGGTAGAGAATAGATGGAAACACTGCGCTTGGGTGGTGATCTGATGTCGGATCTGCGGGCGATCTATTGGTGTGGGTGGGTGATCAGTTTGCCCGCAAGGGGCAGGTTAGGGGCTGATTGATGGGTGGCAGTGACAGCGGGTGATTGATGGGTGGCAGTGACAGGGGGTGATTGATGGGTGGCAGTGACAGGGGGTGATTGATGGGTGATTGATAGGTTATTGACAGGTAATCAGTGGGTTATTACAGGGGAGAACAGATGTAAATATTGCACTGGCGAATTGATAAGGGGGGGTCTGAGGGCAATCTGAGCGTGTAGGCGGGTGATTGGGTGCCCGCAAGGGGCAGATTAGGGTCTGATCTGATAGGTAACAGTGACAGGTGGTGATAGGGAGTGATTGATGGGTGATTGATGGGTAATTAGTGGGTGTTTAGAGGAGAGAATAGATGTAAACGCTGCGCTTGGGTGGTGATCTGATGTCGGATCTGCGGGCGATCTATTGGTGTGGGTGGGTGATCAGATTGCCTGCAAGGGGCAGGTTAGGGGCTGATTGTTGGGTGGCAGTGACAGGGGGTGATTGATGGGTGATAGGTGATTGGCAGGTGATTAACAGGTGATCAGTGGGTTATTACAGGGAAGGACAGATGTAATTAATGCACTGGCGAATTGATAAGGGGGGGGGGGGGGTCTGAGGGCAATCTGAGCGTGTGGGCGGGTGATTGGGTGCCCGCAAGGGGCAGATTAGGGTCTGATCTGATAGGTAACAGTGACAGGTGGTGATAGGGGGTAACTGATGGGTGATTGATGGGTAATTAGTGGGTGTTTAGAGAAGATAACAGATGTAAACGATACATTTGGGAGGTAATCTGACGGCGGGTTTGCGGGCGATCTAATGGTGTGGGTGGGTGATCAGATTGCCCGCAAGGGGCAGGTTAGGGGCTGATTGATGGGTGGCAGTGACAGGGGGTGACAGGGGGTGATTGATGGGTGATAGGTGATTGGCAGGTGATTGACAGGTGATCAGTGGGTTATTACAGGGAAGAACAGATGTAATTAATGCACTGGTGAATTGATAAGGGGGGGTCAGAGGGCAATCTGAGCGTGTGGGCGGGTGATTGGGTGCACGCAAGGGGCAGATTAGGGTCTGATCTGATAGGTAAAAGTGACAGGTGGTGATAGGGGGTGATTGATGGGTGATTGATGGGTAATTAGTGGGTGTTTAGAGGAGAGAATAGATGTAAACAATGGATTTGGGAGGTGATCTGATGTCGGATCTGTGGGCGATCTATTGGTGTGGGGGGGGGGTGATCAGATTGCCCGCAAGGGGCAGGTTAGGGGCTGATTGATGGGTGGCAGTGACAGGGGGTGATTGACGGGTGATTGACGGGTGATTGACAGGTGATTGACAGGTGATCAGGGGGATAGATGCATACAGTAAACAGGGGGGGGGGGTGGTCTGGGGGGGGGGGGTCTGGGGAGAATCTGAGGGGTGGGGGGTGATCAGGAGGGGGCAGGGAGCAGGGGGGGGGGGGATAAAAAAAAAATAGCGTTGACAGATAGTGACAGGGAGTGATTGATGGGTGATTAGGGGGGTGATTGGGTGCAAACAGGGGTCTGGGGGGTGGGCAGGGGGGGGTCTGATGGGTGCTGTAGGCGATCTGGGGCAGGGGGGGGAGAAATCAGTGTGCTTGGGTGCAGACTAGGGTGGCTGCAGCCTGCCCTGGTGGTCCCTCGGACACTGGGACCACCAGGGCAGGAGGCAGCCTGTATAATACACTTTGTAAACATTACAAAGTGTATTATACACTTTGTATGCGGCGATCGCGGGGTTAACATCCCGCCGGCGCTTCCGTATAGCCGGCGGGATGTTGCGGCGAGCGAGCGGTGACAGGCGCCGGCGGAGGATCGCGTCACGGATGACGCGATCGCTCCGCCCATGCCCTTAAATGGACCGCCGCCTCTGTGGGTGAGCCGGTCCTTAAGGGCTCCACTTCCCGGCCGCCTCTGTGCGTTAGGCGGTCGGGAAGTGGTTAAGCCGCATCTACATGCGTAGATGCGGCCGCGATGCTCCTTATCAATCGAGCCGCTGATGCGGCTCGATTGATAAGATCCGACAGGACGGATCTTGCTTCCGCCGATTCCCTGCTCGCTTCCCGCTAGGGGACAATGGCAGGGAATCGAGCGGAAGATAAGCGGCGCGGCGCGGGGACGAGCAGGAATCGAGTGGGTATTGATGCCGGCGCACGCGCGGCGAGCGGGGATGCAGCGGGCACGCGGAAGAGGCGATCCGGCGGCTAATCGAGCCGCCGGATCGCTGCAATGTCCCATCGTGTAGATGGGGCTTAACTGTAAAGAACCCTTTCCTAAATAAATGGCTAAAACGTTTTTCCTCCATGCGCAGATCATGTCCTCTAGTCCTTTGAGAAGGCCAAGGGACAAAAAGCTCATCCGCCAAGCTATTATATTGCCCTCTGATGTATTTATACATGTTAATTAGATCCCCTCTAAGGCGTCTTTTCTCTAGACTAAATAAACCCAGTTTATCTAACCTTTCTTGGTAAGTGAGACCTACCATCCCACGTATCAATGTTGTTGCTCATCTCTGCACCTGCTCTAAAACTGCAATATCTTTCCTGTAATGTAGTGCCCAGAACTGAATTCCATATTCCAGATGTGGCCTTACTAGAGAGTTAAACAGGGGCAATATTATGCTAGCATCTCGAGTTTTTATTTCCCTTTTAATGCATCCCAAAATTTTGTTAGCTTTAGCTGCAGCGGCTTGGCATTGAGTACGATTATTTTTAGAATTGAAAAGGGAGCAAAAAATAGGTGAAAAAAAAACACTATCAAAATTATTTTGAGTATTTCCTTGCTTGCTGGTGGTTTAAAAGGCATTTTATGAAAAGGTGTGAAAATATCTAGGAGGAAGCTCAGGAGAAAAAGTGAATTGCATATGGACCATGGTATGAAAATATCACTTAGGAGAAAACTCAGGGGAAAAGTTGAATTGGATATTGGCCATTGTCTTAAAATGCCTTTTAAACCCCCAGCAAGCAAGACAATACTCCGACTCCTGGCAGGGCTGTGGCATTTGTACAAAGATCATCCAACTCTGACTTCTCAGTTTGTGAAACCTCTGTACCCAAAAATGTCTCTCATTCCTCAGCCCTTCTTATCTCCCCAGGAAGACTTCCTCTGGTTCTCGGTCCTACTCTCCTTTCTTTGGGGCCCTTCACCTCGCTGAAAGCATCAGTGAGTCCCATGATTGTCACATGGTCTCTGCCCCACGCTCTACCAGATCCCTCACCATTCCATAGTGCAGATACCTGGAATGGGCGAGACGCAGTGGCTATCTTGCTTCACCAATGAAATTGAAACCAATGAAACATGGGAGAAGGGTAAAAACACCTGTGAAGAAAACAAGAGAAGGACTGGGAACCAAATGGAACCTTCCTGAGTAGTGTTGCCAAAGAAATGTTGGCCTGTGTATGACTCTTAGGGTTTCAGTGTTGAGATTCTTCATCTTCCACTAGCCTCTATGCTTTTAGGCATTGTGAGGGTACTTTGCTAGAGCTAGTGGAAAATCCCTGCCATAATGCACAATGCCTACATACAAAGGCTTCTTTGCATAATATTTGTTAAAAGTTTATTAGCAGTGGCGTAGCTAAAAAGCTGTGGGCCCCGATGCAAGTTTTACAATGGGGCCCCCAAGCACTCTGTACATAACAATTGATACGGCAGCGCACCAAAACCTGCCAATGGCAACTACAGTGTCAGAGGTGCAAGAAGGGGATGGGGAACAGTTTGTTAATGATTTCCACTATTCAAAGTTTCTATAGAAGTGATTATTATGAGCATAGGACCAATAGAGAGCTATTACTGTAGTTGAGGGAGGGCCCTTCAGGGCCCCTCTGGTCCAAGGGCCCAATGCAGTTGCAACCTCTGCACCCCCTATTGCTACGCCCCTGTTTATTAGGTTCCTTCAAAGTTCTTTTCACCTCCTTTTTGCTTTAAGTCTTTGGGGTTCTTCAATACAGGATCCCCCAGATACCCTCTTCCATGTGCCATGTTCTTTCCTGGTTTGAAGCAGCTTGTATGCTTGAATGAAGCTTTCTTCCCTCTTGCTTGTAGTGGGATTCTTTATCAATTTAAGTAATCTTCCAGCTACTGCTTCTTCACTCTCAGCCACCAGCTTCCCTGTGTATTACACAAATGCTCCTCTATGATACAAGAGCTTTCTAGAGCATCATAGAGTGAGATTGGAGCTGTTCTAGTACAGAGGGTCTCCATGCTTCCTTGCATGGCAACAGTAAATTTGGGCAACAGAGAAGTTTGGGGGGCCCCATAGGGCCCATGTAAATTGTGGCTATAAAGGTACATTTTGATAAAACAGTGGGTGCTGGGGCCTCCCGTTATATGAACTGCGGCTACAAATAGTGTGCGCCAAATACTTAGACTAACCGACCCCACTCCTATGCTTGACCCTAACACCCCCTTCCTGCGTTGCAAACCCTCTGACATCAATGCCACCTGCTCTACTATATATATGTAAGATATCAGATACCACGGAAGGTTGGGCACCTGCAGGTGTCCAGACATGCCCACTACTTGTAGCCACAGTTTCTATAGCAGGCTGGCCTGGCACCCAAATTTCTCCTTATAGCCCCAATTAACATTGGCGAATGTAGGGCGCCTATAAGGTGCAAAACATTTCCAAGATGCCTGATATTTTATGTATACAGTGGTGAAGACAACACAGATCTCGTCAGGTTTTGTAGTGGGGGGGGGGGGGTTAGGATTAGGCATGGGTGTGGGGTCGCTTAGGCCCCGTTCACACTGCATGCGTTTCAGGAACGCGTGCAGGAGGCCGACACGCACGGCATCAGACAGTGCATAGATTGCACTGTCTGATGTTCACACTGCATGCGCTCCGAACCAGTGCGGTCCAGGAACGCATGCTGCACACATTTTTTCCTAAAATGCGCGGCTGTCCCATTCACTTTCAGTGAATGGGATCAGGCACGCAACGCATAGAAACGCGGATGGCGTGCGTTCGTACGCGTTGCGTACCGAATGCATGGCCGTCCGTGTTTGGTAATGTGAGCGGGGCCTTAGAGGTAAACACCGGTGACCCAGGGGGTGGGGGGGGGATTCGGGTGGATGTTGGTTAGGAAGTGGTTAGGTTTAGGCAGCAGAGGGGGTAAGGGTGGAACATCGGTGGCCGTGGGGGGTTTGGTTGGTTAGGATTAGACTTTGGTGGTTGGGGGGTCAGTTACGGTTATACATTGGTAGGGGTCAAGGTAGTTAGGGTTAGACTTTGGTGGGGGGGTGATTAAGGTTAAGGCATCAGAGGGGGTGAGGGTTATGCATCGGTGGGGGGATTGGTTAGGGTTAGGCAATGGAGGGGGGGTTGTTAGGGATCAGTAGAGGGAGGGCTCATGTGAGAATAGGGTCCGATTTAGCATTAGTAAAATACCGGTAAACTTTACTGATATCTTAGTATTGGAATTATCACTGCCCAATAGTAGAATATTTGTAATTTTATCAATATTCCACTAGTGGCTATTCCCGGTGTCATTTGTGGTTGTATGCTCCTAGCGTGCCCAGGGTTGAGATACAATACGTCTTACAGATGCCTCCTCACTATGCTTAACCCTAACACCCCCCCCCCCCTTCCCTATTTACAGTATATATATATTACTGGACTACAAAACATTTAGATAAACACAACATGATGCCACTAAACATGGGACAGACAAGTAGTATAAGAAAATGAGTGAAGTTATATTATGTTTATTGTTCATTCATATGTAAACATCATAAACCCGGATTCATGAAATGCTTGGTTGTTGCTTCTTATTATCTTTTGTTAATCACATACCGTCCCTCCGGTTTCCATGCCTGTAACGTGTGCAGATAGCAGTCGCTCCATCGGATAGCTGCAGCATGGAAGCCATTACGCACATGTGGCATCGATTTGTGGGGACTTGACCTGAATCAGCAGCTTCTCTGAGCCTCGGCCTGCTAGATGTCTGATGATTCCAATTCACGACAAACACAAGTCATTGCTAACAGGAACAGAAGCCTCATCATCTTATGGAATCATCAAGCCATCTATTAATGGTGGAGGAGGAAACCCCACCACGCCTCCTTAACCCTGTACTCTTTTTTCACAGATTGGTGAACATTCCTGCAGTAGGCAAGCATTCCTTAAAAGATGGACTTCAGCGAAAAGGGGGGAAAAATAATACATTGCAAAGCGGAAAATAAAAAAAAAAAAAATAGAAGAGAGATCAAGAAGTGATTGATATTCGCCATGTAATTTGTTCATATTGTTTGATCCTCCATGAGTCTGCAGGTCATCATCTTTACTGCTGGCAGACGTGAAAAAATCTAGACAGCACCAACTGCCATTATCTATAACCACACCCCCTAACAATGCAATAGGCTAAACATTTGATGGGGTATGAAGGGTGCTGCCGACGTAATATGGTATTCCCTATTAATTATAGGGTTATCTTTGTCCTGCTGCTATTCTCTCAGGAGCTGGGGTTCACTTTTCCCCACACCAAGTAAACCAGAGATTGTTATACTGGTTGAAAGAAGCGCTGGATATAATACTGTTAGAAATAAGCTTTTTGACGCGTGCATGAAAAAGGGCCTAACTCGATAACCAAATGGCGCTGGTATCTGATAACGATAAACATAGTTGTCAAGCTTTGTTAACGATAAATACCGTTGTAAAGACAGACGAGAAATAATAGCGAACAGATATTTACGTCAAATATTGTTACGTAATTCAACAATACAGCTTAACTCAACCCTACCCTCACACAGAACCTTCCCCTGGTGGTGCCTAAAACTAACCACTCCCTCAGTGGTGCCTAACCCTAACCACCTCCCCCCCCCCCCCCCCCCCCGGTATTGCCTAACCCTAACCACCTCCTCGGTGGTGCCTAACCCTAACCACCCCACAGGTGGTGCCTAACCATAACCATTCCCCCTGGTGTTGCCTAAAACTAACCGCCGCCCGGGTGGTGCCTAACCCTAACCACTCCCCCTGGTGGTGCCTAACCCTAACCACTCCCTCTGCAGAAACACCCTTTTACACATGCTAATGATAGTATCTTTGATAACGTAAAATCTGTACATATAAACAAAATAATATGACAAAAAGTAAAATGTTACAAGCTTCTAAAACGATAACATTCTTCAAAAACTATAATGTTCTAATGTTGTTACCGATATTTATCGTGGCACCCTTTTTTCTGCTTTTTTCGGCGTATTAACGATAATTGCATTAAAGTCTATGGCGGCGCCCATTTCAACCACCCTCAGCCGGCCCCCTTTCTTCCTGCTACCTTTTTGACTAATAAAGAATATACATAGATTCTAAAGTATTATGTCCAGGGCTTCTCTCAACTGTTATAATAATAGGCTAAAAAGTTGTTGTTGTTTTTTATAGATATGCATATGCTTGCTTGGCAGTAGTTATCTCCCACAATGCAACAAGGTTCACAGACAGGAAACCGTCAGGCAGTGGCGTAGTAATAGGGGTTGCAGAGGTCTTGACCGCCCCGGGGTCCTTGGGCCAGAGGATCCCCACAGGGCCCTCATTCAATCCAGTGGTGTAGCTACATATAATGTGGCCCCATAGCTAAACTGTCATGGGGCCCTCAGATGAAGTCACTCTTTAGCTATGCCACCCGCCAATGAATACCGTATGAATATGATCTAATTGGCAATTTACATTCTCGTGCAGTCTGCACTGCATATAATCCATGGGCACTGAGAGGGTGGAGGAACACAAGAAAGTTAATAGTGAATAGATGAAATAGCACCAGGGCCCCCTCCACTCCAGAACCCCATAGTAGGTGCTATGGCTGCTATGGCTATTGCCACGCCCCTGATTCAACCGCAGTATTAGCTCTCTATTGGTCCTGTGCTGCTAATAATCACTTCTATAGATGCTTTGAATAGTAGTAATCATTAACAAACTGCTCCCCATCCCCTTCTTGCACCTCTGACATTGTGGTTGTCCTTGGCAGGTTTTTCTGCGCCGTATCAACTGTTATGTATAGAGTGCCTATGGGGCCCCATGTAAAACTCGCATTAGGGCCCATTGCTTCTGAGCTACACCACTGCTGTCAGGACCATGGTCATGACATCACACCTAATCCTTGCTATTCGTAAGTCTGTTACAACTTACAGTCTAATGTCTTGTACACACGCTAAGCTAAAGTCATTTGAAATGTCCAACCAATGACAGATTTTGCCGTATTGGATGACAATCGTGTGCAAAAATGTAGCCAAACGACGAGCGACCAACATCAGGCATTTTCCCTGATCCATCCAGCTGATCAACTCAGATAAGTGTTGTAAGCCTCCCTCCTCTTTGAGATAAGAGGGATGCTTAAGCCACGCCCATGCCACACCCCTAATCACGCCCCTGACACACCATAAAGATTTCATAAGAAAAATATGTTGTTTTATAATTCAAACCACCCCAGATCTTTTCTATCCTGGTTCATTTTCCTTCATATTAACATTTGAAAATGAGAAATATAACAATTTAACCACTTAACGACCGCCTAACGCCCATAGGTGTCGGCGGGTCGTTAGTGGTATCGCATGGACGCATGCATAATGTAAACATGCGGGGAAGAAATCCCCGCTGTTTACATCACACGGCGCAGCAGCGCCGTGACGTAGATCGGCGATCCCCGGCCTCTGATTGGCCGGGGATCGCCGGCATCTGATAGGCAGAAGCCTATCCTATCCGGCGCAGGACGGAACTCCGTCCTGCGCCGCTCACGGGGTAAGGGAGAGGGAGGGAAAGCTGGGGAGGGCGGAAAGCGCTGCGGAGGGGGACTTTGAAGAGCCCCCCCTCCGGAAAGTGCAGGTAGCCAGCGGCGATCAAACCCCCCCAGCAGGACATCCCCCTAGTGGGGAAAAAAGGGGGGAAGTCTGATCGCCCTGGCTATTTCCTGATCGGCGCTGCGGGCTGGAGAGTCCACGCAGCACCGATCAGAAGAAAATCCCCTGGTCCTTAAGTGGTTAAAGCATACATGTCAAACTCCGGCCCGCGGGCCAAATCTGGCCCTCGGAGCCAATAAATTTGGCCCTCAAGTGGTTTCCCCACTTTGCATTATGTTTGGCCCACTCTAGACCATCAGGGAAGCTGTACTGGAGGTGAAGCCCTAGATCATCAGGGAAACTATAAGGGAAAGGTAGGGGGGAAAGCACTAAACTCTAGGGGACTGGGGAAGGGAGGGTGGGGGCCTCTAGACACCAGGGAACTGTATAGGGGAGGGTGGGGGCCACTAGACACCAGGGAACTGTATAGGGGAGGGTGGGGGCCTCTAGACACCAGGGAACTGTATAGGGGAGGGTGGGGGCCTCTAGACACCAGGGAACTGGGGAAGGGAGGGTGGAGACCTCTAGACACCAGGGAACTGTAAAGGGGAGAGAGGAGGGCCACTAGACACCTGTGAACAGTATAGGGGTTGGAGGTGGCCATCAGACACAAGGGAACTTTATAAGGAAGGAAAGGTGGCCAGTAGAGATAGAGAATGGCCCGCGACTTGGTTCCAGCGTACAATTTCAGCCCACTTTGTATTTAAATAGACACTGAAGCGAAAAAAAAATTATGATACAATGATTTGTATGTGTAGTACAGCTAAGAAATAAAACATTAGGATCCGTGACAAAAGTCTAATTGTTTCCAGTACAGGAAGAGTTAAGAAACTCCAGTAATCTCTATGCAAAAAAGCCACTGAGCTCCACGACTTTTAAAGTGGTGGAGAGGACTGTCCGCCGAAGTTTATTATCTCAACTGTCAGTGAAGAAGTGAAGAATTTTCTTTTTCTCTGCCAGAGGACAGGTCAATAGTTCACAAGACTGCTCTGAAAAAATCATTTAGAATGCGGAGTAGTGTATAAACTGAAAATATTAAGAATGATGCAATGTTATAAAACATACTATATAACTGGAAATAAAAATATGAGAATATTTTCTTTGCTACTAATCTTCTAGTAATTATTAGAGAGGGGCCGAACCTCAGATTTTAGGTTCGCGAACCGGGTTCGCCAACTTCCGCGTAAGGTTCGGTTCGCGTAAAAGTTCGCGAACCGCCATAGACTTCAATGGGGATGCGAACTTTGAAAAAAAAAAAATTATGCAGGCCACAAAAGTAATGGAAAAGATGTTTCAAGGGGTCTAACACCTGGAACCCCAGGTGGAAGAGTGGGATACATGCCAAAAATCTGGATTTGACGCAAAGCAGCGTTTTAAGGGCAGAAATCACATTGAATGCTAAATGACAGGCCTAAAGTGCTTTAAAACATCTTGCATGTGTATACATCAATCAGGTAGTGTAATTAAGGTACTGCTTCACACTGACACATCAAACTCACCGTGTAACGCACCGCAAACAGCTGTTTGTGTAGTGACGGCCGTGCTGGACTGGTGCGCACCATGGCGAGAACAGGTATGCAGTGGCGGGTTCACTGAACAGAACAGGTATGCAGTGGCGGGTTCACTGAACAGAACAGGTATACAGTGGCGGGTTCACAGAACAGGTATGCAGTGGCAGGTTCACTGAACAGGTATGCAGTGGTGGGTTCACTGAACAGGTATGCAGTGGTGGGTTCACTGAACAGGTATGCAGTGGTGGGTTCACAGAACAGGTATGCAGTGGCAGGTTCACTGAACAGGTATGCAGTGGTGAGTTCACAGTACAGGTATGCAGTGGTGGGTTCATAGAACAGGTATGCAGTGGTGGGTTCACAGAACAGGTATGCAGTGGTGGGTTCACAGAACAGGTATGCAGTGGCAGGTTCACTGAACAGGTATGCAGGTACTGAACAGAACAGGTATGCAGGTACTGCACAGAACAGGTATGCAGCCAGGAACAAGCTAAGCCTAACTAATATTTCCCTATGAGAGACAGTCTGCAGCAGCTCGCCCTACTCTCGCTAACGCAGGCACACGAGTGAGCGTAATGGCCGCCGCTGCCTGCCTTGTATTAGGGGGGGAGTGGCTCCAGGGGCTAGTGTAGCCTAATTGGCTACACTGGGCCTGCTGACTGTGATGTAGAGGGTCAAAGTTGACCGTCATGGTGCATTATGGGGCGAACCGAACTTCCGCAAAAGTTCGCCTGCGGGACGCGAACGCGAACCACAGAAGTTCGCATGGAACCGTTCGCAGGCGAACCGTTCGGCCCAACTCTAGTAATTATCCGTACTACACAACCAATTCATTATATCATTTATTTATTTTTTCGCTTCAGTGTCTCTTTAAGTTTGACACTCCTGGTTTAAAGGATGGGAATAAAGTTTAGAGTCAATAAAACATATTTTTTTCAGGAGAAAAATACATTTATTTATATAAATCTGTACATCAGTCCTGAAAGAGGGACAAATGAGAAAGGAGAAGGGACAGAGGGGTTTGGTTCCCAAAGAGGCACAGTTGGGAGCTATGCTGTTGGGCAAATATCGTGCAGTCAGCCATGTGTGTACTCAGAGCTGGTTTGAAGGAGATTGTTCTACTAAATACGGACATGTTGCCAGAGCCGGGACAAGGTCCTCCAGCACCCGAGGCTGAGACACCAAAGTGCGCCCCTCCATCCCTGCCACTCCAGCTGTCACACACTGATTGCTATTAGACTAAGAAGCGCCACAGGGCCCACAACCTCCCCAACACCTTAATCCCTAGTTATCTGGCTTGCAGTCACTGCCATGTATCTCCTTTTCTTATTTCTCTCTGCTTCAAACACAATTAGGAATGACAGCTGAATGAATTGTGCGCCCCCTCCTACACTGCGCCCTGAGGCTGGAGCCTCTCCAGCCTATGCCTCGGCCCGGCCCTGCATGTTGCACGCACAGTATTTATATGAATTGGTCATTTGCAACATTGGTGTGCGGAAACGGCAAATCTTTTAAACGGCATTGCTGGTAAAATCGTTTCCTGCTGCATCGGTCTTCTGTTTTCAGCAACTGTTGCTGGGGGTGAGTACAGACTCTGGACACCTGCTGGTAGATTTTAAAAGAATCATGTAAATATTATAATTGTTTAATTAAAAAAAAACAAAAAAAAAACCTTGAGCACAAAAATGTCAAGTGTTTGCTCCTTTGCTTTAAAAATATCAGATGCAATTCAGTCCACTCAGCTTTCCAGATTAATTTATTTACTTGTTGTATTTATAAAGCGCCAACATATTACGCAGCGCTGGACATTAAAGGGACACTTAAGTCAAACAAAAAAAATGAGTTATACTCACCTAAGGCTTCCAATAGCCCCCTGCAGCTGTCCGGTGCCCTCGCTGTCTCCCTCCGATCCTCCTGGCCCCGCCGGCAGCCACTTCCTGTTTCGGTGATAGGGGCTGACAGGCTGGGGACGCGAGTGATTCTTCGCGTTCCCAGACACATTAGCACCCTCTATGCTGCTATGTGGTATATGATATTTGCTATAGCAGCATAGATGGCGCTATTGTGGCCAGGAACGCAAAGAATCACTCACATCCCCAGCCTGTCAGCTCGTGTCACCAAAACAGGAAGTGGCTGCCGGCGGGGCCAGGAGGATCGGAGGGAGACGGCGAGGGCACCGGACAGCTGCAGGGGGCTATTGGAAGCCCCAGGTGAGTAAAACTCATTTTTTTTGTTTGACTTAAGTGTCCCTTTAAGGTTACAGACAATATTTAGGGGTGACAAACAGCAATATGACAATACAGGAATACAAGAAAGACCAGATCATGCAGCACAGTATAAGTACAAGGTAATGCTTAGTCAGTCACTGGATGGGAGCATGGAGATTAGGCAAGTTGAGTTCACTCAGATCCATAGGATGGGTGTACAGTGATGGGGGTGCGTGATCAGGTAGGACACAAAAAGAGGAGGACCCTGCCCAAAGGCTTACAATCTAGAGGGAGATGTAGGGACACAAAAGGTAGGGGACCAGAGTTCCGCTGCGGGTTTAGAGCAATTGTGAATGGTGGTGGACCAGAGTAAAAAGGTGAGTTTTGAGGGCCTTCTTGAAGTTGTTGAAGGAGGGGGCTGCCCTAATGAGTGTAGGTTGGGAGTTCCATAGTGTTGGAGCAGCTCTTGAGAAGTCCTGGAGGTGTGCATGGGACTGGGTGATGCGGGGGGCGGTCAGGCGAAGTTCATTGGAGGAGCGGAGTGAGCGGCTAGGTGTGCACCTCTGGGTACGATTGGAAATGTAATTTGGACAGGTTTTGTGGACAGATTTGTAGGCCAGACACAGTATCTTGAATCTGATTCTGAACTGGATAGGAAGCCAGATGCTTTCAGATCACATTTGATCCAAAACAGGTATATTATTTGGCTGACATGTTTACAAGCTGATATTGCACAGATGAAATTGGTTTATTGAATCAGTCATTTTGTTGTGTAACCACAAACTTAAAGGGAACCTGAAGTGAGAGAGATATGAAGACTGACATATTTATTTCCTTAAAGTGTACCTGAACTCTTTCACAGGACAAAAGGAAAACAGAGAGGTACGCGCCCAGTGTGTAAGTAATTACAAGTGTAATTTGAGCTCTCAGCTGTGTCAGCACAGAAATTCAGGAGTCTCGGCAGACAGAGCTAATATATAACCAAAGTAGGTTAACCCTTTCTCTGCTTCCATGAAACCAGGAAGTAGACATGCTATGTATTGCTGAAGTTCTGTAAGCTGTAACAAAGAAATGTTTTCTTTAAAGGTTAATATGCTGGTGCTTATTTTTGAGTTCAGGTCCGCTTTAAACAATACCAGTTGCCTGGCTGTCCTGCTGATCATTCTGACTGCAGTAGTGTCTGAATCGCAAACCGGAAACAAGCATGTAGCTATTCTGTTATTGTGTTATTACTGTAGCTATTCTGTTATTACAGTGTTATTGTTAAAAAAAAAATAGTAAAAAAAAAGTTTAACCACTTTGTCCTCCTTGACATATTTATACATCAAGGAGGACATGCGTGCTCCCGCGGCCGATCGCGCGCTTCCCTGGCACGGATTTGGTAGTCCAGGAATCAGTGAATTGGGCCATGGTGCCCGATCACTGATTCCTCTCCCCCGCAGAAAAACCGTCAGCTTCTCTCGGAAGCTTCGCTTTTTCTGACTCCCATGTCCCTCTAAGCGTACATTGTACGCTTAGAGTGGCGCAATGTAAACAAACTCAAGGTTGCCATCTTGTGGCCAAAAAGTAAAACTACATGTAAAAGTAAAACAAAATTAACACACACATATATTTCCCTAAATCAAACACTATTTACATCCCACCCTCCCAAAAATGCCCACATAAAATGTTTAATAAAAAAAAAAAAAAATACAATAAAAAAAAAAAAAACACATAAATATTTACCTAAGGATCTAAACTTTTTAAATATTTATGTAAAGATGAAATATTTCTATATTTTTTTTAATTTTTTTTTATAAGCTTGTAAATAGGGATGGATGCAAAACGGAAAAAATGCACCTTTATTTCCAAATAAAATATTGTCGCCATACATTATGATAGGGACATAATTTAAACGATGAAATACCCGTGACAAATGGGCAAATACAATACGTGAGTTTTAATTATGGAGGCATGTATTATTTTAAAACTATAATGGCCGAAAACTGAGAAATAATGATTTTTTTCTGTTTTTTTCTTATTCTTCCTGTTAAAATGCTTTTACGGTAAAGTGGCTCTTAGCAAAAT
The DNA here is from genome assembly GCF_040937935.1 of Hyperolius riggenbachi. Taxonomy (NCBI): domain Eukaryota; kingdom Metazoa; phylum Chordata; class Amphibia; order Anura; family Hyperoliidae; genus Hyperolius; species Hyperolius riggenbachi. The sequence goes on along the minus strand of NC_090657.1, from coordinate 216,406,810 downwards.
GTACCCCCTAAAGAAAGCCTAATTGGTGGCGGAAAAAACAAGATATAGATCAGTTCATTGTGATAAGTAGTGATAAAGTTATAGGCTAATGAATGGGAGGTGACGCGTGGACGCGCAGGAGCGCACATGGCTTCCTGGACGTGAGTTTCACGTCCAGGAATGTCAAATAGTTAAAGAATGTTATCTGCATACAGAGGCTGGATCTGCCTATACAGCCCAGCCTCTGTTGCTATCCCAAACCCCACTAAGGTCCCCCTGCACTCTGCAATCCCTCATAAATCACAGCTGTGCTGTAAGGCTGTGTTTACATCTGTAGTGTCAGTCTCAGCTGCTCCCCCGCCTCCTGCATAGCTCCAGGCCCTGCCCCCGTCCCTTCCCTCCAATCAGCAGGGAGGGAAGGGATGCAGACCGGAGTTCTGCAGGAGGCGGGGAGAGCAGCAGACTGACACTATAGAGATAAACACAGCCAGCTCTGACAAGCTGTTTGTCAGCAGTGTGGCTATGATTTATGAGAGGTTGCAGAGTGCAGGGGGACCTTAGGGGGGTTTGGGATAGCAACAGAGGCTGGGCTGTATAGGCAGATCCAGCCTCTGTATGCAGATAATATTCTTCAAACCCACCTGGGGTTCTCTTTAACAGAGCAGGGACAAGGTCCTCCAGCACCCAAGGCTGAGACACCAAAGTGCGCCCCTCTATCCCTCCCACCCCAGCTGTCACACACTGATTGCTATTAGACTAAGAGGCGCCACAGGGCCCACAACCTCCCCAACACCTTAATATCTAGTTATCTGGCTTGCAGTCACTGCCATGTATCCCCTTTTCTTATTTATTTCTGCTTCAAATACAATTAGGAATGACAGCTGAATGAATTCTGCGCCCCCTCCTACACTGCGCCCTGAGGCTGGAGCCTCTCCAGCCTATGCCTCGGCCCGGCCCTGCTCTTTAATCCAACTTTAGTAGAATATCAGTAATTTAACACCACCATACCTTCAGGCTAAGTTCACAGTGGGACGTTAAAGTCGTGCGTTAAAACAGCATTTAACGCAGAATAACTCACTGCAATGAAAAAATCAATGCCCTGTTCACAGTGCACACGTTGCGTTGGTGTCTAACGCTGCACGTTAAGTGAAAGTACTGCATGCAGTGCGTTATACACGTTATTAGCTGCGTTGGACTGTTTGCACATGCTCAGTAATGACTTGGAAGCATACTTTTCATTGCCTGTATTTTTTACTATATCTGCTGTATGCGACGGTAACGCTGCGTTGCCACTTTCTTGCGTTGTAAGCTTGCGGTGCGACTTTAACGTCGCATCAAAACGCAACATCCCACTGTGAATCTAGCCTAACTCTCACCTCAACTCAACTCTTCGCTAACTCTGCATAACCCTAACCAAACCTCAACTACTCCTAACCCCCCCCCCCCCACCACCACCACCACCTAATCATAACACTAAACAGCCCCCTATCTGATACACTGCAAAAAGCCATAGGCACAAAACTACATGAGTTTGTAGCTTACAAACACCCACTTTTGAATAGCCAGTCCTGGTTGTTAGCTTTCCATAATGGGGACATTGGTGGCCTTTTTCTGCTGTCCTGGCTCTTCTTGGGTTATGCAAAAAATACTTTTTGGAAAAAATGGCCTGTACAAAGCCACATGGACGCTTCAGACTTATTGGCCTCCTAGATGCCCAACTAGCCATCAACTAAGAGAAATGTGGTGTTATTTTAAGCATGATAAGTTGTAGAATAGATTTTAGGTTGTTTCAGGCTAGGTCTCCATTTGTGCGAATTTGGGACGATTCCTCGGCCACGAATTCGGATGGAATTTGGCAGCCTATAGAAGTCTATGCAGAGCATCCGAATTCATGGGGAAAAAAATCCAAGGCCCTGCAGCATAATTCTGTGCGTCACCATTTAAATCCCATAGCCGTGCATAGCGCAGCTAGAGAGTTTCTTCTGCGAGACACGAGCAGCTGTGGCGGCATCGCATCTAGCAAAATGCATGCCGCGCACAAGTGGAAACGGGGCCTTAGGGTTAATGCTTATGTCTTCTTTTTAGTGACAAACTGTGACTGTCAAAAGCAATACCATTTTTATTTTCATTGCGGAAATCCATCTCAATCACACCTGTGGTACCTCAAACAGCCTCCTTCAGAGCCGGGGCAAGGTCCTCCAGCACACTGATTGCTATTAGACTAAGAGGCGCCACAGGGCCCACAACCTTCCCAACACCTTAATATCTAGTTATATGGCTTGCAGTCACTGCCATGTATCCCCTTTTCTTATTTCTTTTTGCTTCAAACACAATTAGGAATGACAGCTGAATGAATTCTGTGCCCCCTCCTACACTGCGCCCTGAGGCTGGAGCCTCTCCAGCCTATGCCTCGGCCCGGCCCTGGGTTTACTTGGTGTGGGGAAAAGTGAACCCCAGCTCCTGAGAGAATAGCAGCAGGACAAAGGCCTCCTTGGAATGTTCACATTAATTTTTGCGGAAGTTTTGGAAGGGGGGGGGGTGCCTGTATCAGAGAGAGGGAAGGAAGAAGACCCCCTGCAGCTGCCCTTTCCTGTAGTTAAGTCACCGCATGGCTGGCTGCAAGCTGGAGTGGTAAAATCATTTCTAATATCATTAAACTAGAAGATGAGTCATGTAGCAGTGATACATATCATCCTATTTATGTATTTAAACCAGGGCAGAACCTCACTTTAGATGTTATCACCGCACTAGACTGGCTCGGCTACATTTTCTGACTTCGGGTTGCTCCAGTTGGAAGCAGCAGCCAGTTGTGTGCACACCAGATAAAATCAACACTCTCCTTGGCACTGGTGGATTTTGCTTTGATAATTTATGTTTCTCTGGTGCCAGATGAGCACAGCAGGAGCGCTTGTGTGTTCTGGAGTGTCAGGACTGAGCCTTGCTTTGATAAGGACACCGCCCATGGATGCTGCAGAGGCGGAACCACCCTGCACAACAACAGGTTCCTCAAGTCCCAAGTCCTCGTTCCAAAGAAATAAGTTTAATTATAGGCAACATTACAGATGCTCTAGACTGGGGTGGAGGCATCTGCAGCGAGAAGCCTTTTATTGGGGATAATAAAAAAAACTATTTTGGTGCGGGATAAATATAAATTACATGTATATTATTATGTTGCTCCCAATTTGCAGCCTCCTCTTACATATGCAATAACCCCTATTTCAGTGGCCCTGACATACATAGCATCCTTCCCCCACTTACCAGTGCGGCCACCTTGATTCTACACCCCCCAAACCCATACACAAATAATGCAAAGAAGAGCAGTAACAGAGGATAAATACCTCCTCCCAGCATCAAATCCAGATTGCCTCCCTCTTCTCTGTAACCACTTCTCTTACTCACCTCCATCTTGGTCTTCTCACACCTGTGTGAATCAGTCAGTTCCCCCAAGGATTAAGTCATATCGCCCAGGAATGGTTATATCCCCCCAGGAATAGGTTATATTCCCCCCAGGAATAGGTTATATCCCCCCAGGAATAAGTCAGATCCCCCCAGGAATAAGTCAGATCCCCCAGGAATAAGTCAGATCCCCCCAGGAATAGGTTATATTCCCCCTCAGGAATAGGTTATATCCCCCCAGGAATAAGTCAGATCCCCCCAGGAATAAGTCAGATCCCTCCATGAATGTCAGATCCCCCCAGGAATTAGTCAGATCCCTCCAGGAATCTCCCCAGGAATAAGTCAGATCCCTCCAGGAATAAGTCAGATCCCCCCAGGAATTAGTCAGATCCCTCCATGAATGTCAGATCCCTCCAGGAATAAGTCAGATCCCTCCATGAATGTCAGATCCCCCCAGGAATTAGTCAGATCCCTCCAGGAATAAGTCAGATCTCCCCAGGAATAAGTCAGATCCATCCAGGAATAATTCGGATCCCCCCAGGAATAAGTCAGATCCCTCCAGGAATAAGTCAGATCCCCCCAGGAATAAGTCAGATCCCTCCAGGAATAAGTCAGATCTCCCCAGGGATAAGTCATCCTCCCAGGAATAAGTCAAATTCCTCCGTGAATAAGTCAGATCTCCCCAGGAATAAGTCAGATCCCCCCAGGAATAAGTCAGATCCCTCCATGAATAAGTCAGATCCCCCCAGGACTAAGTCAGATTCCTCCAGGAATAAGTCAGATCCCCCCAGGAATAAGTCAGATCCCCCCAGGAATAAGTCATGCCTCCAGGAATAAGTCAGATCCCCCAGGAATAAGTCAGATCCCCCCAGGAATAATATCCCCCCAGGAATAAGTCAGATCCCTCCAGGAATAAGTCAGATCCCCTAGGAATAATATCTCCCCAGGAATAAGTCAGTTCCCTCCAGGAATAAATCATATTCCTCCAGGAATAAGTTAGATTCCTCCAGGAATAAGTCAGATCCCCCAGGAATAAGTCACATCAGGCCAGAAATAAGTCAGATCCCTCCAGGAATAAATCGGATCCCCCCAGGAATAAGTCAGATCGCTCCAGGAATAAGTCAGATCCCCTAGGAATAATATCTCCTTAGGAATAAGTCAGATCCCCCCAGGAATAAGTCAGATCCCCCCAGGAATAAGTCAGATCCCCTAGGAATAATATCTCCCCAGGAATAAGTCAGTTCCCTCCAGGAATAAATCATATTCCTCCAGGAATAAGTTAGATTCCTCCAGGAATAAGTCAGATCCCCCAGGAATAAGTCACATCAGCCCAGAAATAAGTCACATCCCCAGAAATAAGTCAGATCCCTCCAGGAATAAGTCAGATCCCCCCAGGAATAAGTCAGACCCCCCCAGGAATAAGTCAGATCCCTCCAGGAATAAGTCATCCCTCCATGAATAAGTCGGATCCCTCCAGGAATAAGTCAGATCCCCCCAGGAATAATATCCCCCCAGGAATAAGTCAGATCCCTCCAGGAATAAGTCAGATCCCCTAGGAATAATATCTCCCCAGGAACAAGTCAGTTCCCTCCAGGAATAAATCATATTCCTCCAGGAATAAGTTAGATTCCTCCAGGAATAAGTCAGATCCCCCAGGAATAAGTCACATCAGCCCAGAAATAAGTCACATCCCCAGAAATAAGTCAGATCCCTCCAGGAATAAGTCGGATCCCCCCAGGAATAAGTCAGATCGCTCCAGGAATAAGTCAGATCCCCTAGGAATAATATCTCCTTAGGAATAAGTCAGATCCCCCCAGGAATAAGTCAGATCCCCCCAGGAATAAGTCAGATCCCCCCAGGAATAAGTCAGATCCCCTAGGAATAATATCTCCCCAGGAATAAGTCAGTTCCCTCCAGGAATAAATCATATTCCTCCAGGAATAAGTTAGATTCCTCCAGGAATAAGTCAGATCCCCCAGGAATAAGTCACATCAGCCCAGAAATAAGTCACATCCCCAGAAATAAGTCAGATCCCTCCAGGAATAAGTCAGATCCCCTAGGAATAATATCTCCTTAGGAATAAGTCAGATCCCCCCAGGAATAAGTCAGATCCCCCCAGGAATAAGTCAGATCCCCCAGGAATAAGTCACATCAGCCCAGAAATAAGTCACATCCCCAGAAATAAGTCAGATCCCTCCAGGAATAAGTCAGATCCCCCCAGGAATAAGTCAGATCCCTCCAGGAATAAGTCAGATCTCCCCAGGGATAAGTCATCCTCCCAGGAATAAGTCAAATTCCTCCGTGAATAAGTCAGATCTCCCCAGGAATAAGTCAGATCCCCCCAGGAATAAGTCAGATCCCTCCATGAATAAGTCAGATCCCCCCAGGAATAAGTCAGATTCCTCCAGGAATAAGTCAGATCCCCCCAGGAATAAGTCAGATCCCCCCAGGAATAAGTCATGCCTCCATGAATAAGTCAGATCCCCCCAGGAATAAGTCAGACCCCCCCAGGAATAAGTCAGATCCCTCCAGGAATAAGTCATCCCTCCATGAATAAGTCGGATCCCCCCAGGAATAAGTCAGATCCCCCAGGAATAAGTCAGATCCCCCCAGGAATAATATCCCCCCAGGAATAAGTCAGATCCCTCCAGGAATAAGTCAGATCCCCTAGGAATAATATCTCCCCAGGAATAAGTCAGTTCCCTCCAGGAATAAATCATATTCCTCCAGGAATAAGTTAGATTCCTCCAGGAATAAGTCAGATCCCCCAGGAATAAGTCACATCAGCCCAGAAATAAGTCACATCCCCAGAAATAAGTCAGATCCCTCCAGGAATAAGTCGGATCCCCCCAGGAATAAGTCAGATCGCTCCAGGAATAAGTCAGATCCCCTAGGAATAATATCTCCTTAGGAATAAGTCAGATCCCCCCAGGAATAAGTCAGATCCCCCCAGGAATAAGTCAGATCCCCCCAGGAATAAGTCAGATCCCCTAGGAATAATATCTCCCCAGGAATAAGTCAGTTCCCTCCAGGAATAAATCATATTCCTCCAGGAATAAGTTAGATTCCTCCAGGAATAAGTCAGATCCCCCAGGAATAAGTCACATCAGCCCAGAAATAAGTCACATCCCCAGAAATAAGTCAGATCCCTCCAGGAATAAGTCGGATCCCCCCAGGAATAAGTCAGATCCCCTAGGAATAATATCTCCTTAGGAATAAGTCAGATCCCCCCAGGAATAAGTCAGATCCCCCCAGGAATAAGTCAGATCCCCCCAGGAATAAGTCAGATCCCCTAGGAATAATATCTCCCCAGGAATAAGTCAGTTCCCTCCAGGAATAAATCATATTCCTCCAGGAATAAGTCAGATCCCCCAGGAATAAGTCACATCAGCCCAGAAATAAGTCACATCCCCAGAAATAAGTCAGATCCCTCCAGGAATAAGTCGGATCCCCCCAGGAATAAGTCAGATCGCTCCAGGAATAAGTCAGATCCCCTAGGAATAATATCTCCCCAGGAATAAGTCAGATCCCCCCAGGAATAAGTCAGATCCCCCCAGGAATAAGTCAGATCCCCCCAGGAATAAGTCAGATCCCCCCAGGAATAAGTCAGTTCCCTCCAGGAATAAATCATATTCCTCCAGGAATAAGTTAGATTCCTCCAGGAATAAGTCAGATCCCCCAGGAATAAGTCACATCAGCCCAGAAATAAGTCACATCCCCAGAAATAAGTCAGATCCCTCCAGGAATAAGTCGGATCCCCCCAGGAATAAGTCAGATCGCTCCAGGAATAAGTCATATCCCCCCAGGAATAATATCTCCCCAGGAATAAGTCAGATCCCCCCAGGAATAAGTCAGATCCCCCCAGGAATAAGTCAGTTCCCTCCAGGAATAAATCATATTCCTCCAGGAATAAGTTAGATTCCTCCAGGAATAAGTCAGATCCCCCAGGAATAAGTCACATCAGCCCAGAAATAAGTCACATCCCCAGAAATAAGTCAGATCCCTCCAGGAATAAGTCGGATCCCCCAGGAATAAGTCAGACACCCCCCCCCCCCCCCCTATTCTCAGGAATAAGTCAGATCTCTCCAAGAATAAGTTATAGCCCTCCAGGAATACCAGTAGGTCATAATGGCCAATTGGCCATAACATATTTACTTCTAAAGATCTATATGGCAGTCAGACAGGCAGTATGGATGATTAGTGGGATGCTAATGATTCTGAGTTTGTGAAATGTTTTGCATGTGTACAGGACTTGGGAGTAGACCATATAAATGCAGCAGCTGCATCCCTTTTGACCTTCTGTTAGTGGTGAGCAATGTGACTCCATTTTGCAGCAGGTACAGAAGTTACAACATTTCAGACATAAAAACAACGCTGTCTTGTACACAATACACAGACCCGGTCCACTGATGATGCCAAGTGAGGCGTCTTTCTCAGGCAGCTGAAATCTGGGGGGGCGCCAGGCAGGACCAGGTAGTGTGCCTGGCCTACCGTCACCCAGCTTACAGCCGCCCGCCTGATGAAAGCTGGAGGGGGAAGCAGCCGGGGGGGGGGGGGAAACAGGCACTATGCTGCCCCCCAGCCAGGAAGAGGGGGCAGCAGGCACTCCCTCACCTGTGCCCCCCCCCCCCCCGCCTGTGCTCCCCCTCTGGCTATTACCACAACTTGAGTTGGGCTAAAAGCCAGAGTATTCAGCTTACCTCTTTCTAACGAGTGGGGAGTAATCAGCTTACCTCTTCCTAACGAGTGGGGAGTAATCAACTTACCTCTTCCTAACGAGTGGGGAGTAATCAACTTACCTCTTCCTAACGAGTGGGGAGTAATCAACGTACCTCTTCCTAACGAGTGGGGAGTAATCAACTTACCTCTTCCTAACGAGTGGGGAGTAATCAACTTACCTCTTCCTAACGAGTGGGGAGTAATCAACTTACCTCTTCCTAACGAGTGGGGAGCAATCAGCTTACCTCTTCCTAATGAGTGGGGAGTAATCAACTTACCTCTTCCTAACGAGTGGGGAGTAATCAACTTACCTCTTCCTAACGAGTGGGGAGTAATCAACTTACCTCTTCCTTGTGAGTGGGGAGTAATCAACTTACCTCTTCCTAACGAGTGGGGAGTAATCAACTTACCTCTTCCTAAAGAGTGGGGAGTAATCAACTTACCTCTTCCTAACGAGTGGGGAGTAATCAGCTTACCTCTTCCTAACGAGTGGGGAGTAATCAACTTACCTCTTCCTAACGAGTGGGGAGTAATCAACTTACCTCTTCCTTGCGAGTGGGGAGTAATCAACTTACCTCTTCCTTGTGAGTGGGGAGTAATCAGCTTACCTCTTCCTAATGAGTGGGGAGTAATCAACTTACCTCTTCCTAACGAGTGGGGAGTAATCAACTTACCTCTTCCTAATGAGTGGGGAGTAATCAACTTACCTCTTCCTAACGAGTGGGGAGTAATCAACTTGCCTCTTCCTTGCGAGTGGGGAGTAATCAGCTTACCTCTTCCTTGTGAGTGGGGAGTAATCAACTTACCTCTTCCTAACGAGTGGGGAGTAATCAACTTACCTCTTCCTTGTGAGTGGGGAGTAATCAACTTACCTCTTCCTAACGAGTGGGGAGTAATCAACTTACCTCTTCCTAACGAGTGGGGAGTAATCAACTTACCTCTTCCTTGCGAGTGGGGAGTAATCAGCTTACCTCTTCCTAACGAGTGGGGAGTAATCAGCTTACCTCTTCCTAACAAGTGGGGAGTAATCAACTTACCTCTTCCTAACGAGTGGGGAGTAATCAACTTACCACTTCCTTGCGAGTGGGGAGTAATCAACTTACCTCTTCCTTGTGAGTGGGGAGTAATCAACTTACCTCTTCCTAACGTGTGGGGAGTAATCAACTTACCTCTTCCTAACGAGTGGGGAGTAATTAACTTACCTCTTCCTAACGAGTGGGGAGTAATCAACTTACCTCTTCCTAACGAGTGGGGAGTAATCAACTTACCTCTTCCTTGCGAGTGGGAAGTAATCAACTTACCTCTTCCTAACGAGTGGGGAGTAATCAACTTACCTCTTCCTAGCGAGTGGGGAGTAATCAACTTACCTCTTCCTTGCGAGTGGGGAGTAATCAACTTACCTCTTCCTTGTGAGTGAGGAGTAATCAACTTACCTCTTCCTAACGTGTGGGGAGTAATCAACTTACCTCTTCCTAACGAGTGGGGAGTAATTAACTTACCTCTTCCTAACGAGTGGGGAGTAATCAACTTACCTCTTCCTAACGAGTGGGGAGTAATCAACTTACCTCTTCCTAACGAGTGGGGAGTAATCAACTTGCCTCTTCCTAACGAGTGGGGAGTAATCAACTTACCTCTTCCTTGCGAGTGGGGAGTAATCAGCTTACCTCTTCCTTGTGAGTGGGGAGTAATCAACTTACCTCTTCCTAACGAGTGGGGAGTAATCAACTTACCTCTTCCTTGTGAGTGGGGAGTAATCAACTTACCTCTTCCTAACGAGTGGGGAGTAATCAACTTACCTCTTCCTAACGAGTGGGGAGTAATCAACTTACCTCTTCCTTGCGAGTGGGGAGTAATCAGCTTACCTCTTCCTAACGAGTGGGGAGTAATCAGCTTACCTCTTCCTAACAAGTGGGGAGTAATCAACTTACCTCTTCCTAACGAGTGGGGAGTAATCAACTTACCACTTCCTTGCGAGTGGGGAGTAATCAACTTACCTCTTCCTTGTGAGTGGGGAGTAATCAACTTACCTCTTCCTAACGTGTGGGGAGTAATCAACTTACCTCTTCCTAACGAGTGGGGAGTAATTAACTTACCTCTTCCTAACGAGTGGGGAGTAATCAACTTACCTCTTCCTAACGAGTGGGGAGTAATCAACTTACCTCTTCCTTGCGAGTGGGAAGTAATCAACTTACCTCTTCCTAACGAGTGGGGAGTAATCAACTTACCTCTTCCTAGCGAGTGGGGAGTAATCAACTTACCTCTTCCTTGCGAGTGGGGAGTAATCAACTTACCTCTTCCTTGTGAGTGAGGAGTAATCAACTTACCTCTTCCTAACGTGTGGGGAGTAATCAACTTACCTCTTCCTAACGAGTGGGGAGTAATTAACTTACCTCTTCCTAACGAGTGGGGAGTAATCAACTTACCTCTTCCTAACGAGTGGGGAGTAATCAACTTACCTCTTCCTAACGAGTGGGGAGTAATCAACTTGCCTCTTCCTAACGAGTGGGGAGTAATCAGCTTACCTCTTCCTTGTGAGTGGGGAGTAATCAACTTACCTCTTCCTAACGAGTGGGGAGTAATCAACTTACCTCTTCCTTGTGAGTGGGGAGTAATCAACTTACCTCTTCCTAACGAGTGGGGAGTAATCAACTTACCTCTTCCTAACGAGTGGGGAGTAATCAACTTACCTCTTCCTTGCGAGTGGGGAGTAATCAACTTACCTCTTCCTAATGAGTGGGGAGTAATCAGCTTACCTCTTCCTAACGAGTGGGGAGTAATCAGCTTACCTCTTCCTAACAAGTGGGGAGTAATCAACTTACCTCTTCCTAACGAGTGGGGAGTAATCAACTTACCTCTTCCTTGCGAGTGGGGAGTAATCAACTTACCTCTTCCTTGTGAGTGGGGAGTAATCAACTTACCTCTTCCTAACGTGTGGGGAGTAATCAACTTACCTCTTCCTAACGAGTGGGGAGTAATTAACTTACCTCTTCCTAACGAGTGGGGAGTAATTAACTTACCTCTTCCTAACGAGTGGGGAGTAATCAACTTACCTCTTCCTTGTGAGTGGGAAGTAATCAACTTACCTCTTCCTAACGAGTGGGGAGTAATCAACTTACCTCTTCCTAGCGAGTGGGGAGTAATCAACTTACCTCTTCCTTGCGAGTGGGGAGTAATCAACTTACCTCTTCCTTGTGAGTGAGGAGTAATCAACTTACCTCTTCCTAACGTGTGGGGAGTAATCAACTTACCTCTTCCTAACGAGTGGGGAGTAATTAACTTACCTCTTCCTAACGAGTGGGGAGTAATCAACTTACCTCTTCCTAACGAGTGGGGAGTAATCAACTTACCTCTTCCTAACGAGTGGGGAGTAATCAACTTGCCTCTTCCTAACGAGTGGGGAGTAATCAACTTACCTCTTCCTTGCGAGTGGGGAGTAATCAGCTTACCTCTTCCTTGTGAGTGGGGAGTAATCAACTTACCTCTTCCTAACGAGTGGGGAGTAATCAACTTACCTCTTCCTTGTGAGTGGGGAGTAATCAACTTACCTCTTCCTAACGAGTGGGGAGTAATCAACTTACCTCTTCCTAACGAGTGGGGAGTAATCAACTTACCTCTTCCTTGTGAGTGGGGAGTAATCAACTTACCTCTTCCTAATGAGTGGGGAGTAATCAGCTTACCTCTTCCTAACGAGTGGGGAGTAATCAGCTTACCTCTTCCTAACAAGTGGGGAGTAATCAACTTACCTCTTCCTAACGAGTGGGGAGTAATCAACTTACCTCTTCCTTGCGAGTGGGGAGTAATCAACTTACCTCTTCCTTGTGAGTGGGGAGTAATCAACTTACCTCTTCCTAACGTGTGGGGAGTAATCAACTTACCTCTTCCTAACGAGTGGGGAGTAATTAACTTACCTCTTCCTAACGAGTGGGGAGTAATCAACTTACCTCTTCCTAACGAGTGGGGAGTAATCAACTTACCTCTTCCTTGCGAGTGGGAAGTAATCAACTTACCTCTTCCTAACGAGTGGGGAGTAATCAACTTACCTCTTCCTAGCGAGTGGGGAGTAATCAACTTACCTCTTCCTAACGAGTGGAGAGTAATCAACTTACCTCTTCCTAATGAGTGGGGAGTAATCAACTTACCTCTTCCTAACGAATGGGGCGTAATCAACTTACCTCTTCCTTGCGAGTGGGGAGTAATCAACTTACCTCTTCCTAACGAGTGGGGAGTAATCAACTTACCTCTTCCTAACGAGTGGGTAGTAATCAACTTACCTCTTCCTAACGAGTGGGAAGTAATCAACTTACCTCTTCCTAACGAGTGGGGAGTAATCAACTTACCTCTTCCTAACGAGTGGGGAGTAATCAGCTTACCTCTTCCTTGCAAGTGGGGAGTAATCAACTTACCTCTTCCTAACGAGTGGGGAGTAATCAACTTACCTCTTCCTATACTACCTGTACTGTGGGCAACTATACTACCTATACTGAGGGAAACTATACTACCTATACTGAGGGAAACTAGACTACCTATACTGGGGCAACTATACTATATATACTGGGGGCAACTATACTATATATATATATATATATATACTGAGGGAAACTATACTACGTATACTGAGGGAAACCATACTACCTATACTGAGGAAAATTATACTACCTATACTGAGGAAAACTATACTACCTATACTGAGGGAATCTATACTACCTATACTGAGGGAAACTATACTACCTATACTGGGGACAACTATACTACCTATACTGAGGGAAACTATACTACCTATACTGAGGGAAACTATACTACCTATACTGTGGGCAACTATACTACCTATACTGAGGGAAACTATACTACCTATACTGGGGAACTATACTACATATACTGGGGCAACTATACTATATATTCTGAGGGCAACTATACTAAATATACTGGGGGCAACTATACTAGCTACCTACACTGGGGCAACTATACTACATATACTGGGGGCAACTATACTAACTACCTATACTGGGGCACATATACTACATATACTGAGGGCAACTATACTACCTATACTGAGGGAAACTATACTACCTATACTGGGGCAACTATACTACATATACTGTACTGAGGGCAACTATACTACCTATACTGAGAGAAACTATACTACCTATACTGGGGCAACTATACTATATATACTGGGGGCAACTATACTAGCTACCTATACTGAAGCAACTATACTACATATACTGGGGGCAACTATACTACCTATACTGAGGAAAACTATACTACCTATACTGAGGGAAACTATACTACCTATACTGAGGGAAACTATACTACCTATACTGAGGGAAACTATACTACCTATACTGGGGCAACTATACTATATATACTGGGGGCAACTATACTATATACATACTGGGGGCAACTATACTAGCTACCTATACTGGGGTAACTATACTAGCTACCTATACTGGGGCAACTATACTACATATACTGGGGGCAACTATACTAGCTACCTATATTGGGGCAACTATACTGCCTATACTGGGGGCAACTATACTATATATACTGGGGGCAACTATACTAGCTACCTATACTCAGGGAAACTATACTACCTATACTGAGGGAAACTATACTACCTATACTGGGGCAACTATTCTATATATACTGGGGGCAACTATACTATATATATACTGGGGGCAACTATACTAGCTACCTATACTGGGGTAACTATACTAGCTACCTATACTGGGGCAACTATATGGCAACTATACTACATATACTGGGGGAAACTATACTAGCTACCTATATTGGGGCAACTATACTGCCTATACTGGGGGCAACTATACTATATATACTGGGGGCAACTATACTAGCTACCTATACTGGGGCAACTATACTAGCTACCTATACTGGGGCAACTATATGGCAACTATACTACACATACTGGGGGCAACTATACTAGCTACCTATATTGGGGCAACTATACCACCTATACTGGGGGCAACTATACTAGCTACCTATACTGGGGCAATTATACCTGGCTAACCTATGCAGGGGCACCTATACCTGGCTACCTATCTATACTGAGGGTGAACATTTTCGGGTGCTGTGTGATAATTCCAAATTGGGGGAGGGGGGAATATTTATAGCTGGGAGGGGGGGATACTTATATTCATGATGCATATTCATGATGCATTGTTCCAGTGATAGCTCCATAACAATTGCTTATCTGCCTGTCTGAACCCTTTACAACACATGAATAGGGCGGGTTACTACTCAGTGAATCAGCACCTTGTGTGCACCTGCATAACCCCCCCCCCCCCCCCCAGGGCCGGGCCGAGGCATAGGCTGGAGAGGCTCCAGCCTCAGGGCGCACTGTAGGAGGGGGCGCAGAATTCATTCAGCTGTCATTCCTAATTGTGTTTGAAGCAGAAATAAATAAGAAAAGGGGATACATGGCAGTGACTGCAAGCCAGATAACTAGATATTAAGGTGCTGGGGAGGTTGTGGGCCCTGTGGCGCCTCTTAGTCTAATAGCAATCAGTGTTTGATGGCTGGGGTGGCAGGAATAGAGGGGCGCACTTTGGTGTCTCAGCCTTGGGTGCTGGAGGACCTTGTCCCGGCTCTGCCCCCCCCCCCCCCACACACACACACAGTCGTCCTCTCCAGGTCCTCACAGTCCCTAAACACAGCAACAATAATGTGTCCTGTCATGTTATTCTTGTCTTGTTATAAAAACAGCCACCTGCGTCACAAACGGGAAAATAAATAAATACAGGTGCTTGTAAAGATTATGACATCAGGTGAGTGATGATCACATGACCGCTCTGCAATGTGAATTCTGTTAGAGCTTAGTATTCTGTACATGCAGATAGCAACCAGTATAGCAAGTCAGAACTCTTTACTGAAGAAAACGTGTAGAGACACAGTATATCATGCACCACCACCAGATAATGCAGCTTACTTACAGCAGAGAGGAACACAAAATGTATACAGGAAAACAAAATACCATAGAGATCATTACCCCACTTTACAGACAATGACATCTTGTGGTTCCTTTACTATACTGCGGTTAGGTAATAATCCTGTTGATACTACAACAAGAGCGTATCTGGTTAATAAAAAGCCTATGGCAAAATCTTAACCCCCCACCCTTGGTCAGAGCCCCCTTTCACCTCTAAAAACAGCATTGTTTCTCGTGTACATGTGTTATGGCTGCCTGTGTTTTTTGTTTTGGGATATTGCTAAGGTTACTTTTTTTGAAATATCTCTTCTTATTCCCTCTCTGTCCTCTTTTCTAACCCTAAGCCAAGTGCGCCCTACAAACATAAACTAAGTAGCCATGTTCCCCAGAAGTAATCTGATCTGAGGTCTGAGTGATGGGGAGGCACAGGGGCAGGCATTGGGGGGGAGGGGGGGGGGAAGCCAGAGCCGGGACAAGGTCCTCCAGCACCCAAGGCTGAGACACCAAAGTGCTCCCCTCCATCCCTCTCACCCAGCCGTCACACACTGATTGCTCTTAGACTAAGAGGCACCCCAGGCCCAGGGCCCCCAACACCTTAATCTCTAGTTATCTGGCTTGTAGTCACTTCCATGTATCCCCTTTTCTTATTTCTTTCTGCTTCAAACACAATTAGGAATGACAGCTGAAGGAATTGTGCGCTCCCTCCTACACTGCGCCCTGAGGCTGGAGCCTCTCCAGCCTATGCTGCGGCCCGGCCCTGGGGGCAGCACAGGGGCAGGCATGGCCGCGCAGCACAGGGACAAGCATGGTGCCTATGATGCTGTGGCGCCCATGGGCCCCATATGTTGCTGGAGGGCAAAATCCAGTGAGTCTCTCAAATAAAGACAATGCCCGCCACATTATAAATACGATGGAAACTAGTGATTATTACAAAACAAGGTAAAAAAAACACCTCTGGGATTTACTTCAGTTGTCAGTTGTCCAATAATGACACGGACTAAGCTTTATAAAAAGCATGGATCATTTCCCCCTTTATGATCAGATCCTCTCTGGCTGAAGCGCGCTTTACCTAGATCACCAAAATGCACAGAAATAGTCCTGGTGATGATGGTTAGTGAACGGCTGTAATGACAGGTAGTGATTTGACAATCTGCCTCTGTTCCATATGAGTCACCAGGAGCTCAGACGCGCATTATGACAGGAGCGTTGAATCCATCTGCGGCATAAATCATCGCCTCTCAGACGCTCGTCAGCAGAGAAACGGGTTTATAGATGAGGCCAGATGGACGCTTGCACAATATGAGGGGGATGAAGCCAGGAACAAGTTTATGGTCCGGTTTACAGAGTATCTGTGATGTAAACCAAGTGTTTCTTTCCTACAACAATGTCTGATTCTTGCTTAAGGTAACACATTCTTGGGATCTCGCCCTACAAGTTATAATAAGAAAGTATAATCACTGAGGAGTGAGGGGTGAAGAGTTTAGAACAAAAAGCTCCCCCGCATCTTAGAATGTTTCACTGAAATGTAGAGATGTTTTCCAAAGTAGCAACCCTCCTGGAGACAGACCCAGTATGATTGTACAACGGGGAAAGGATCTGACAACTGTCAGACTGGAATACAACATATTCCAGTCTGACATATCCAGGAGAGTTCCTAAATATTCTACGGCCAACTGTAAAGGCTCTTTTCCACCATAATAGGCGATCACAGTCGTGCTGTGATGTGATCGCGTTTCAAACCAATTTCCACTAACGCGACTGCGCTACTACACTCAGTTTAGAGAGCTCAGTACCATCCAAAACACGGCACGGATGCAGTCAGGACAAAATCACAACTCAATCGGATCACACTGAGGCCAGTTTCACACTGAATATTGGCAGTAGCCACTCCACCAAAACAGGCCTTTGGGGGATTACCGTGATAGTATGCGGTAATCCCCGTCTGGCAGCAGGCCAGAAGTGACGCTCACTTCCTGTTGGCAAATCTATGACATGCCTGGAAGCGTATTGCTAAAATACACTTCCTTGCATGCGGGAAGCGTAAAACTGTGGCAGCCAGTTTAAAAACAAGTGCGTTGCCATAGACTTATACGACTTCCGGTCCGCTGCACGTTGCCACAGGTCCCGCATAGTAACGTACATGTAGGTATGCACTCGCGTTAGATAGGGTACTTCTGGTGCAGCTCACTGCAACGCAGGCAGTATAAACTACTCCATAGACTTACATTTCACTAGCAGTAGGCTGCGGTAAAATGTCGCACCGCACCAGTGTGAAAGGGCCCGTGCTGCTCCCATTAGTTTTACTGTACCCTGCGTTTTGCGATCCGTTACTGATTGGAATCAGATCACAAACGGCGGGGATGGTGGAAAAGGATCCTTAGCTGTACTTAGTGGAAGCAATTATTAACAACAGCAACTCTGCCCCAAAGTGGTGGAGCACACAAACTCACAGAGCGGGGCCATTCAAGCATCTGTGGGATGTGCTGGGAAAACAAGTCTAATCTATGGAAGCCCTACCTGTGGCTTGCTCCAGCCCCTGGCTGCCATCCTGTGCCCTCGCCGCAGCTCAAGTGGCTCCCGGTGTCCTGCGCTGCAGAAGGTCGGCTTCTTGTGTGCTCCACGCACGGGTCACGTGGTCCAGACCAACATCATCAGGTCTGTACTGCGCAGACGCAGTAGTTCTGTGCCTGCGCAGTACAGACCTGATGACGTCGGCCGGACCACGTGACCCGAGGTCGGCTTCTGCAGCGCAGGAGACCGGGAGCCACCGGAGCTGCGGCGAGGGCACAGGATGGCAGCCAGGTTCTAGAGGAAGCCCCAGGTAAGTGGATTTGTTTTTTTTTTTTTAATTGTTTGGACCTTCCCTTTAAAGGTTACCAGAGACCAACGATACTTACCTTTTTATACAAACCTGGGGCTTCCTCCAGCCCCATGCGCATGTATCGCTCCCACGCCGCTGTCCTCTGCTGCCTGCATCTCCGGTATCGGGTCCCTTTACTTCAGCCAGTCGGGGCCAGTCTGCACAAGTGAAGTGCGTCCTCTACGTATCTCTCCAGCAGCCGCTGGACAGATACGTAAAGAGCACACTTCACTTGCGCAGACTGGCGGTGGAGGACGGCGGCATGGGAGCGATCCATGTGCATGGGGCTGGAGGAAGCCTCAGGTATGTACAAAAAGGTAAGTATCGTTGGTCTCTGGTTTCCTTTAAAGTGCGGATACTATGCCTCCACAGCAAGCATGCAGATAATTTTTACCGCAGCCCACCGTTAGGGCAATGTTAGTCTATGGGGCCTTTCATACCAGGGAGCGATGCAACGGTAGTGATGCTTTTGCCGCATCCCCGATGCAAGGGCAAACCTAGGTTACCGTGTGGCTCTGTGGTGACATGCGGCAGACCGGAAGTCATGCAAGTCTATGGCGATGCACGTTTTTAAAATGCCCACCGCAAGTTTTACGCATCGCGCATGCGCTGAAGCGTATTTTAGCTATATGCTTCCGTGCACGTGATTTTTTCGGCCACAGGAAGTGAGTGTCAGACGGGGGTTACTGCATACTAACGCGGTAATCCCCCAGGCTGCACCACAAAGCTACTGCCAATCCGCAGTGGGAAACCGGCCGCAGGTGGCTGTACTTACATTACATATGCATTTCACTGTCCATGTTTGGATTTCACAGAATTTTTATATAGTATTTGCAGAGATTTATGCTCCTGACAGTTCCTGGCATGTTCCATCTTTAAGTGTCTTGTCTGAAGCCAGTCGTGATGTAATATCCTCCCTTACCCTGCTTCCTGATTTATTAATCATTAGCCCTCCAAATTTCCAGCCCTCAGACACTCCCACCAGTCTCTAGTCTAAGGGGGGGCATGTTGCCAGCTCTGACACTCAGGGGAGGGAAGGTCTGCGGGCATGTCGCTTTGTCAGGTGCGGATGTCCACCCGTCCGTCCCCACCCCCGCAGACACAGGTGCAGATGTCTTCCTCCCCACACACACGCAGAGAGAGGTGCGGATTCCTGCCCCCCACCCCAGGTGCCAATGTCTGCCCAACCCCCCCAGGTGCCGATGTCTGCCCTACCCGCCCCACCCCAGGTGCCGGTGTCTGCCCGACCCAACCCCAGGAGCCGATGTCTGCCCACCCCAGGAGACGATGTCTGCCTGACCCCACCGCCCACCCCACACCCCAGGACCAGGTGCCGATGTCTGCCCGACCCCCCCACCCCAGGACCAGGTGCTGGTGCCTGCCTTTCCCTCCCAGGTGCTGATGTCTTAACCCTCCCACCCCTCCCCCCAGGTGCCGATGTCTGCCTGACCCCACCGCCCACCCCACACCCCAGGACCAGGTGCCGATGTCTGCCCGACCCCCCCACCCCAGGACCAGGTGCTGGTGCCTGCCCTCCCCTCCCAGGTGCTGATGTCTTAACCCTCCCACCCCTCCCCCCAGGTGCCGATATCTAGCCCCCCTCCCCCAGGTGCCGATGTCTACCCCCCCCCCCCCCCCCCCCAGGATCAGGTGCCGATGTCTTCTCACCCCAAAAAGCTGGCACTGAGAGAGAGAGCGGGAGCAGAGTACATCTACACACTTCCGGCGCCGCCACCGCAGATCAGCCGGCGAGTCACATGTGAGAGAATCACGAGCAGGAGAGAGATGCACGGTGACAGAGGAAACTGCGGTGGCGGTGCTCCAACGTATTGTCCTACGCGTCGATTTTGCCTACTTTACCTTCTGCGCGTGCTCAGTACTTTCCACGCCCACTCTGCACATGCGCATTTAGGTTTTCTCATTTCCCCTCATCGTTTTACCCTACGGGTGTGTGGAGTAATAGCCTGTGGTTGGAGGGAGTGCAGCAGCAAGTGTGTCCTAATGAGCAGGCCCCTTTCTAGGGGCCGTGCAGCTACCCTGAGCACAGATTAATCATCTATAACTGCTACATTTTCAAACTTATTTCCATTATTACTTTATTAGCAATAACATACAGTGAGACAATATACAATCAGCCTATTTCCATAGTAGGGTATTTCGATTTGTAGGTCTCCTCGATGGAGTTTCCATCATTCTGTCATTAGCGTAGGACATTTCGACAATGTAGGACAAAACGTTGGAGCAGCGGCGCTGGAAGTGTGTAGATGTACTCTGCTCCCGCTCTCTCTCGGTGTCAGCTTTTTGGGGTGAGAAGACATCGGCACCTGGTCCTGGGGGGAGAGGGGGTCGGGCAGACATCGGCACCTGGTTCTGGGGAGGGGGGGACGGGCAGACATCGGCACCTGGTCCTGGAGGGGAGGGGGGAGGGCAGACATCGGCACCTGGTTCAGAGGGGTAGGGCAGATATCGGCACCTGGTCCTGGGGGGGAGAGGGGGTCGGGCAGACATCGGCACCTGGTCCTGGGGGGGGGGGGGTAGGTCGGGCAGACATCGGCACCTGGTCCTGGAGGGGAGGGCAGACATCGGCACCTGGTCCTGGGGGGGGGCAGACATCGCACCTGGTCCTGGGGGGGGAGGACATACATCGGCACCTGGTTTGGGGGATAGGGCAGATATTGGCACGTGGTCCTGGGGGGGAGAGGGGGTCGGGCAGACATCGGCACCTGCTCCTGGGGGGGAGAGGGGGTCGGGCAGACATCGGCACCTGGGGTGGTGGGGGGGGGGGGGGGTTGCGGGAGGGAGAGAGAGAGGAAGCAGCCAATCAGGCTGCAGTAAAGAATTAGGGAGGGATAGGGAAATGAAGGGGAGGAACAGGGAGGGCAGTACAGAGAAAAAACCCTCCCAGCATGCTCTGTAGTATCTGTTATGCGGCCTGCCGGCCTCCTTAGGAGCTCGGGGAAAAGGATGATTGATATTTAGCAAAACAGAAAAGTAAGATTGCTTTTTAATTTCAGCATTGCCTTTTTGGCTCCCTTGCAAACTATTTAATACATTACAATAGAGATTTAAATTTGATTTTTTTTGGCTAACAGTTACTCTTTAAAGTGTAACTGTCGGGCATAAAATCAAAAATCTATTTTTTATTTTTATCTGGTAAACAAGTAATAAGGACGCTAACTAGGCAATCCAAAATTACTTTTCTTGTTGATGAATGATCATTCCCCAGTTTACCTGACTCTTATTTGGTACACACAAAATTTGGTACGCAAAAAGGAAGTTGCAGGGCATGCTGGGTTGTCATCTTTTGCTTCTCTACTTCTACTTCTCTACTAGAGAAGCAAAAAAAGACAACCCAGCATGTCCTGCAACTTCCTTTTTGCGTACCACATTTTGTGTGTACCAAATAAGAGTCAGGTAAACTGGGGAATGATCATTCATCAACAAGAAAAGTAATAGTGATTTTAACTTTTGGATTGCCTGGTTAGCATCCTTATTACTTGTTTACCAGATAATAATAAAGAATTGTTTTTTGGTTTTATGCCCGACAGTTACACTTTCAATATGTCCACCCTATCATTCAATCTAGCTGTCATGTCCTCCAAATGCTTCACATCAAGGATTTTCTCAATTAATGTGTCTTTTGTTAGTGGATATTAAGAATGCCACAGCGCTGCAATGGATCTTTTAGCAGCATTAAGAATAATGGCTACAAGCTTTTTAGACTTGTAAGATACATTTGGAAGCGGGTAACCTAGAAGTAAGGTAAATGGTTTACGTTCCACTGGTTCCCCCAATATCTCACTTAATAATTGAGTAACCGATTTACAGATTTCCAAAAAGGTATAATGCACAAACAATCCCAAAAAATATGCATCAGAGTATTTTGACATTTCCAACAACAGGGCGGGACACCAGGGTCCCATTTATTAATAATGTCTGGTGTCCTATACCACAGGAACATAAGCTTGTAGTGATTTTCCTTATATGTGGTACATATAGGGAGCACAGAGGACGCCTTCCACAGCCTCTGCCACATGGGTAGAGTAGTGTCAATAGATAGATATTGTGACCACTTGACCATATATATCGATGAGCAATCGCATCTGAGGATGGAGTTTGGAGAATCTGGTAAATCCTAGATATCAAATAAGGTTGGGTGTGGCCCTGTGCACAGAGCATTTCAAAAGGGGTAGGCTTCTCACAATAGGTGGAGAAATTAAGATGTTGGGTATAATGTGTAATCTGTTCATAATTAAATACTAATAGGGGCGACAAATGAAATTTATCTTTAGCTTGCTCAATCGACAATAACCTTCTGGTCGTAGGGTCAATAAGATGGTGAAGCTGAAAACCGTCCTCTCTGACCCATGTTGAGTTTTGACATCCAGCGGAGGATCAGCAGAGAGGAGCAGCAGAGGAAGAGGGGGAAGAGAGGTGGAGGAGATGAGCAGCACATATTGGAGGGATGGTAGCCTGTTAGTCGATATTACAATCAAAGGGGGTGGAATAGAATGAGGGCGTGATGTAGCATTTCATTAGTGTCCTGCATGAGGAAGGAACAGATGCAGAGATGACAGGAAGTGGTTAGTCAGCAAATGTTTGGTAAAAGTGAAAGTACAGTCAGATGCCACCCTTGGCCAGCTTATATAGAACCGTTACTTCCTCCACAACACTGTTTAGAAACGATTCACACAGCTGTGCCTCAGAGCGGCTCACAATCTACAATCCCCATCACAGTCTTCAGGGGTGGCTGACTTGTGAAGAACACAAGATATTGCCCTGGGACGCTGCAAGAGTGCTGATTACTCAGCCACTGCTGTCCTCTCATGTATTGTAGAATACGCTGACACAGTGTATTCTGGCTTCCTTAGGTGCTTTATAGTTTGTATGTGGAATCCCACTCTGACAGTGGCGTAGCAATAGGGGCTGCAGATGTCTCAACTGCACCGGGGCCCTCCCTCAACTGCAGTATTAGCTCATTATTGGTCCTGGGCTGGTAATGATCACTTCTAAATACGCTTTGAATAGTAGCAATTATCGTCCATGTAGACTGTCCAGTCCTGGCAGATCAGTTCCAAAGGTAATTGGTGTTAGTCTTTCGTATCCGACAATAACATACAATCCATTCAAACAATTCACATGTGGCAAATTTTGCACTTCCGGATTCTCATTTTTGTGCTTCCGCTAACAATTGGATTGGTCAACCATCATTGCGCAGTAGTTGAATTCATCTGTGTACCGATGTCATCCATTGGAGATCGCTCATTGTTTGCCAAGTTAATCAAGCATTAATCATGCATTTTGGTTCATAACGAGTAGAAAAATGTTATGGTTAGAAGGATTTTGGTACAACACAGCATATTATTGTCATTATACCATCGGAATCAGATCATGTGAGTTTGGTGCAGAGGATACGATCACTGGGCGTGTGGGAGCCTGCAGGAACCCTGAACTATTTCACTAATTTGACTCAGCTAGTCTATGGCTGATTTAGCTGACCCCCTCGGGTGCCAAAGGGATAAAACTGAGGCCTTGTAGACATAATGCTGGGAATACACAATGAGAGTTTTCAGTCGATTTACTGTCCGATCTTATTTTCGATCGATTTTCTGATCGATTTGCTTATCTTTTCTTATCAATTTCCATTCACTTCTATGAAAAACGATCGAAAAATAAGATCGGACATGTCGGAAATTATCTATCGAACCATTCATCTGCTGAAAAAATGTATGGTGTATTCCCAGCATAAGCCGCTATTTTCTTCCCATCAGTGTCTAAAAAATTAAATTAAAATGTCTGTTGATGAGAAGTGAATTATTCTGCTGATAGTTGGTTGTTAAGAGATCAGATCTGACTAGAAAGGTAGCTAAACATTAGGCAACTTGGTGGCCGGTCGACCATCCGATTAGATAATTACTATCGAATCCGATGAAAACCGGTGCCGCCAAGAGCATGCCCGATCAATGATGTGACCAATTTTGGGCCGAATCTGGTTGCATGTATTGGTCAGACGTGCTGCGAGGTGTAGGGACGACTTGCTCGATCGGCTGCGTAGAGGTAATGACATGGGATATCAGGACGAGCAAAGAAACATGACAGAACCCCAGGCCCGTCCGCGGGAGGTGGTGGATATGGCGTCACAAGGCCAATTTCCGGGGGATTTCATGCTGAAATTGATCAGGAATCGGCCTGTGGTTTATAAGCAGCCCACAGATCTCTCTTCGATCAGGGAGAGATGTGTCGTTTGGTCGATCTACCCATACATCTTCTGATGTATGGGCACCTTAGCAGTTTAACACATATCAGGCCGTGTGGATGTGCAAACAACCAATCGTTAAATTATGCCAGGAGCTTGCCGGGACTGGAAATAAAGGATTGGTCAGGAGAGTCTTGTATGTTGATCAACAAACTGATTGTGTTGATTAAATGTCCAGAAGCTAGATGGGAATCTGCATTTGTGTATAAGGTTTTCTAACTGAATTTGTTTCTGTTTTTTCAGTTAATGAAATCCACCCTATATATAGCGAAACAGAGCGTCTATTCTTCTGCTGGACCGAATATTCATCCTTCATCACCGTTTAATATGTGGACATTCCGTCTCTTGCCAGGTAAGCAGCATCTGTGCTCTGATCACGCTCCTTCATCAGGTTCCAATTAGAAATCAGGAGGTCAGACAAGAATTATCCTTGTTAAGATAATGAGGCGACAAGAGAGGCGAGCGACAGAGCAGATTAATAAATAAACTCAGGCTTTAATTGGTAACTGCTGTGTAGATATCCCTACCTCCACCCCAACCCCCTCCCTCCACCCCCAACTCCTCCCCAACCTTAAACAAAAGTGGGGACACCGAGAGCCCAATATAGTGTAGTAAGCAAAACAATAGGCTGGAATTGAAAAGTATGTAGTGTACTGTATAGACTCACAAACGTGGGTTACCACAAAGGCAACCACTGTATAGGCAGGTGAGGAGATTAGACCTGTCCTCACTCAGGATTAAAAGTCGCTCTCTGTAGATCAGGAAAAAAGAGATGGGGATCGACCCCTTCCCCAGGGGTGGATATTGGTAATATAGGAGTGAACAGAGGCGCCAGCAGGATTTATTTATATACTCCAGACAACCATGCAATGCGTTTCTCAGGTATATTCCTGTATCATCAGGCAATAACAAATAGGAGTACACGCAGTACAGTGCAGAGGCGCTTATCATGACCTTGAGACTGTACTGCGTGTACTCCTATTTGTTAATGCCTGAGGAATACCTGCGAAACGCGTTGCATGGTTGTCTGGAGTATATAAATAAACCTGTTGTTGTTAAAAAGCTGACAGTATCTTGTCTACTTCAAGGAGGCGAGTCCACCAACTCCTGAGGAATTTTAAACTTTTTAGTACCTTTTATCCTGCTGGCGCCTCTGTTCACTCTTATATATCCACCCCAACCCTGTGCATGTGGCCAATTCAACTCCCCTCCTCCACCCCAATCCCATGTGCCTGCTGCCCCCTCTCTGCCCTTTCACCCCAATCCCATGTGCATGCTGCCCTGAATTCTGCCCCACCTCCACCCCAACCCTGTGTGCATGCTGCCCTGAATTCTGCCCCCTCCGCCACCCCAACCCTGTGTGCATGCTGCCCTGAATTCTGCCCCCTCCTCCATCCCAATCCCATGTGCATGCTGCCCTGA
Organism: Hyperolius riggenbachi; assembly: GCF_040937935.1. Lineage (NCBI taxonomy): Eukaryota > Metazoa > Chordata > Amphibia > Anura > Hyperoliidae > Hyperolius > Hyperolius riggenbachi. The sequence continues at coordinate 216,381,235 of NC_090657.1, read as the reverse complement.
ATTCTGCCCCCTCCGCCACCCCAACCCTGTGTGCATGCTGCCCTTGAATTCTGCCCCCTCCTCCATCCCAACCCTGTGTGCATGCTGCCCTGAATTCTGCCCCCTCCTCCATCCCAATCCCATGTGCATGCTGCCCTGAATTCTGACCCACCTCCACCCCAACCCTGTGTGCATGCTGCCCTTGAATTCTGCCCCCTCCTCCACCCCAACCCTGTGTGCATGCTGCCCTTGAATTCTGCCCCCTCCTCCATCCCAACCCTGTGTGCATGCTGCCCTTGAATTCTGCCCCCTCCTCCATCCCAACCCTGTGTGCATGCTGCCCTGAATTCTGCCCCCTCCTCCACCCCAACCCTGTGTGCATGCTGCCCTTGAATTCTGCCCCCTCCTCCACCCCAACCCTGTGTGCATGCTGCCCTTGAATTCTGCCCCCTTCTCCACCCCAACCCTGTGTGCATGCTGCCCTTGAATTCTGCCCCCTCCTCCATCCCAACCCTGTGTGCATGCTGCCCTGAATTTGTTCGGCATTCATGGGACGCGCGTGTTGTAGTCCAGTGTTTCTCAATATTTTATTGGTATGTACCCCTTTTAAAACCCTGTACTCACCAAGTACCACCTAGCAGAGTAAACATTATCACAAGTACCCCTTGACAAATATATATTTATTATAGTACATGACAACTGGTACGAAACCATGTCCAAGCATTTACTATTGCTTTATATTAGCTAAAACACTAATTTGGTGTTGTTTAAATAAGATGTATCATTTTCTAAAACTCTAAGTGTGTTATTCCTGGTTAAAGGGAAGGTTCAGGGAGTGGTAACAAATAATAAAAATCCATATCCACTTACCTGGGGCTTCCTCCAGCCCGTGGCAGGCAGGAGGTGCCCTCGCCGCCGCTCTGCAGGCTCCTGGTGGTCTCCGGTGGCCGACCCGACCTGGCCAGGCCGGCTGCCAGGTCGGGCTCTTCTGCGCTCCAACGATGGGCTCTTCTGAGTTCCACGCGGGTGTGCTGATGTCATCGGACATCCTCAGGGCTGTACTGCGCAGGCGCAGAACTACTGAGCCTGCGCAGTACAGCCCGGAGGACGTCCGATGACGTCAGCGCGCCCCCGTGAGGCGCAGATTGGAGCACAGAAGAGCCCGACCTGGCAGCCGGGCCTGGCCAGGTCAGGTCGGCCACCGGAGACGACCGGGAGCCTCCGGATCGGCGGCGAGGGCACCTCCTGCTTGCCACGGGCTGGAGTAAGCCCCAGGTAAGTGGATATGGATTTTTATTTTTTTCCCACTCCCTGAACCTTCCCTTTAAGTATATCAAGCCCGAGTACCCCCTGGAACCATCAGCAGTACCCCCTGGGGTACGCATACCGCATGTTGAGAACCAGTCAGTTATAGAGCTTCAGCCCAAGAAATGATGCTGCATATAGCATCCTCCAGACAAAACGCCAATCAAACGCCGTGTGCAAACACCAGTGTGTATGACATCATGGAGATCTATTAAAGTATTATTAATGGACTTTACCTGGTGCTTTCCTGGTGATGGCAATGAAAGGATACGCTGGCATTTAATGCAAGCGTGACTCTAGCTTTCAGCAGCCATCCAGTAGATGGACTTGCCTGGAGTGATGTACATCACAGCAGTGACAGTGACAACAAGAGCAGCTCACAGTATGGAGGTTGCCATAGCAGATGAGATGGATGGAAGGAAGAGGAGTTCCCACCATTCACAAAGTGTCACCCAACCACCCCAGGGCAATATAAGAAACTTCCCCCAACATCCCATACATACAGATAAGTAGATTGGCTTCCTCTAAAATTTGCCCTAGACTATGATGGACAAATGACTATGGTAGGATTAAATAGTGAGCTCTTCTGAGGGCAGTCAGTGACATGGCTATGGACTCTGTAATGTGCTGCAGGAGATGTCAGTGCTGTATAAATACATAATAATAATATGGTAGGACATTAGACTATGACTATGGTAGGATTAGATTGTGAGCTCCTCTGAGGGCAGTCAGTGACATGGCTATGGACTCTGCAAAGTGCTGCAGAAGATGTCAGTGCTATATAAATACATAATAATATGGCAGGACATTAGACTATAACTATGGTAGGGATTAGATTGTGAGCTCCTATGAGGACAGTCAGTGGCATAACTATGTACTCTGCAAAGTGCTGCAGGAGATGTCAGTGCTATATAAATACATAATAATAATATGGTAAGACATTAGACTATGAATATGGTAGGATTAGATTGTGAGCTCCTATGAGGACAGTCAGTGACATAACTATGCACTCTGTGAAGTGCTGCAGAGGATGTCAGTGCTTTATAAATACTTAATAATAATTAGGACATGAGGCTATGATTATGGTGGGTATTAGATTGTGAGCTCCTATGAGGACAGTCAGTGACATGACTATGTACTCTGTAAAGTGCTGCAGAAGATGTCAGTGCTATATAAATACATACAAATAATATAGTAGGGCATTAGACCATCACTTTAGTAGGATTAGATTGTGAGCTCCTCTGAGGACAGTCAGTGACATGACTATGTACTCTGTAAAGTGCTGCAGAAGATGTCAGTGCTATATAAATACATAATAATAACATGGTAGGACATTAGACTATGACTATGGTAGGATTAGAGTGTGAGCTCCTCTGAGGACAGTCAGTGACATGGCTATGTACTCTGTAAAGTGCTGCAGAAAATGTCGCTATATAAATACTAAAAAATATTAATTCTACAAATTGCAGGGACAGTGAAGCCTCCTACACACACTAAATGGTTCCCGGCTGAGGCGGCTGGTTGGAGCCATATTTGCAGAGTATCTAATGTGCGTACAGTATCCATGATTCTTCCCAATGCGTCACCAATATCTGGAGGGCAGAATCATCTCAGCCGCACATTAGCCAAGTGTGATGTTCCCCTCTTTACCCTTCTTGCTCGAAGCAGCTCCATCGTGCATCGCATTGCCCTCCCACAGAAACAGAACTATTTGAGAATTTGTGTCTGAACAGTACTCCGTCCCCGAGCCCCCAGGGGATTGAGTCCGATCCCTGCCGGTGATATTTTTGGTGCTAGTGTACGGACCTTTAGGCTGCATCTGAGCAACCATAGTGTCCTTAAATCACCACTGTATTTTTGTTTTTGTCAGGGGGCACCTCCATTCTACCACTTGAGATGTAAAATGACCGCTCTGGTATGCCAGGCTGTTTTTTGATGTTCTCTAGAAAAAACAGGAGCGCTCCATAGTGTGTTACCAAGGAAACCAGTTTATTCTAATTCAAGTTTCTACTTACATAAAAACGATATAAAATTTGCCTATAAGCGGTAGGCACATCCGCTAAAAGCCCGGGGGGATGGACGGAACTCCCAGGCCATCGGAGACCGCGCTGCAGGCCACAACGTGTGTGGATCCATCCCCCCGGGCTTTTAGCGGATGTGCCTACCGCTTATAAGAGAATTTTATATCGTTTTTATGTAAGTAGAACCTTGAATTAGAATAAACTGGATTCCTTAGTAACACACTATGGAGCGCTCCTGTTTTTTCTAGATTGCATTTTTACCCTGTGGTGGAGGAGCTCCAGTATACTGTGTACACCATAGAAGAGACCAAGGATTGTTTAAAGAGGCCATATCTTCATTGTGGAAGCGCAAGGATTTTGTGTTGATTTTTGATGTTCTACCGTCCCGTATCCAAGGTCGGGGGAGTGATGTACAGTCAGGGCCAGTTCTAGACTTTTTGCTTGTGAGGATGTCTCCCCCCCCCTCGCTCCTGATTTGTAATGATCGCACAGCAACCCGACAATTTACGCTGCTTCATTTAATGTTCTCACATGACATGCTGCAGCTCAACACAATAGCACATGGCTGCTTCTGAGTCTGTGACAAACTGCTCACCCTCAGCCACTCCATTCCTCCTCATTCAGGACAGCAGTGCCACCTCCTCCCTTCTGCTGTGCAAGTCAAATGACACACTGCTGCTCTCCTGCCTCCCCCTCCTCACTCACTGTCAGACTCCTCACACAGCACAACAAGCTGCTTTTCCCCAATGATGACCTCTTCACCCCTCTCTCCTCTCACTTCTCCTCCTACTCTGACTGCATGCTGTAAGTGTAGACACAGTACAAACATGCTGCCCCTGTAATCTCTGCACCTGGTGCAAATGTTTCACCTTGCTACAGTCGAGAGAAGGTGAGGGCTAGTGCATCATTGTTGGGTGGCTAAAGAGCCAGGAGACCTTCTTATTGTACACATTGCCCCTACCAGTGTATCATTATTATCCGCCAAGCGGATCCGTCAAAACCAGCGTTATCAGTTGAACGACCGTTGTACACACGCCCGATTTTACATCCAAACGACCGGCCATTCAGACGTCCAAACGACCGGTCGTTTGGAAAAATCTGACGTGTGTATGTACCTTTAGGGTTTCCAGGCTCGGAGCCTGACGGATTGGCTGTGGGAAAGCATTCCAAAGGAGAGGTGATGCTTGTGAGAAGTCCTGGATGCACGAGTGAGGGGAGGTGACCAAGCTAGAGGACAAGAGGGTCTCCTAGGAGGAGCTAAGGTTCCGGGTGGGATGGTAGCTGGAGATTAACCTTCCTGGCGTTCTGATTCCCGCGGCCCCGGGAAAGTTTTTTGCACATTTTTATTTTTCATGTAGCTAGCCTAGCGCTATCTACATGATTCCCCCCTCCCTGCGGCGTCCCTCCCACCCCTCCGATCGCCGCCGGCGCAATGGCCCGTCCGGAAATCCCGTTCTGAACATGTCCACGTGTGCGCGCGGATCGATCCCCGCTCGTCCCCGCGGGCATCCCTTATCGTCTCGATCCCCGCGGGTGGACAATAGCAGGGAATCGAGCGGGGAATCTATCCGGCAGGTCATCGGACCTGTCGGATATTATCAATCGAGCCATCGGCGGCTCGATTGATAAGGAGACAACTTACCATGTATGCCTAGCATGAGAGGAGAAAATCAGAGTGAAGACAATGCCGCCTCACCAATCACCTCTCTTATCTTCTGCAGTAAACCATTGCTGTTATCTGCAGCAATTCCCGAGAATGCATCTAAGCAAATTGTCTTATCATCCTAGAAAGATCTGTTGTCAGATACGGTATATAGATGTTTTCCATCTGACAGATCCTAAATTGGCATGCCTAGAGATAAGGTGGGTTATGCTCTTCTTCTAGCTTCTGCAGAACACACAGAGAATGATCTTAGCTCACAGCACGATACTGAAAATGTACCCCAAGTATCGGATTGGACAGATGTAGTGCTGCCGAGTTTTCCACTGCCAGAAATAGGTGTCATAAAAAGCAGCGGACGAGGAACAGTAGCCAAACGGTGCCTCTTATTAAATGGAAACATTAACCCAACAGAAAGCCATGTGTGCCGCACTCCATAAAACCCCGACAGAAGCAGCAGCCAAGCCTGGAACATGTCCCAGCAAATACTTCTCTACATTAGGGCACATTATGAGGGGTTCTGGAGATTTATAGGGGAGGGCTGGACAGGTTCCTTGCTATTTCATTTCTAGTAAGAGTAGACTTTCCATTTGTTAGGTAGACATTTTACATTGAAAGGCGTGAGGTAGATTTAGGCTTGTTCGGGTATAATAGATGAACTGTACGTTATTCTCCTGAAAGAAGAGTGCAGGCCAGCCTTGATTACCCAGAATTCCAGTTCCCTCAGAGATGGCATACTGGCGAGAGTGGTGTGGCCCAGAAGAGGATGATTATTTTCCATGCAGGCCTCTCTCTCTCTGAGATGCTAAGATGGTCTTCAGTGTCATACGCAAAACTATGCTTCCTTCCCATGCCACTCATGTTTATTCAAAGAACCACTCCTTAAAGAGGAACTTTAGCGAAAAGGGTAAAAAAATAAATCTACACATTGCAAAGTGAGAAGTTTAAAAAATTGAAGAGAGACCAAGAAATGATTGATATTAACCATGTAAACTGTTCACGTTGTGTTATTCACAATGAGCCTGCACGTCATCATCTTTACTACTGGCAGACAAGAAAAAAAACAGACAACACCAACTGCCTGTTCAGACAAGCTTTTAATTTGCTCAGAAAGATATTGAGGCTGATGACGTGTTTAGTTCTGCCAGGTGATCTGTACGGAATGTTCGTTAGTGAGAATTCTATGCACAAATTGAGATATTGCTTGCTTGGCAGTTGGAAAAAGTTGTTATTTCCCACAATGCAACAAGGTTCACAGACAGAAAACTGTCAGGACCATGGTCATGACATCACACTGTGGGAGAGGTTTCACCACAATATCAGCCACACAGAACCCCCTGATGATCTAATCAAGAAAAAGGTAAATATTTATTGTGGGAAAGGGGGGTATCAGCTACTGATTGGGATGAAGTTCACACCTGGGCTAAAGCTCCTCTTCAAATTAATAATAATAAAATGCTGAACTTGGTTTTAGCGTTACGTAGCCATGTGATCATTCAGCAGGAGAATTTGGCAGCTGAACCATGATGGCTGCAACCTGTTCATTCTTGTCCCACAATCCTCTCCTAATGAAACTTCTTGTAGGGCTACAGTATGTCATCCAGTACTGGCCATCACTCATTATCCGTCTTGACGTTCAGGGCTTAAGCCAAAAAGCATGTCTAAAATTGATTAAAGTGAACCAGAAGGGCGAAAAATGCCCAAAATGTAAACTTAACTCAGTAGAAGGAAGCCTCTGGATTATCCAGAGGCTTCTACTGCCCTCCTCCACCTCACCATTCCTGCGCTGGGACCCCTGGAACTCCTTTGGCAAGGGCCTATCATAGAATGCATGAGGCCGCTCTCCGGTCTGAGAAGGAGAACAGCCAGACTGCACGGGAAGCCTCGAGCTGGTGCCGTAGCACAGAGCCATCCAGGCAGGGGTGAGCCTGGGGTGCCTGGCACCTGGGTGCAAGATTTTCTCTGGCGCCTATGGGAGTGGTTAAATTAACCGCGCCCAACCACATAACCACACCCATGTCCTGCCTAATCACACCCATGTCCCCCATTTAGGCAGTGAGTGACAGGGACCCCCGTTTAGGCAGTGAGAGACAGGGACCCCAGTTTATGTAGTGAGTGACAGGGACCCCCGTTTAGGTAGTGAGTGTCAGGGACCCCCGTTTAGGTAGTGAGTGACAGGGACCCCCGTTTAGGCAGTGAGTGACAGGGACCCCCGTTTAGGCAGTGAGAGACAGGGACCCCCGTTAAGGTAGTGAGAGACAGGGACCCCCGTTTATGTAGTGAGTGACAGGGACCCCGTTTAGGTAGTGAGTGACAGGGACCTCCTTTAGGTAGTGAGTGACAGGGACCCCCTTTAGGTAGTGAGTGACAGGGACCCCGTTTAGGTAGTGAGTGACAGGGACCCCCTTTAGGTAGTGAGTGACAGGGACCTCCTTTAGGTAGTGAGTGACAGGGACCTCCTTTAGGTAGTGAGTGACAGGGACCCCCTTTAGGTAGTGAGTGACAGGGACCTCCTTTAGGTAGTGAGTGACAGGGACCCCCTTTAGGTAGTGAGTGACAGGGACCCCCGTTTATGTAGTGAGTGACAGGGACCCAGTTTAGGTAGTGAGTGACAGGAACCCCCGTTTAGGTAGTAAATGACAGGGACCCACTTTAGGTAGTGAGTGACAGGGACCCCCTTTAGGTAGTGAGTGACAGGGACCCCCTTTAGGTAGTGAGTGACAGGGACCCCGTTTAGGTAGTGAGTGACAGGGACCTCCTTTAGGTAGTGAGTGACAGGAACCCCGTTTAGGTAGTGAGTGACAGGGACCTCCTTTAGGTAGCGAGTGACAGGGACCCCCTTTAGGTAGTGAGTGACAGGAGCCCCCCCTCTAGCCGCCCCCGCTCCCCCCTCACCTTGCAGTGTCAGACCTCAGGATCAGCAGGCGACCCGACCAGTAAGAGCGGGCGCTGGACGCACCCGCTCTATATGCGGAAGTGATGTCACTTCCGCATATCAGTGCGGTGTGCTAGGTCCTAGCGTCCGCACTATTGGTCGCCGCCTGATTGAGGTCTGATGCGGCTAGAGGGAGGGAGGGAGCAGCGGCTAGAGTGGATGAGCGGCGGCCAGAGGGGGTGAGCGGCGGCCGGGCAGCACCTGTCAGAGAGAGGCGCCTGGGTGCAATGCACCCACAGCACCCGTCCAGGCGCGGCCCTGCAACCAGGCTTTGTTTTTTTCCATCTATCCCTGGCGGGCTCCGTGCTGCTGCACATCCTGCAGTGCAGCGCAAGCGTTCAGAGTTTCCCAGCGCTGGATTGGTGGTCTGGAGGATCCAGAGGCTTCCCTCTACCAGGCTAAATATTGTAGAGCCTCTGTTATCCAGCACTAACGGGAATGGGCTGATGCCAGATAATGGTGCTTTCTTGTTGCTTAGGACTCCATGTTAAAAATATGCCTAGCTGATTCACTACTATACCCCACCCTATATACAGTGGGATGCGAAAGTTTGGGCAACCTTGTTAATCGTCATAATTTTCCTGTATAAATCGTTGGTTGTTACGATAAAAAATGTCAGTTAAATATATCATACAGAAGACACACACAGTGATATTTGAGAAGTGAAATTGGATTTTCAGAAAGTGCGAAATAATTGTTTAAATAAAATTAGGCAGGTGCATAAATGTGGGCACTTTTGTCATTTTATTGATTCCAAAACCTTAAAGTGAACCTCCGGACTAAAAATCGACTCATCAGCACTGAAAAGGCCTGGTGTTTCTTTAACAGTATCACAGCATCAGAACTTTGTTTCTCTTATCCAAGCCTCATTTTTAGCTGAACAGAAGAAAACTGCCCGGGCTTTTTTCCCCTGATGCTGTGCAAAGCATGATGGGATTTCTGATGTTGTTGCTCTTGTTCTGCTGTTTTGGTGCAAATTTTTTTTTTTTTACATTTTGAATTTGACATTTGAAGCCTAGCGTGTGCAGCTGGGAGGGGTTATCAGGACACAGGACAGTTGGAACTTTGTCTCCTGCTCCTTGTCACCTCCTTTCAACCAAAAAGATGGCTGCCCCCATGACAAAGATGGCAGCCCCCATGAATCACAAACATTTGCCTGTTCTTTTAAAACAGGGTGGGTAAAAAATTATATTACCTATCTATTCCAATTAACATAACTAATGTAACTTAATGACAGTATGTTTGTTTAGGCTGAAGTTCCCCTTTAAGAACTAATTATTGGAACTCAAATTGGGTTGGTAAGCTCAGTGACCCTGACCTACATACACAGGTACATCCAATTATGAGTAAGAGTATTTAAGGGGGTCAATTGTAAGTTTCCCTCCTTTTTTAATTTTCTCTGAAGAGTAGCAACATGGGGGTCTCAAAACAACTCTCAAATGACCTGAAGACAAAGACTATTCACCATCATGGTTAAGGGGGAAGGATATAGAAAGCTGTCTCAGAGATTTCAGCTGTCTGTTTCCAACAGAACATATTGAGGAAATGGAAGACCACAGGCTTAGTTCAAGTTAAGGCTCGAAGTGGCAGACCAAGAAAAACTTCGGATAGACAGAAGCGACAAATGGTGAGAACAGTCAGAGTCAACTCACAGACCAGCACCAAAGACCTACAACATCCTCTTGCTGCAGATGGAGTCACTGTACATTGTTCAACCATTCGGCACACTTTACACAAGGAGATGCTGTATGCGAGAGTAATTCAGAGGAAGCCTTTTCTCCACCCACAGAACAAACAGAGCCGCTTGAGGTATTCTAAAGCGCATTTGGACAAGCCAGCTTCATTTTGGAATAAGGTGCTGTGGACTGATGAAACTAAAATTGAGTTATTTGGGCATAACAAGGGGCGTTATACATGGAAGAAAAAAAAAACACAGCATTCCAAGAAAAACACCTGCACCTACAGTAAAATATGGTGGTGGTTCCATCATGCTGTGGGGCTGTGTGGCCAGTGCAGGGACTGGGAATCTTGTCAGAGTTGAGGGACGCATGGATTCCACTCAGAACTGTGCCAGGGCTGGATCTTTCAACAAGACATTGACCCTAAACACTGCCCAAAATCCACTAAGGCATTCATGCAGAGGAACAAGTGCAACGTTCTGGAATGGCCATCTCAGTCCCCAGACCTGAATATAATTGAAAATCTGTGGTGTGAGTTAAAGAGAGCTGTCCATCACTGTGTGTGTCTTCTATATCATATATTTAACTGACATTTTTTTATCATAACAACGAACGACTTATATAGGAAAATCTTGACGATTAACAAGGTTTCCCAAACTTTCGCATCCCACTGTACGTACCCTGAACAATACTCTACTGCTACTATCATGAACTCTGTATTAAATGTTAAAGAATAGTTACTGAAATTATAATAACCTTGGGGCAACCATAGATCCCAGTCTAGCATAGTCAGCACAGCAGAGCCCAGAAACAGCCTAAGAAGTTGGCCTTCACCACTGTGAGTACTGCCGGCAATTTTTTGTGCTTGATTGAGACTGCTGGTTAGTTGAGTTCCGCATAACCAGGACTCTACTGTATCTAACTTTTTGCTTTTTAGAAAGTCACAGGCTTCCTTGAAGTATTGCAAGCCTACAGAGGGGTAACATGCCTGGCTGCCTGGAATCTGCAAGGTATACAGGGAAGTGTTGGGACTGGGGGATGGTGGAGGCATCAGCTGCAAGCTCCACTAACTCCATTCTTGCCGGAACAATAGATCCAGCAGGTGGTTCATTCCTACACTGCTTTTTCCTCCCTCCTTCCCTTCCAAATATCATTCCTGACAGCCTTTAACCTGTGAGATGAAGCCTCCCGCAGATAAACCCTCCATTCAGACCCCTCACCGAAGCGCTGGCATGGACGGAAAATTCAATCATGGCCTTAATCAAAATAAACCCTAAGGGCACCTGTCACCTCGACACAATGCTGGATATCTTGTAAGTGTAGTCAGAGAAGCCTGCGATGGTCACACACACTCCATAACTGGTGGATGTGCTCTGAATGGTTCCACAACCATCTTCAAACAACAGCAGGGGAACAACTCCAGGGGCCGTGTTCAATTAACTTTTTCTTCTGAGTTTTCCCCTAGGAGATAATTTTTTTTAACTTCTTTTTTTTTTTAAATGACTTCTCAGCACTTTGCAACTGAAAACATATTAAAAAGTTGGTGGAAACGGACTATCAAAGTTATTTTGAGTATCTTCTTGCTTGCTGGTAGCTTATAGCAGTGGTTCTCAACATTTTATTTGTATGTACCCCTTTTAAAACGCTGTACTCACCAAGTACCCCTAGCATAGTAAACATTATCACAAGTACCCCTTGACAAATATATATTTAATTGTAGTTCTTGATAATTGGTTCTAAGCAATTGCCAAGCATTTACTATTGCTTTTAATTCGCTAAAACATTAATTTAGTGTTGTTTTACCCTTTCCGGACCAGCCGCCTAACCCCCCTTCAGGACCAGGCATTTTTGCAGAAGGGGGGGGGGGGCAGTTTGGGGGGTCAGGCAGCCAGATCCCTTCAGGGTCTAGCTGGGCTGTCTCCCCCCCCCCCTGTGTGGCCAGGTGTCCCCCCTGTGCGCAGCAGCCTTCACTCACCTTCCAGGCTCCAGCGATGAGCAGTAGTAGTCCCCTCTTCCCCGGCCGGCATCTCTGCTCCTAATGCCGATCAGTTCCGGGTTGCGGCTTGATGACGTCATCAAGCCGGGACCCGGTGCTGACGTCAGAAGGAGCAAAGATGCCGGCAAGAGTGGTGGGGTGAGCTGATCGTCGTGGGAAAGGCACGGAGGTGAGTGGATCCTCTTCTTTCCCCCCTACTGCCGCAGCTGTCGAATTGATCACTACGATCCGACGGCGATCGTAGTGATCACGTGATCAGCAGCCATACGCGATGGCTGCTGATCACTGAGGGGAGATGCCAGCTGTCATATGACAGCTTAATCTCCCCTCTCCAGTGCGCACAATCTCGTCGGGATGGTTCGTTAGCGCGGACATTGAATCAACGTCCAGTCAGAACGGTAGGACCACCTGCTGGACGTTGATTCAACTTACTTGGTCCCCAAAAGGTTAAATAAGATTTATCATTTTCTAAAACTCTAAATTTGTTATTCTTGGTAAAGTTTATCAAGCCCGAGTACCCCCTGGAACCATCAGAAGTACACATTGAGAACCTAGGGCTTAACCTCCTGGGGGTTTCAATTATTTCGCCCAGGAGGTGGCGCAGCACTATTTTTTAATTTTTTTTATTTTTAAATCATGTAGCGAGCCCAGGGCTCGCTACATGATAGCCGCTGTGCAGCGGCATCCCCCCACCCCCTCCGATCGCCTCCGGCAATCAAATCAAACAGGAAATCCCGTTCAGAACGGGATTTCCTGTTTGGCTTCCCCCGTCGCCATGGCGACGATCGGGATGACGTCATCGACGTCAACGACGTCGTGACGTCAGAGGGAGTCTCGATCCACCCCTCAGCGCTGCCTGGCACTCATTGGCCAGGCTGCGCACGGGGTCTTGGGGGGGGGGAGCGGCGCGGCACGGCGGGTAGCGGCGAATCAGCGCGGAGCGGCGGCGATCGGTATATACACGCAGCTAGCAAAGTGCTAGCTGCGTGCAACAAAAAAAAAATTATGCAAATCGGCCCACCAGGGCCTGAGAAATCCTCTGTGGCGGCTTACCCCGAGCTCAGCTCGGGATTAGCCCCCAGAGGGTTAAAGGACATTTTATTGACATTGGTCCATATGCAATTCTCTCCAAGTTGATATTTTCACACTTTGTCAATATAATTTCTTTTATACCCCCAGCAAGTAAGAAAATACATAAAATAATGTTGATAGCACTTTTTCTACTACTTTTGGTACTTTTTCAATTGCAAAATGCTGATAATTAATTTTAAAGCGAAGATGAAAAAATTATCACCTCAAAATATAGGAGAAAAGTTAATTGCATATTGGCCAGGATTGGCTGGGAAAATCCAAACTGATGGGCTGCTGATACCACAACCAGGGTTGGTCCCAGAGGACTGACAAAGCTCATACAGACAATCAGACATACAATCTTGTGACATTACTCTTTTGTGAATAGTTAGCTTTACAGAGGCATACTGATGATTGTTGCTAATATATATATATATATATATATATATATATATATATATATATATATATATATATATATATATATATATATATATATATATATAGCACTGACATCTTCTGTAGCACTTTACAGAGTACATAGTCATGTCACTGACTGTCCTCAGAGGAGTTCACAATCTAGTCATAGTCTAATGTCCTATATTATTATTATTATTATTATTATTATTTATATTTATATATAGCACTGACATCTTCTGCAGCACTTTACAGAGTACATACTCATGTCACTGACTGTCCTCAGAGGAGCTCACAATCTAGTCCTACCATAGTCATAGTGTAATGTCCTACTATATTATTATTATTATTATAATGTATTTATATAGCACTGATATCTTCTGCAGCACTGTACAAAGTACATACAGTATCTAGTTATGGATAGGCACACCTTGCCTTGGGTGTTGGGTGCTCAGCCTTGATGCAGAAGCAACATCAGTCCAGAATCAGCAATTCAAGTTCGGCTGGCACACCAGTATCAATAATCAAGCAGTTTATTGTATGCACAACATGACAATTGTTTCGGGGCCACGGAAGGTCCCCTTCATCAGGTAAAGTGCAGACATACAAGTGATGCAGGGTACAAACACAAATATATATCAGAACTGTGATCAATCACCAAGCATCAGAAAGAGTGCATAGTCATGTCACTGACTGTCCTCAGAGGAGCTCACAATCTAATCCCTACCATAGTCACAGTCTAATGTCCTACCATATTATTATTATTAATATGTATTTATATAGCACTGACATCTTCTGCAGCACTTTACAGAGTACATTGTCATGTCACTGACTGTCCTCACAGGATCTCACAATCTAATCCTACCATAGCCAAAGTATAATGTCCTACCATATTATTATTACAGTATGTATTTCTATAGCACTGGCATCTTCTGCAGCACTTTACAGAGTACATAGTCATGTCACTGACTGTCCTCAGAGGAGCACATAATCTAATCCCTACCACAGTCATAGGCCAATGTCCTACCATACTATACTATTATTATTATTATTATTATTATATATTTATATAGACTGACATCTTCTGCAGCATATTACAGAGTACATAGTTATGTCACTCACTGTCCTCAGAAGAGCTCACAATCTAATCCTAGCATAGTCATAGTCTAATGTCCTACTATATTATTATTATTATGTATTTATATCGACTGACATCTTCTGCAGCATATTACAGAGTACATAGTCATATCACTGACTGTCCTCAGAGGAGCTCACAATCTAATCCTAGAATAGTCAGTGTCTAATGTCCTACCATATTATTATTATTATTATTATTAAAGGGGAACTGAAGAGAGAGGTATATGGAGGCTGTCATGTTTATTTCCTTTTAGACAATACCAGTTGCCTGGCAGCCCTGCTGATCCTCTGCCTCTAATACTATTAGCCATAGCCCCTGAACAAGCATGCAGCAGATCAGGTGTTTCAGTGGTTCAGACTTATAAGTCTGATCTGACAAGACAAGCTGCATGCTTGTTTCTGGTTTTAATCAGATACTACTGCAGAGAAATAGACCAGCAGGGCTGCCAGGCAACTGGTATTGATTAAAAGGAAATAAACATGACAGCCTCCATATACCTCTCTCTTCAGTTCCCCTTTAACTACCAGTGTTTACCCAAAAATCAAGAAGACAAACACTTTTCTCCTGGCGGACTCAAAGCGCCAGAGCTGCAGCCACTAGGAGGCGCTCTATAGGCAGTAGCAGTGTTAGGGAGACTTGCCTAAGGTCTCCTACTCAAAACGTGCTGGCTTACTGAACAGGCAGAGTAATACAGGCTCCAGTAATAACACAAGTTACCATACTTTTTCCCCTTACTGCAGTTAGGGCTTACTTTCGGGGTAGCGCTTATATTTTGAGCATGCTCGAAGTTCCTGCTAGCGCTTACTTTCAGGGGATGTCTTAATTTCCAGGAAAGAGGGTATTATTATTATTAATAATAAGTATTTATATAGCACTGACATCTTTTGCAGCACTTTACAGAGTACATAGTCATGTCACAAGGTGTCCACACTGGGTATGTACAAAATAAGAGACAACCTGTCCCATTTTCTGTTGCTGGCATAAGCAGTACAAGTGGTGTCTCCTTTTGTCAATGCGTGCCGTCATGGGCCGACAGTTTGTTCCTCAGTCATGAGTGGACCCTCCCAATCTCTCCTGGCGGTCATGGTTGGTACCCCCAATCTCTCCTGGCATTCATGGGCATTCATCTCTCCTAGCAGGCAGGACAGCCCCCAATCTCCCATATTTGGCCTCCAGTAGCCCTGCTGTATTAGAACACTGAATGGCCCAGGTCTACTCCAGACTTGAACTCAAGCTACAGTGAAATCAATTAGGGCCAATATCAGAATACATAAAGATTGTTTGGCCCCCATAAAAGTACACCATAGACCCCTTGATAGCCCCACACTTGTGAAGTCAAATGTTGGGCCTCCTACCTTGTGCCTGGTACCTTAGTGTTACCTGCACCCCAGATGGGTATAACCCACTATATAAAGAGAGGCTGTCTGCAACAGTTTATAAGGTCACCCTATCCTCCACATGCAGCTTTATCAGAAAGGCTGCATGGCATTACTTATACATATTTGTGTTATCCCTGGTGGTGCAGATCTCCCGCCTGGCCTCTGTACAGCAGCCAAGGCCACCAACTAATTTCCTTCAGATTATTACAAATTCCAGTACGCGGAAACCGGATCAGCAGGCTGACTCAAAGGGGACTTTTTCTGCATCGGTCCAATTAAAATAAAGGGAGAACACAACGCGCTCTCATCAGCGCACACATTCTCTGGCATTTCAGTCCATGTTATTTCTGGGACGATGTCACCGAACAAAGGCTTCCTTATTCTGCCCTGACATCACTTACAGGAAGTCCACGTCCCGAGATCTCAATCCTCTCTCTCTCTCTCTGCCCTCAATGATTTTCTGTGGATTAAAAATGATTGAAAATTAAAGAGTAGCTGCAGACAAGGAGCGCCTGTGTATGAAGACTGGAGACCGGGAGCCACGCGCTTCTGCCTACATGTGGTCTTCACTAAAAGTATCAATACATACCGTGTTTCCCGAACATAACACAGAATGTCTTATATTAATTTTTGCTCCAAAAGACGTGCTAGGGCTTATTTTCAGGGGATGTCTTACAATTTTAGGAACACACAGGTTCCTGTACTGTGTGTCCTCCTGCTTTCTCTACTGTACTGCCTCTTCCTCTGCTGAATCCACCTCTTGTGTGCCCGTGTCCCCCTTGTACCTTTTGTGTCCTCCTGGTGCCCCCCCCCCTGTACCCATGCCCTGCTCTTTCTCCTGTCCCCCTTTGTCCCATGCCCCCTTATGTTCTCTGTATCCTCCACTTTCCCCCATGTCCTCCTGGTGTCCCCCATTGTCCCCCTGGATCCTCCTCTTAACCCCCAGCTCCATGCCACTGTGTCCCCGAGCTTCAGCCTATGGGGATGAAGCACAGCACCTTGTGCTTCTATCGGCGCCAATTGTCTCGCAGGCGGGACCATGGCTCTGTTATTGGGCCAATCACTGCACTCGCTGAGTAGCAGCGAGCGCAGTGAATGGCCCAATGACAGAACCATGATCCTGCCTGCAAAACCATGAGCTCCAGTAATAACACAAGGTGCCATACTTTTTTCGCTTACTTCCACTAGGGCTTACTTTTGGGGTAGGGCTTATACTTGAGCATGCTCGAAATTGCTGCTAAGGCTTACTTTAGGGGGATGGCTTAATTTCAGGGAGTGAGGGTATATAGACTTATTCCAGATACCACAGAGGCTATAACTGTCACCCAACACCAATTCTAGGTTTCTTTAGCTGAACTTCACTCTCCATTCATCATGAAGCATTTTTCAATAATACTTCAAAACTATTTTGTAAAATAATTTTATGACAAATCCAATTTCCAGCTCAGGCTGCAGTCAGCTGTGACATTTGAGATGTGGGAAATATAGAATTAACTGGCAGCAACAGACTTTATTGGGAAGCATGTGATCAGGTTGGTCAGCTGATGGATTTGTAAGACTCTGATTTGATGTGATTATTTATTGTTTTGACCTACACAGGAAACAGAAGTGATCAACAAATCAGAGCTTAGCAAATAAACAAATAGACAATAGACAAAGGTGCTTAGCGAAATACTGACCTGATACTGCCAGATAGAGGCGCTTAGCGAAATACTGACCTGATACTGCCATATACTCCTTGTTTATTGCCTGATGAAGCGGGGTTAGACCTGCGAAATGCGTTGCAACTTGTTTTTGGAGTATGTCAATAAATTTACAACTGTTTTGAAATTGACAGTTCTTGTGTCTGCTTCTGGGAGTTAAGTCCACCACTGCCTCCGTAGCAATTTTGAGATTTTAAGTGTATTTTATCTTTTTGGAGCCTCTGTTTACTTTATAGCAAATAAATCACCTGATTGCATGTTTATAAACGTCTCAATTTCCTTGTACAGCGAGTGGTATTCATGCACATCATTTGACTCACAGCTAAATGCTAAATGTCTGCTCACAGTCCATTTTCAACTGCTAGCAATTCAGTATGATGTTTATATAGACAGACTTGTGTTTAGTGTTCCTGTTATTGCCCTTAAAATCTTACAGGCCTCACTGAAACTAGTGTGCAGGACAATATTAAGGTGACAGTTCTCAGGGGTGATTTCCTCCCCCCTTCAGGCTAGTGTTCTTATTGGGTCTCTAATATACATGTGTCCACATTAAAGTGAGCTAAGTACCATTTTTAGCACTCAGGGCATCTCAATAGCACATGAAAAATGCACAATAACGGTGTGGCTCATCACTTAAAAAATAATTTTACCGCTTCTATTTATATTTAAATGTTTGTTAGAGGCTTTTATTGCTCTACTTCCACGGTCTGGCATCTGAAGAAAGAGCAGGAAGAAAAGGATTGCTGCAATTAGCAGAAGTAATGAGCAAACAAAAGCTTTCATCAGCAAGGGATGGGGGGTTAAAAGAGTCACACTTGATTACATTCACACCTTCCTCTGGATAAATAAGGGCAGTGGGAAGGGGAGAGGGGGAAATTGCAGCGCCTACAGCTGTTAGAAGCCAGGACAAACTGCAGGGGAAAAAAAAGATGCTTGGACCCCTTTAATGGCACATGCATGCACATTAGAACATGCCTGAAGATCCATATCTTCCCACTCTATGCACAGCAAGAACAACGTTGTAGAAGGGGAGCGCCTACAGCTATTATAAACCAGGACAAACTGCAGGGAAAAGAAAAAAAGATGTGCAACAAGAACAAAGTTGTAGAAATATTTGGTGTTCATTGTAATAAGAAGTCTGATGGTAACATTATATGAATGCCAGGTGTCAATATAATATAACTTCCTCTGGGATAAGGAGGGACTCCAGATGTCGGGGAATATTTTTTTTTGAAGGAAAGAATGTTAATAATAATGCTTCAGGTCTTAGATGGAGCACCATTAAATATGAAACGGTCGTCGGGCTGGATTATTTTTGGCGGCTGGTCTGGAGTGAAATATTCTGAGCATCATACAAGAATTTTTATACCTTCTTTATGCCATTGCACTGCAGTAAACAATGAGAAAATTAATAAAAAAAATTGGTGCATGGTAATTTGGGTGTGTGGCACGATACAAGCAAAAAAAAAAGGCGTCAAGTACCGGCGGCAAACACTATCCACCAGGGACGGTTCTAGACTTTTTTTCTGCCTGAGGCCCCCAGTATAGGTAGTATAGTTGCCCCCAGTGCCTGCTTCCTGTATACGTGCTGATATAGCAAGCCGCTGTCCTATCACAGCGGTGCAGCGGGTCGCTCAGATCTGAGGTCTGTGTAGCGGCTGTCGGCGGTATGCAAGAGGGATGGGGCCTGTTGTAGAGGAAGAGGCCACCGAGAAGGTAAGACGATCGGCAGCCACAGGGAGGGTGGCAGGGAGGCGGGTGAGATGCTGCTCTTGCGCCAGTCCCGCCCATGACGCCAAGTGAAATGTGTCACTTGGCATCATGGGCGGGACGATGCTGCAAGCCATGCCACTAACCAGATGAGGATAATTTAGTTAGGCCGTGGGCAAGGGTCCTGATTTGCAGCTTCAGTCTTCCACACCCCACAATTTACCCCACACCTTTTACACACACTGTACACACAGTCTTTAGTTGATGCAGGATGTATGGTGATTCAGTAGACAATTTTGTTTAAAGGAGAACTGTAGTGAGAGGTATACAGAGGCTGCCATATTGATTTCCTTTTAAGCAATACCAGTTGCCTGGCAGCCCTGCTGATCCTCTGCCTCTAATACGTTTTGCCCTAGACCCTGAACAAGCATGCAGCAGATCAGGTGTTTGACATTTTTGTCAGATCTGACAAGATTAGCTGCATGCTAATCTTGACAGTGGGGATGGTGTGTTCAGAGTGATGTGCAGTGTTAGTTTTCCACCACACATAGCGTTTTGCATTTTGGCCAAAAAGATCCATTTTGTACTCATCTGACCAGAGCACCTTCTTCCACATGGTTGCTGTGTCCCCCACATGTCTTGTGGCAATGGAACAAGCATGCAGCCAGCGGAGTTACGCCTGGAACAAGCATGCAGCCAGCTGAGTTACGCCTGGAACAAGCATGCAGCCAGCTGAGTTACGCCTGGAACAAGCATGCAGCCAGCGGAGTCACGCCTGGAACAAGCATGCAGCCAGCGAAGTCACACCTGGAACAATGCCTTTCTTCTTGCCACTCTTCCATTAAGGCCAACTTTGTGCAGTGCACGACTAATAGTTGTCCTATGACAGATTCCCCCACCAGAGCTGTAGATCTCTGCAGCTCGTCCAGAGTCACCATGGGCCTCTTGACTGCATTTTTGACTAGTGCTCTCCTTGTTCGGCCTGTGAGTTTAGGTGGACGGCCTTGTCTTGGTAGGTTTACAGTTGTGCCATACTCCTTCCATTTTTGAATGATCGCTTGAACAGTGCTCTGTGGGATGTTCAAGGCTTTGGAAATCTTTTTGTAGCCTAAGCCTGCTTCAAATTTCTCAATAACTTTATCCCTGACCTGTCTGGTGTGTTCTTTGGACTTCATGGTGTTGTTGCTCCCAATATTCTCTTAGACAACCTCTGAGGTCATCACAGAGTAGCTGTATTTGTACTGACATTAGATTCCACACAGGTGCACTCTATTTAGCCATTAGCACTCATCAGGCAATGTCTATGGGCAACTGACTACACTCAGACCAAAGGGGGCTGAATAATTACGCACACCCCACTTTGCAGTTATTTATTTGTAAAAAATGTTTGGAATCACGTATGATTTCCGTTCCACTTCTCATGTGTACACCACTTTGTATTGGTCTTTCACGTGGAATTCCAATAAAATTGACGCAAGTTTGTGGCAGTAATGTGACAAAATGTGGAAAACTTCAAGGGGGCCGAATATTTTTGCAAACCACTGTACATGGAGGCTGCCATATTTATTCCCTTTTAAGCAATACCAGTTGCCTGGCTATCCTGCTGATCCTCTGCCTCTAATACTTTTAGCCATAGTCCCTGAACAAGCATGCAGCAGATCAGGTATTTGACATTATTGGCAGATCTGACAAGATTAGCTACGCGTTTGTCTCTGGTCTGATTCAGACACTACTGCAGCCAAATAGATCAGCGGGGCTGCCAGGAAACTGGTATTGTTTAATAGGAAACAAATTTGGCAGCCTCCATATAACTCTTCAGTTGCCCTTTAAGAAGGCAAACCTTTGTTTTGCTTAACATTTTAGTAAGGGTGCTTTTTGGTCCTCTGTTCCTAATGTTGGTTTCACACTATGAGATTTTCTGGCAGATTTACTGTCAGATCATTATTCCCAACATGTCCGCTCTGATTTCCCATAGAAGTGAATGGAAAATGGTTGGAAATCAGATTGGACATGTTGGAAATAATTGACAGTAAATCTGCCAATCTCAGTGTGTACCCAGCATTACACACTCCAAGGAGTTCTGGTTCACCAGGAGCTTGCTGGGCAATCAGTAACAGCGGTCTTAAAGGGAACCTGAAGTGAGAGCGATATGGAGGCTGTCATCATTCTCAAACAATGCAAGTTGCCTTATGATAACAGAGGCGCCAAGCAGAATAAAATTAGTTAAAATTGTTAAAAAGGGGGAAGTGGGTGGACTCACCTCCCTTCTGAAAAAAATGGCCGGACAATGGACAGGTTACTTACAGTCTAAAGTAACATTTATTAGTAACTCCAAAAGTGCACTTTTGGAGTTACTAATAAATGTTACTTTAGACTGTAAGTAACCTGTCCATTGTCCGGCCATTTTTTTCAGAAGGGAGGTGAGTCCACCCACTTCCCCCTTTTTAACAATTTTAACTAATTTTATTCTGCTTGGCGCCTCTGTTATCATATTTCAATATCATCTAGTCCACCCTTGGTGGAGGGGTGTATCCCCATTTTCTCCTATCTACAGAGAGCGACTTCTTAACCTGAGCGGGGTCAGGTTACAATTCTCCCCGCCGGCCTTTCCAGTGGTTGCCTTTGTGGCGACCCACCCTTGTGAGTATAATCATCTCATTTATTCACAACAGACCTCTCCATATTAACATACTGCACCATATTGGGCTCTCGGTTTCTCCCCCATTTTCAATGCAAGTTGCCTGGCTACTGTGCTGAGGCTCCGCCCTCTATTACTATACGTCTCTGCCCCGGGAATGAGCATGCATGTGACCCCGCTGGCTGCATGCTTATTCCAGGTGTGACTCATACACAACTAGAGCCGAAAGCTCAGCATGACAGCCGGGCAACCAGTATTGTTTATAAGGGAATGAAGATGGCAGCCTCCATATTCCTCACTTCAGCTTCCCTTGAAGGTACGCTTTGCTTGGGATATAAAGGTTGTCATAGTACCTGCAGAGGGAAACAAGGGGGCCTAAACTGACAGTTATATTCACTGTGATCTAGAAGACATTTCCCTCGGAGGGATAAATATACACAAAGTATCTCAGCATGCAAGTGTCTGGGGATTCCTTCACCACCTGCAGAAGATCCTTCCACTGCTGATGGAACTCAGAATTAGGCTACCGGTAAGTTCCCATTAGAAATCGCCAGTGCTATTGCAAGAGCTGAGCAATTTATTGTGATTTTTTTTTTAAATCACTTTACCCTGCACTTAGCGCTTTTACAGAGCGATTCTTTTTTCACTTCCTGACGTCAGTCAGGAAGTGAACTCTTTCACCCGGAAAAGAATAAAGTGTATTCATTCATTAAAGCGCTCAGGAAATCGCTATACAAAGTGCTACTTCAAACGCTTAGCGATTTCCCTATACCTTCCATTGAGCCAAAGCGCTCAGAAAATGGTAGAGGTTTTGAAAGTAGATCGCATTCGAACCGCTCAGATGTGAACACTCAGAACAATCACTGCACAAGCGCTTTTAGGGCGATTTCTAAAATCGCCAGCGCTTAAAAAAAAAAAAATACACAGACTCTCATAGTGTGAGCAAGCGTAATGCAAACACACAGCTAGGACTAGGAATATCTCTCAGATGTAAGCTTTCCATTCCTCCGCCCTTTCTCAGGCACAGGTTGTGATTTCCTCTGCTGAGCTTCCCTGGCCACAGATCGAGGTTCACATTTCATAACAACCTCCATGATCAGAATTCTGTAACTTGTCACATTTCTGTACGGACACATGGAAAATACAAGCTATAAAGATGTTCTACTACCTGCAGCTTGTAAACAAGGGATTAACTGCATCTGTGTCAAGAGGCAACATACTCTTCTCTGATGAAGGCATGCAATGCAGTATGCAGCTGCCCAACTCTCATGATGCTGATTGCTTGGCTTCAGTAGTCTCTGACTCACACCTGGAACAAGCATGCAGCCAGCAGTCACACCTGGAGCAAGCATGCAGCCAGCGGAGTCACGCCTGGAACAATCATGCAGCCAGCGAAGTCACGCCTGGAACAAGTATGCAGCCAGCGGAGTCACGCCTGGAACAAGCATGCAGCCAGCGGAGTCACACCTGGAACAAGCATGCAGCCAGCGAAGTCACGCCTGGAACAAGTATGCAGTCAGCGGCGTCACGCCTGGAACAAGCATGCAGCCAGCGGAGTCACGCCTGGAACAAGCATGCAGCCAGCGGAGTCACGCCTGGAACAAGCATGCAGCCAGCGGAGTCACGCCTGGAACAAGCATGCAGCCAGCGGAGTCACACCTGGAACAAGCATGCAGCCAGCGGAGTCACACCTGGAACAAGCATGCAGCCAGCGGAGTCACGCCTGGAACAAGCATGCAGCCAGCGGAGTCACGCCTGGAACAAGCATGCAGCCAGCGGAGTCACACCTGGAACAAGCATGCAGCCAGCAGTCACACCTGGAGCAAGCATGCAGCCAGAGGAGTCACACCTGGAACAAGCATGCAACCAGCGGAGTCACGCCTGGAACAAGCATGCAGCCAGCGAAGTCACGCCTGGAACAAGTATGCAGCCAGCGGCGTCACGCCTGGAACAAGCATGCAGCCAGCAGAGTCACACCTGGAACAAGCATGCAGCCAGCGGAGTCACGCCTGGAACAAGCATGCAGCCAGCGGAGTCACGCCTGGAACAAGCATGCAGCCAGCGGAGTCACACCTGGAACAAGCATGCAGCCAGCGGAGTCACGCCTGGAACAAGCATGCAAGCAGCAGTCACGCCTGGAACAAGCATGCAAGCAGCAGAGTCACACCTGGAACAAGCATGCAGCCAGTGGAGTCACGCCTGGAACAAGCATGCAAGCAGCAGAGTCACACCTGGAACAAGCATGCAGCCAGCAGAGTCACACCTGGAACAAGCTTGCAGCCAGTGGAGTCACACCTGGAACAAGCACACAGCCAGTGCAGTCACACCTGGAACAAGCACACAGCCAGTGCAGTCACACCTGGAACAAGCATGAAGTAAATAGTGACATGACAGCGCTGGCCTACACTAACAAAGGGCGCACGCTTGCTGCGTGACACTTTGCATATTCTGACCACCACAGCTGATCGAGATCTGGGCTCTTATTAAACACAAGACATAGAAGGAAATAAATTCCAGCCATTTTTATTCCACTGAAATCTAAAAAGAAAAAAAAAAATTACCCACAATCGCTGGTCCTGTGCAAAATGTCAGGCCGCGACTGTACAATAAAAAAAAAACTTTTAAAAACAAAACAAAAAAAAAATCAATAATTATCCAGACATTTCTTTCATAAGAAACATTTCTCAAAAAATGTACACCAAGCTTTTTACAAAGCATGTTAAAAAATTTTTTTTTTTAACATCGTCTTTTGCTGATCACGTCTGCGCCGTCTCACACACAAAGTACGTGGCGACAGGCTGCTACACTTCTGTAACGTCTTGCAAGTCCTGCAGCGTACGCTTCCTTCTGTTTAAGACTTGGGATAAGAAAATAATAACTTAGGTTGGCGACTTAAAAAAAACAGGCGGCAGTCTTGTGCAGTGGCGAGTTCATAGCAGGCTTCGTACCATTCCACGCATTAGTGTAACAGCGGATGCTGGTGGATGAGTGGGCCCGAGACCCCTCATCGCTCTCCTGAACCGTTACTAGTATCTGCTGTATCTAACAGTCCCGACAAGTAGAAAGTAATTCAGTCCTGGCCAGGCAGTGCCACAGCCATCCTTCAGTCTGTGTCGATTTCACACGGGTTTAATCCATTGTCCTTCGCCTCCAGATATATCCTTTGGAAGTCTTTGTATCGCGGCGCGCAGCCCAGTCGGGGCTCCCCAAAGTGCAATCGTCCAGTGAACAAGAAGTCCCCCTGTCCGGCTCTGACGCCACATTTCAGAGGAGTCTTTATCTGTCCCTCCCAGCTCTCCTGGTCTTTGCTTTTCTGGAAAATCTTGTTTTTCTGTCGATAAAGCTTGTTGACAGAAATGGCTATGGATGATTCTTGTTGCTCTGGGTCGTTGGTAACTCCTGTGATGGAGCCTCTGACAACTGGAAACATAAGGAAAAGAATCCAAATATTAATATTTTGTAAGGTATATAATTTCTATTAAACCATAGTCCGATTTAGTGCTAGTGTTTATGGACGTTTGACTTTATCTCCCGTACATCTCTCCATCTGCTACCAGACTGACCATCAGACATATCTCGGTGATGGACCGATCAGAGAGAAACCTGTTGCCTGCCCGCATATTGCAGATACATTTCAGCATAACATCTATTGGAAATTAACCTAGTATGGCCGCCGCCTGTCAGGAGGTTTTAAGGGTTGTTCCTCTCATTTGTTCTCATCGTTCATGTAAACTGGTGTCAAAGGTCTGTGTACACTAGCCCTTACTAAGGATCCTCAGGGGTGGCGATACCTGAAGAACATATTATTCTGACACCATGGCCTCAATTCACTAAGCAGTTTAGACTAGTCTACAATGGTTTTTAGTCTACTGATGGTTTGGTGTAACGTTTTAGACCCGTTTGTAGACCTCGTCTAACATTAAGAGATTAGACCAGCTGATTTATTTCAGTAAAGTAATTCTGTGAGGTATTTTAGATGTGAGGATGGAACCTTTTGATTTAATTATGCAGGAGTTTAATTGTATGCAGAGGAGAGCTCGTCAGAGAAGAAGGATGTCAGTCATAGCTACTTGTTTGAATTGCATCTTTTGATCATTTCCCCTGCTTTACCAAATGGTTTAGATCAGGTCTAAAACATTTGGTAATTGTGAACTCCCCTTTGATGCAACTGACCAAACCATCAGTAGACTGAAAACCATGGGGGGGGGGGGGGGGTAATTGACGGTTGGAGAATTCAAAATCAATCCTGTTAGCAGTCAGGAGCAGTTTGGACATGTGCACACGATACAACTTCCTGTCAGATTACCCATTGATCGCACAGGAAATTGCATAGTGTGTACACAGCATTAGGGAGGAGGAGTGTCAGAAAGCTCAATAAACATTTCCTGGCAGGTTCACCCGTCACAAAACAATGGATGAGCACCTTGTAAACATATTTATGCACCTCAGGGGTGAATGGTGATGGGCTTATACAACTGCAACAATAAAATAATTCCATAAAACACTTCTGTTACTCACCAAAATCACTAATGCAGACTGCTAGGAGGACCTCTGTGTCGCTGCACGGTTGGCAGGGATCTACGGAGAGAAGACAAAGAGCGATAAGCGGATGTGAGACAATAGGCTCTCTGTCTCTGATCAGAGTTGCTGCAGCAGCAGAAATCGCTTTATTGCGCATTGTGGATAAACTGTGGAGACTGGAATTCTGGGGAGTTGGTGGATGAGAGTCAGAATACAACTGTAAGGCGCAAACATGCAATAAAACTGGATCGAGGCTCCCGCCCACACCGCACATCAAAACAGACTCTGCATTGTCTGCTGCACAAACTAACATTGCAGTGATTTCTGCTGTTATTGTGTTTCACTCCTTGTCATATCAATTCTCCCACCAGGAACAAAGCCAGTCAATGTTCTCACAACACACCAACCCTATAACACCTGGGACACAATACTAACACCAAGATAAGCAGCCTGTGCCCACTAGCATTGCTGGGTGACCCCATACAACAGTGATGGCTAACCTTGGCACTCCAGCTGTGGTGGAACTACAAGTCCCATGAGGCATTGCAATACTCTGACAGCTCTAAGCATAACTCGGGGAGGCAGAGGCATGATGAGATTTGTAGTTTTGTCACTGCTGGAGTGCCAAGGTTAACCATCACTGCCATACACCATGTAGTCTTCATGCAGTGACAAAGTAAAAGCATGATTAACTGTATATATGCTCCTAAAGCTTTGATGATACCAAGGCCTCCTTCTCTTTGTAGTCCTGACCTCCCCATGAAGGTTAATGATCAGGGGCGTAGCAATAGCCTGCTATGGGGCCTTAGAGAAGAGGTGGGCCCAGATGGTACTTGTGTTCACTCAGCGTTTTGCTTTGTCGCTCCACTTTGTCTCAGTGCTCATGGACTATACACAGTGTGTATTGCCTGAGAATGTATATAGACCAACTCCTATTCATAGGGTAGGGGAAGGTAGCATGGCTCAAGAGTGCCTACATCTGATGGCCTCACTAAAATTTTGCTATGGTGCCCCATATTATATAACTACGACACTGTTTCCCATGGTACCCGGGCCTCCTTATCTTTGTAGGTCGGACCTCCTCAGGAACGCTCTTTATGTAAACCAGGCCTCCTTCTCTTTGCAGGCCTGACTTCCTCATGAACGCTCTTGATGGTATCTGGACCTCCTCACCTTTGTAGGTCTCTTACCACAAAGCTTGGCTGTGAGGTGTCCAGAAAGTGACCGCAGCCTATGCAGAACTGTCTGACCTACAGCTTCTGGTCACAGGAACAGGGAAAGCAGATGGGTAGCACTTGTAAATCAAAAACACTGTCCTCACCCTTGCATGGGACCCTTTACTAAAAGGGACGGGAGGTTTCAGCAGCAGAAGTATTCTCCCTGCGCTGCCCCCCACCCTTCCCGCATAAATACTTTTTTTCTGCTTAGAGGCAGAGATTATCCATATAAGTAGTCATTTTCCACATTTGCCTAAAGCCAGAAGGCCATCCTCCTAAAACAGACATCAGTTTCTGCAGCCCTGGGCAGCAAGGCAAGGGAACAGTGTGCACTTGTAAAACAGTAAATGCAAGACCTGGCAAAGGAGATGTTACTTCAAGTGTGCTTTAACGTTTCCTGAATCACAGAACCAGAGCAGGAGTTCAGATCAGATGCTGACTCAGTAAAATGGCAGCCATTGTTATTCAAAATAGAAATGGCAGCCTCCATGGATAGCTCAGCTCAGGTTCACTTTAAGGCCTCTTTTCCACAGGCAGTTGAACTGTGTACTCAGCAAGCAGTAGTCAGGCAGCAGTGAGTAGTTGCCAGGCAACAGCAAGCAGTTGTGAGAGTTTGAGAGGCATTTTACTGCCCATAAACTGCCTGTGGAAAAAAAGAGTCCTTAGAGGTAGAAATGAAAACACTTTTGGGCGTGCAGCAGGATTATTTTGTGCAATCATGCAAACTATTTCAGTCACCTGATGATAGAAGCACTTCATACTAATTCACTGCCTGACTGGATTACAGAGGTGCTCAGGACTTGCTCTGCAAGCTCCACGCACACAACCACAAAACACCTTCTGACAGGTCCTCTGCAGGCTTTGTTGTGCGTGTGAGACTTGTGTGGATTAAGCAGGGCTCCCTGCCAGCCCAGAGGGAGGTGAGGTCATCGTGTGTCTCCAAAACAAAAATATGCCAGTTTCTTTCTTTTTACAAGTCAGGTCCCCAGAATGGCAGGTCACGACTTGCAACCAGACTCCATGGCTTAAATTCAGCCCACAAGTGACAGAGCCCCGAGGACATTTCAGCACAAGTCACCACAAGCTCTACCAGTTTTGGCAATCCAAGTATGACGGAAGAGACTCCGGCTGCAGAAACTACTCATGGTCTTTTGCAATCACTTTGCTACTACACACAAGAAGAGTTCATGGGATTGTCAGGTGTCTGCACTGCGGGGGCAGCCATGACACTTGTGGACGGAAATGATGACTGTACAAGGTATCTGTTGACATCACTCTGAACTATGTGGCCAAGATTCTGAAAAAAAAGTCAACACTGAACAATTTTTGTTTGCGAGTTACTGACCCTTTTAATAGGTTGTAATCATTTAAATAAATACAAAAATAGTTGGCTAGTCTCTTTCCCCCTACTTAGAGACAACAACAAATGGGGCCCCTCTGGGAAAACTTTTCAGATCCGAGGTAAAGGAAATACCAAGATACTTCTAGGTTTATCTTGGTTGGAGTAAGTGGAAGTAAGTGGATTACCTCAACAAGTGTCTGGGTATTTCCTTCACTTAGGACTGAAGATGTTCTTTTTGTAGAGGAGATGAAACCGCTTCAAGAATACAAAAAGATTTCTCCTTGGGCTTCAAGCATTTTCGTATTTATTCAGCAATGAAGAATACAGACCCTACCCATTTTAATTGCCACCCAATTCCCCCCCCCCCCCCCCCCCCAGTATCAATGTTAGTTCTGAAGAAATCACCTGCAAGGGCAGCTCAAGAAGTTATGGATCTAACTAAGGACACCCCAACAACGCGAGTTTTACTTTTGTGGACATTGCTGACCCATGCAAACTGACCATCTCCTTACATCCTGGCTGCAGAAACCGAGTCTTCCTAACACCTCATTTTCAAAGCAGCTCCTTAGCATGCATACTCCTACACAGCTGTAACCCTCTCTCTCAGGCCCAACCAGGGAGACCCTCTGGACAGTTGGACGCAGAAAGGTTGGCGTCTGAACGGCAGAATGCAAATTTCCCCTTGGAGAAGATCGAAGCCTCTTCTTACGGTGATCCCAACAAGCTCCCATTCATCGTGCTGAAAAGAGCAACGGTTTATTGCGTCTTTCCAAAGCTCAGGGGACTGTAATTCAACTACATGCAGAAGAATGGCAGCATTGTGTGGGTCAGCAGCCAAAATCTACGGGGAGGTTCTTTCTGGCAGTATCCTTAGGTAACCTGAAGCGGCTACTTTACTCCGGCCTTGGAGGTTCTTCTCCGCTGGCCCCAGGTGATGGAATTACACCACCCTTCACAAGTCGCAGCTGCTAGGAGAGGTTTACCCTCTGATCCCGGCGTTGCCGACTACAACATGGAGGTATGACAGAACGCACTTGTTAGGTAGCAAGCCTAAATTGATCTGGTGTTGCTATTCAGGTGGAGGGGGGGGGGGGGAGAGAGGAATCAGATTCCCGTAACAAGGACAGGTGAAACAAAACAACTGGACCACTGAGCCCAAACAGGAGGTTATCAAACTAAATTCACAGAAAAACACAAAAGACTGGACAAACTAAACTGGGGAAAAGTTTTGGAAGTATAAGGCCCACTAAGTCAATATTATAAACGTATAAGAATGACAAATCTACAGGAGATCAATGAATAAGTCACATCGCTAAAAAAATCAATGTAGATCTCCAGCTACAGACATGAGGTTTGAGCTTTCTGCATAGCCAGGATAATAGCTTCTAGCACCTGTAATGTATCCTCCCATTGTTGGCGGATAAGTACTGCAGATATCCATGTGCTATGCTCGCTGACACCAAACTACAGCTTCCACAGCTGGTGAAAGAGCGGGTCAAATGTACCATCAGTAGCGTTACCTCCCCTCACCCACCCTAAAACACCCAAATAAATGGAGGGGAGGGGGGGGGGGGGGGGGGGGGGAGGGGAACAAATCACAAGGCTAGTGGAGGTCATAAAGAACACTACCAGTGGTCCGATTTAAGTAGCTAGGCACAAAGCCTTAAAAAAAAACAAAAAACGAAACAGTTTAACCAGATATTGGATTCACGTTATTTCACAGGCACCAGGATAACGGTGCCAGGGCTTGGCTGTTAAATAGCCGATCTCCAGATCGTGTGATTGAGAAATAGGATGGGGTTAGTTTTAGGAGGGTTGGTATTAGCGGACGGGGAGAGCATTGTGTTAATAGTTAGGGAGTTGAGGTGTGGGAAGGGGTATTGCTGCCAGAGGGTTACACGTTTAGGTAGGGGTTTTGCTTCTGGAGGAGGATTAGTAGAGCGTTGGTTATACAACATTGCCAATATTCTACTTATGCCGCCCATTTTAACAAGCAGCTATTTTAATTGACCGATGCACTTTTGTGAGTCAATGACTGCTGGCCGGGCCATTAATGACCAAAGTGTGGGTAAAAATACAGGGCTGTGGAGTGGGAGTCAGAGCAATTGGGTACCTGGAGTCTGAGTCGGTGGTTTTAATAAAGTGAGGAGTCAGATGATTTTTAAACCAAATCCATAGCTTTTGTAAAAATTTGACTAAGGATTCGGAGTGATTTTGGGTACCCGGAGTCGGTGGTTTCATAAACTGAGGAGTCAGAGAAGTCCTCTCCTTCTTCTTTCAAAGTGGGGTGACGCCCGCGGAGCTGCTGGGAACGTCTTGAGGGGACCCTCGTCCTATCTTCAGCCGCGCTGCCTGGTCTCTCTTTACCACTCCCTGGGCTAAGTATCTTCCTTTGCACACCTTTCTCCTCTCATGCACTTCAGATATAGGCTGCTCCTGTGTATTTATTGCTTAGCAGTCTTCTCATTTTGTTTGTATTATTCACTTGGTTTTGTACTACAATTTGAGATATATGTTAGGAATGTAATATATGTTTACACACTATTGCACTTTACTGAACCCGGGTTCAACCTTTGTTGGGCTCTTATAGATGCCCACCAAGGTGATTTATTGTTCATAATTTATGTGTTTAGATCTGACCAATATATAAATGTGATGATAAGTTGTACTTGATTGTATAGGCTCTTATTCATTTGGCAGGATTTATTGTAGCTGAAGTTAATAGGATTATGTGGTCTGTTTTAAGTGATTTTAAACTTAGTTGAATATTCATTAAATGTCTCCTATACAATATAATATAAATTGTAAAGAGGATGCAGTTCAAACTCCTGACTCTAACATACAAAGCCCTCCATGAGTTGTCTCCTCCATACATCTCCTCACTAATCTCAAGATATTGTCCCTCCCGCAACCTTCGCTCCTCCCAAGAAATTCTCCTGGCCTCTAAGCTGATCACCTCCTCTCATGCTCGCATCCAGGACTTTACACGAGCATCAGCCCTTATCTGGAACTCTCTTCCACAGCCTATACGTCATGCTCCAAACCTGGACATCTTCAAACGCACTCTTAAAACACACCTTTTCAGACAAGCTTATAACATTCTATAGCCCTTTATTTACTTATTTGTCACAATGTAATCAGAGGCAAAGAATCACTGCCTCATCCATCCTCCACCCCCTTACCTAGTGTGTCCCCAACTACCCATTAGATTGTAAGCTCGCAAGGGCAGGGTCATCCTCCTAATGTTTACTGTTTTTGTAACAATATTTGTGCTGCTTGGAACTCTGCTGTATATTTGTTAGTTGTATCTATGTTCCCCTTGTCGTCTTATTGTGCTTTGTAAAGCGCTGCGGAATATGTTGGCGCTATATAAATAAAAAATAATAATAATAATAAATTATGTATCAATAAATGTTGTTATACTTTTGAGTAGTGCTGTCTATATGGGCTTTCTTTTTCTCGGTTTATATAAGGATTTGTATCAGCTGTAACAAAAAAAAATGTTTTTATGTTATTATGTGGTTTCTTTTTATGTTTTAAAGCAGAGAGGAGGTTGTGAGTTCAGGTGCGCTTTAGGAGAGAATCTTCTGAGGACGGGTGCATGGTGGAGGAGGCCTAGTACTTCTGAGGAGGACGGGTGCATGGTGGAGGAGGCCTAGTACTTCTGAGGAGGACGGGTGCATGGTGGAGGAGGCCTAGTACTTCTGAGGACGGATGCATGGTGGAGGAGGCCTAGTACTTCTGAGGAGGACGGGTGCATGGTGGAGGAGGCCTAGTACTTCTGAGGAGGACGGGTGCATGGTGGAGGAGGCCTAGTACTTCTGAGGAGGACGGGTGCATGGTGGAGGGGGCCTGACTAGGCCTATCTGCCCACACTGGAATGATTTCCCTTGATGTGATTGCAGATAATGTGCTCACTTTAACCTCTATGAAGAGGAATCAGAGCCCCGGGACCAGACAAGTCACATTACACAGTGCAGGAGGGGGATTCAAAGGAGGACACAACAAGAAACTGCAGCATCTTGACAGACTTCTTGAAACACCAAAGAGGTCTCGCGGCTTAACCCCAGCTGCCCATACAAGCACCTGACAGCTTAGGCCTTTACAACTCCCCCAAGATGAGAAATCGCAAGAGTGCAATTCATGAGCGTTCTACTAAAAAGAAGACCTTTTCTTCTCTCTCTCTGGCCTTTCCGAGATTCCTCCCCGCAGCTGTGTAGCACTTTTCAGTTTAATTGTCTGTCAAGCTAAGTTGTTATTCCACTTCAAAACACTTGTACTACTTTTCTCAGGTATGTGCACCGCCGGGTTCCTGTGTTACAATGGAATGCAACGTGTATATATAGGGAAGACTTTCAATAGATTGTCTACTGCTTCAGCTTGCTGGGTAATCTGTAACTTAAAGACAAAAATGTAAGCGGACCTGAACTCAGAACTTCCTCTCTGCTGTAAAAAATATGCAACAGCATAATAACCTTTACAGAAAAACATTTTTCTGTTACAACAGATACAAATCCTGAAATAAATCTGCAATGTGTCTACATCCTGCTTTCATGATCAGTCATAATTTCGATTTTTTTTTTAAACAGACCAATTGGTATTGATTGGGTTGTACACAAAATTTCAGTCGATCGGGGAAGGGGAGGAGGCGTGGTAGATTGATGGCCCACGGTGTTGCACTGCATCGAATTTCAAAAGCTCTCAACATGAAAATCGATCTGCAGCGAATGATAGGGATAGATCCCTCTTTGATCAGAAAGGGATCGATAGTTTTGCCACATCGGGTGGCCATCTATTTGAGTAGGATTAACACTGACTTATGGGGAAACATAACATCGGTCACCCCACAGCCTTGCAGACGGCACAATGTCTATTGATTGAGTCATTTTACCAATTACTGTAGGTGAATTCTCTAAACAGCCTCCGCTCCTCCCAAGAAATTCTCCTGGCCTCTAAGCTGATCACCTCCTCTCATGCTCGCATCCAGGACTTTACACGAGCATCATCCCTTATCTGGAACTCTCTTCCACAGCCTGTACATCATGCTCCAAACCTGGACATCTCCAAAAGCACTCTTAAAACACACCTTTTCAGACAAGCTTATAACATTCTATAGCCCTTATCTGTCACAATCTAATCAGAGGCAAAGGGTCACTGCCTCATCCATCCTCCACCCCCTTACCTAGTGTGTCCCCCACTACCCATTAGATTGTAAGCTTGCAAGGGCAGGGTCCTCCTCCTAATGTTTACTGTTTTTGTCACAATATTTATGCTGCTTGGAACTCTGTTGTACATTTTGTTAGTGTATCTATGTTCCCCTTGTCATCTTATTGTGCTTTGTAAAGCGCTGCGGAATATGTTGGCGCTATATAAATAAAAAAATAAATAAATAAATAATAATAATTAGCATTGCTTCCTGCTTTGTGCAATTTAGAACAACAGAATAACCCACGGGGCGACATCAACAGTCTGTCCTGTGTTAATCAGAATGTTGAGAGCATTAGGAGTCAAATCTGCAATAATGTATTACCGTTTAAGGTTTATGGGTGTATTAGAATAGCTTTTAAAGGACAACTATCAAAAAAAAAAATGTTTCAAACATAATTATAAAGAGACCAGCAGACTGATCTATTCTTTATAAGAAAAGTGTTGATCATTAACAAAAGTGCAGATCAGTTCAAGTGACTGGAGCTAGAAATCATTACTATGCTGGGGAATGATGGCTGAGCCTCCCCCCTTTGTTATGACAGTTTCCTTACAAACCAGAAGCTTGTGTCATTGTTCAGTAATTAATTAGCACTAAGAGTCCACAAGAAGGGATTAGCACCTATTCATAGAGGCCTCTGACTCCTCTCAATTCAGCCATTTAATTGCCATCATTGTGCCCTTCACAGCAAACCTCCTCCCAGCCAAGTACTCAGCAGCGCAGGACTTAAGGCCCATACACACGTCGGATTTTAGCGAACGACCCGTCGTTTGAACGTTCCGTTGTTTGGACGTTTCCGCGTGAAATCCGACGTGTGTACAGACTATTGTTCGGGTGATAAGACTGGTTACCAATGATCCGCCGGGCTCATATGCTCATTTCCCCTAGAAAGAAAATCTGCAGCAAAGTCCCTGTGATGGAAGACTGTATCTCTTTCTGATCCACACCCCAGAAGCCACCACCTAGTGGTACTCTACAGGAGCTCAGTAGCAGGCCCACCCTAAAGACAGAGACGGGTCCCTTCTGGGCGAGGAGACTGCTAACCCCACTATGGAAAATACAGGCAAAGAGCAAATCAATACAGCACTGAATTAATCAGCACTCACCTTACAACATTTATTTATAGGTTTAAAAGGACATTAAAATTGGTGAGTAGTATTCAAAGAGGAGGACAGTATTTGCTTCACCAGATGACCATATTGTTAACCCAATCACATCAGCAGTGGAAGGAAGGCTATCTGTTCATTAAAGCTGGTCATGGATGTTGGCAGGACATGTAGGCAGGTTTTGACTACTCAATAATACTTTGTGTATATAGCACAATACAACACGTGTGGAAGGGATGCCCATAATTATGGGACCATCTAGGAAACACAACCAAGCTTATTTCATCTTGCCCGGTGATTGGTCAACCAGAGCTTATATGTGGTAATTACTCGGTGATAACAGACATGGAACCATCTAGGGGACCCAACCAGGTTTGTTGGGCCTTGCCCAGTGATTGGTCAGTCAGAGCTTATCTGTGGAAGCCACATGGTGATAACAGACACGGAACCATGTGGAAAACCATCCAGGCTTGTTGGACCTTGCTCAGTGATTGGTCAGCCAGAGATGGTCTGTGGAAGTCACACAGTGATAACAGATACGGAACCATCTAAGGGACCCACCAAGGTTTGTTGGGCCTTGCCCAGTGATTGCTCAGCCATTGGTTGTGTGTGGAAGCCACACAATGTCATATACATGAGATCAAGTTCCCATTCTGATCAGGACTACCCAGATGGAGAAAGTGATGTCTTATATTTATTGGCATTATCAGGAAGTAAGAGCAGGTTGGCATTTTGTTATTTCACCACTACTGAGGAGGCACCTAGCCTATCATTCAAAGACATCAGAGGAGAGCAGGAGAAAGGCAAGGTCATCTGTATGGCTGAGGCTCCATGGTTTATATTGAACCAGCACACAAAATGGCTACGTCCTCTCTTGTGAACTCAACAGGAACAATTAACTACTTGTCCTAAATTGGAAGGAAGTACAATAGATGTTTATCATGGGGAGTTGAGACAACCAGCTCCTTCTAGTTCCTCATAAAGCATGCGATAGCTCACTCCTCCAGCCTGCCTTGCCAGCAGCACTAGATGCCATTAAGATAAAAAAAAAAAAAAAGTTAACTAACTACCGACTCTTTCCACTCTGTCGCACAGCAAATGACCCAGGAAGACGATCAGATTAAATTAACAAAATCCGCCCATTTATAAGCAAGGCCTGTGATATGTAGTTTCTTAAAGTAAACCTGTGATGACAACCCCTACTCCCCCTCCCCCCCCCTCCCGAAAAAAAAACAAACAAAAAAACAACAAAACAAAAAAAAACCACACCAACACACAACGGTAGCATCAACACATTAGACAAGCCCTTGTTGGAGTTGCTAAGAGGGTCCCAGCACTGGATTAGTGGGGGCATGGGGAATTATCCAGAGGCATCCAAATCGTACTGCCCCCCCCCCCTACCAGGTACACTTTAAAGAGAACCCGAGCTGAAGCTCATACTTACCTAAGGAGAGGGAAGACTCTGGATCGTAATGAGGCTTCCCATGCTGACCTCCGGTCCCTCGATCAGCTGGATGGTCCACGCTCCTCTTCTGGAACAAGTGGGGCCGTACTACAGCCACACAAGCACAGCTGTACCTGCGCAGTCGTTTCTCATGCACGAGCAGCTCCAGCTTACTGCGCAGGCACGGCTGTACTCACACAGGAACAGTAAGGTCACATTCATGCTGGAAGTGGAGCCCACACACCTGATCAGTTTACTGGCAAGCCCCTGTCTGTAATCTTTGGAGGGTCTGCACTCGGAGGACAGCAAAGAAAGCCTCATTAGGATCCAGGGGAAGCTGAAGATTGCTGGAGGAGGTGGGGATGGTCAGTGGACCGGAGGGCACAGTGAGGATCCTCATTAGGGTCCAGAACCTTCCCTCTTAGGTAAGTATGATTTTGTACCAGAGCAGGTTGGGACAGTCAGTGGTATTCTGAAGATTGCTGGAGGTGGTGGGGATGGTCAGTGGACCGGAGGACACAGTGAGGAGCCTCAGGGTCCAGAAGCTTAATTCTTAAGTATGTGATTTTGCATTCGGACATAAAGCCGAATACACCACCTAACTTGTTTTCAGAGAATGTCTTCTTACATGATTTGCGTGGAAAATTACACACAACTTCTGTGATTAAAGATTGTCAAAAAGAGGCTCCTAAATTTCAAGTTAATGCACAATTTATGTACATTTTATGCAAATTATGCAGTTTGGAACTGGATCAAAGCCATCAGGTATTGCACTGGATTGATCTGATTCCAAGCGGCATATATTTTTATAAAATGTGCATCAAAATTTACAGCCACTCTTTGGCCATGTCTTGGGGTGATGTACTTGTTGGAACCTGCCTTCATTCAGAGCACATAGCATATACAGCTATAACCCCAGTTAACGAATGAGATAGGGACTGTAGGTTTGTTCTTAACCTGTATCTGTTCTTAAGTTGGCCATCTCTGTGCCCCCCTGTGCCTCCAGTGTCCCCCTCTGTGTCACCTCTGCCCCCTGTACCTCCTCTGTGCCTCCAGTGTCCCGCTGTGTCACCTCTGCCCCCTGTACCTCCTCTGTGCCCCCCTGTGCCTCCAGTTTCCCTCTCTGTGTCACCTCTGACCCCTGTACCTGCTTATACAAGTTTAAAAGCCATTTTTGGGCAGACTTAACGAAGGGCATGGATTGCCCAAAACTATTGTCACCTATATCCTGTTGTGCTCTGAATAAAAGCCCTGGTGTGCTGCAACGCTAGTTCATTTTCGCCGATGTTTTTGGTGATAGACAAGACACAGAACATTTCTCCTGGCGGACTCAAAGTGTCAGAGCTGCAGCCACTAGGACACGCTCTATAGGCAGTAGAAGTGTTAGGGAGTCTTGCCTGTAGCTTCTGGCGCAGTCTTGCCCTTTCTCACACCTTACCAACAGCCAGAAAAGCGTGACCACTAGGTCTGGGCACCACAGGCCCAAACTCACAGGTAAGATTATAAGCACACAAGTCATTCAGCAGCACCTAAGCTGTGTCCAGCACAATATTTACCATTCCTCTTCCCTGCTAGAGTCTCCGAGGTACGTATACGGACTTAATATGTTTGTTCAGTCACAGTAAGCTGATTTCTGGAAGGAGGTGGCGATATCGTGCGAGCGTCAACAGCCGATGGAGCGGAAAATTTACAGCAAGCTCCATTTCCTCATTTAGGAAACGGTGCCAGAGATTTCATTAACCGAGTTAATCAGTCAACTAGTAAGGCGTTAAAACACAAGACGTGCCCCCAAGGATAAACAGCGCCGGTAAGCCCAGGCACTCCTTACCAGGAGGTCAAACTAGGAACACGAGGAATTCTGAAAACGAGAAAATCACGTTCTGTTCTGCTGGCTGAAACGATCGTCTAATTTCTAAAATATAAAAGGTTGTCATTAGTAAAATAAAAATGATACCCAACGGAGGCCCCATGACTGAGCAAACCAACCGCTCACAAAAGCCACAGAGCGCTAAAGGGACATACACATGATGGATAAAGATCTCCTGATGATTGCTTCAGGAGACTGTTTACGTGCAATCAGTGTACAGATGTGCTGCAGGGCTCTTTACCACACAGCCCTGTTCGGTTCTATGGAGGGGGATGAGCAGGAGTAAAATACACTAATCAGCCAAGTATTAGGGTGAATAATGTCACCTGAAATGATCACAAACATTCGTTACAGGCAAGGATATTGACCAAAAATTATGATATATTGATGTCTCCTCCACGAGGTGCCTTCAGCTCTTACACCCCCTCCCCCTCTACACAGAACAGTGCAAGAGGAAGCACAGCAGCCTTTCTGTACAGCCATTGTTTCTTATAATCACCTAAAACAATCACCAACCATAATTTGTGGGGTCAGTTATGTGCGTATCTACCTTCACTGCTAATAACACTACACACTAATCTGCTCCAACATCTACAGCTATGTGTACACACACACACTATACAAACGTCGGTGGAAACAATGATCACTGTGAACAATGTACCCGAATGATGACGAATGACTAATATCGGGAATTTTGTCCAATTCATCTGATGACTCAACTAAGGGGACTGCTGGACAGATATTGTGTAGTCAGCCACGTGTGTACAATGTGGTTTTAAAACAACATTGTTCCACAGAATGGTCGCAGGTCATGCGTAACGTCACTTCCGCGCACCGTATTTAAATGAGTTGGTCGTATGCAATATATGTGTTTAGACATTTATGTGTTTAAACATTTAAAAGAGATATCCACATTGAACTAAATATAGTCCCTTTGGGTCACAGGTTCAAGTATGTGGTCACACAGGACATCCACTGACCTATAGAAACAAACAATCTAAAGGCAAAAACTCAAATACACCAACAAATAGTTCAGTAATCAAAGTGCTCAAATGTTACTTTTTGTGAAGAACCAAAGCCGAATTTAGGCCAAGGCCACCTAGGCCATGGCCTAGGGCACCACAGGAGCAAGGGCATCAAAGCAGCAGGCTAAACTGGTGCAAGCTTGCACATGCTGCAATGCAGGGAGATCAGGCAAGTGTCTGACCGTGGTACTCTGCTGCTAGCAGCCTGTGCAGCAGCCATCTTGTTCTCTGTGCACGTTTGCATTGTGACTGGTGGCTATGGACTTGGGCAGCATTGGAGACAGAAAGGAAGAGAAAGCTTTTGCACTGGAGACGAGATGAGAAATCAGTGACACAGATGGCTGCTGCGGTGTGAAGGTGAGTTGGCTACCTATACTCCTATACTGAAGGGGGTGGGAAAGGGGGGGGGGGATTAAGGGAAAGGGGGAGGGGGTCATCTGCCTACCTATACTGGAGGGGTCATCTGGCTACCTATAGTAAAGGAAGGGTGGGGGGGAGGGGTCACCTGGCTACCTATACTGGAGGGAAGAGAGGGGAATAATCTTGCTGCCTATACCAAAGGGGGGCAACTGGTAACAGTGGCCTTGAGCATTAAAGAGTACAAATCTGTAAAAAATTTGATCACATGACCTGAAGAAACTGTGTTCAGGGAGTCAGTAGTGGGCTCGAGGGGAGGGGCTGGTGCATCATCAGTGTCAAGACAGCAGGAGGGAGGGGCAAAGACAGCCTCTCTGGGATGACTGAATCCTACAGCATCAGCAGTCTGCGGTCCAGGAAGTCCAGACCAGTTACTCTAAAAGTGATTTATTTGGCATCAGTTAATCGGGGAGCCTTTACAGAGATAGAAACAAGTCCTGAAACTCAGAGCTTCACAAATCTAGAAAAAAACATCTACCCCTGATTGAGGCTTTATATAAATGAACCAAGTCTACAACTTGACAAGAGATAAAAATAAAAAATAATAGTAATCACAGCACGCTGCCCCGTGTCACAGCTTTTCGGGTGTGTCAAACAGGCGAATACAAAAACACACGCCCCACTTGTTTTATTATTCCAATTCTATAAATTGCCAGCGCTCAGCTGAGTCAGGAGCTCTGGGAGGCTCTGCAGGCTCAACAGCTATAATCACCGCATTGTCAGCGCTCCACCGTGTGTAAGGCAGGTGGACGGCTATTAAAGTATTTGAAAACTGGGTGTATGTTGTGTTGTAAGCTTCATCACAACTAATTAAATGGGGATAAGCCAAGAGTTTTAACAGCTAATCACTTGCAGCAGCCAATCAGGGCGCTGTGCTGATACGTGAGTGGGTGATGTCATTAAACAGGTCACTCTTAGTAATGCTGTAATGAGGTTTACGGGGCAAGGAGGGTAGACAAGACAAGACAAATAACATTTATATTGCGCTTTTCTCCTTGCGGACTCAAAGCGCCAGAGCAGAGCAGCAGCCACTAGGGCGCGCTCTATTGGCATTAGCAGTGTAAGGGAGACTTGCCAAAGGTCTCCTACTGAATTAGTGCTGGCTTACTGAACAGGCAGAGCCGAGATTCGAACCCTGGTCTCCTGTGTCAGAGGCAGAGCCCTCAACCAGGGTAGCTACCGACAATTAAACAGCAAAAACAAAAAGTGCCTAAGCAATAAAAGCGACTGAGAAACTTAAAAACAAATACAGGGTTTTAACCCAAACTAATGAAAGAACGACTGTCATGCCAATGGGGGGGGGGGGGGGGGGGTATGGGGAAAGACTTGGTATTTCTCAAGTAAAAACAGGCTCCAAGTACCCAAGCTTGGCCTAAAAGCAAGAAATCACAGCAATTACTATGGCTACTAGGATATCGAGGAGATCAAGAGCCCCCACAACTCAGTCCATGGGGAGAAGCTCTAGAAAACCTTTAGAACTCAACCAAAATTTAAACCGTATCAATATTTCAGTGGACAAAGATCTGTTCACCAAACTTGTCTTTTTTTCCACAAATTTGAAGCGTGGGGGAGGGTCAAAACCTGCCTGATCCCATTGGAAAGATGCCATTCTCCTCAGAGACAACATAGGAAGTGATGGAATCTCTCTGAAGGTAACAGCAGCCTCAGAAGGTTCAAACCATTCCAGCAGAAGAGACTTCATCATGCCTCATCACCAGATGACAATGCCCTACTTGAGGGGAGATCCTTCCAACAGGAAGCAAACAGCAATAAAACCCAGATACAAATCTTAATTTTATCTCAGAAGTCATAAAACAAGTTTTGGAAAAACTGCAAATCCCAGCAAGCCCTATCATAACAAAGTGATTCAACGGGTGGATTTGTACAGGAAAGAAGAAAATTGTAACTAAAAAAGGACAGACTTCTATCACTAATGAAATCTGCAGATGCACATGAAAAAAAAATTGCTTTCTCCTAGACTGTAGAGGAATCCATGAAGAGAGATTAGTAGGATTAAATGAAATTGGAGCGATCATCTTTCCAGTATCCACAGTGCCACCTAGCGAACAAGCAGCAGATTGCAAAAAAATGTGGAATTTTCATCTGTTTCAAGACAAGTTGAGGATGAAGAAGGTTTAAAAAACAAAAAAAGATAAAAAATAAATTAACGTTGGGGTTTCCTTAAGATGTTCCCTTACCAGAAATAGCGTGCAAGTCTGAGAGCGTCCTTCGGCTTATAAGCTCATACTGGAAAGCCGTGATTTTTCGACTGATGTCCAGCTGGGGAGTAGCCTCAATGAACAAAACTCCTTGGTCCTGGGCAAAGCAGTAGACCTTCTGTGGTGCATGTTCACCATCCTGAATCAACATTTTCAGTTCTCCAGTCTTTTCCAAATAAATATTAGATCCTTTGGAATCTTTGAAAGGCTTTATACAAACAGTCAAGTGGTCGGAGGAGGACAAGGTGTTGGGGAGAAGGTTGACTATGAGGGCTCCTGTTGGGTACATCCACTCGACTGATCCTTCTGCACATCGGAGGTAGACCTGCTCCACTTCCTTTTTGTGCGGCTCATGGGTCAATCCGCTAAACAGTAAGAGGAACAGACAACAAGCATTAAAGTCTAAACACCATAATTTGAAAAAACAGACAAACAAGAACAGAACTGCCTTCACGTTTAAAATGCAGATATGTAGCCTACAGTAAATGTTCATTCCTATGAATAAGGATTCTTAACAGTTGCAAAATTTTACATAACCATTTTTGCCAGCGGCTATTTTGTAATTGAAATAAGAGGAAAGGGGTTTTCAGTTGTTCTGAAGTGACAAGTTTATACTGATATTACAGACAACCTTTAGTAAGAAAGACAAATTATCCCTAAAACAAAAACAAAAAAAAGCAACTAAAGCTGGTGTCTGGCTTTGCAGTTTTTATTTGTTGTTGATGGCTCTAGCTCCTAAAATTGTCCTAGTGGCGCATTGAACATCTTCTACCAACCAGTCCACCTCTGATATTGGGGTCAGGTTTACCATAGTCTTCTACCAACCAGCCCCCCTATGATATTAGGGGTCAGGGTTAACATAGTCTTCTACCAACCAGCCCAGCTCTGATACTAGGGTCAGAGCTACCATAGTTTTCTACCAACTTGTCCACCTCTGATATAAGGTTTGGGGGCTACCATAGTCTTCTCCCAACTTGTCCACCTCTGATATTTAGAGTCAGGGCTACCAGTCTTCTACCACATATAAGGGGACCCACATTCATTTTTGTGCAGGGCCTCTATTCTCAGGGTGCTCGGGTTCAGTCACAATTGAAACAGATTGCCTTTGTAGGACATGGTCTAGCAAGTAGATCAAGACTTGATATTAAACAGAGCAGTTGTTGAAGCTACAATCTCTGCAGACCTCATTTTTGGTACATAGTGAGCTACTGGCTGCCTGATGCACCCAAGTCACTGGTACCAGAATGCTGGGACATGTCATTCAGGGGAGGAGTAAGCCTGCCTGAAATCTACAAAACAAATCTTTTTTATCCTGTCTGTTTGAACTTGTAATTCCACCACAGGTATCTCATCTAGCATACCTTCCAATTCAGCCAACTATGAGGTTAGAAAATATGTTTTGGGTAGCGATTAATCTAGTTCCAACAATGCCATAGGGAACTTCATGGAACCTGTGATGTGCAACAGGAACACATTGCAGCTTAAAGTTTATCGTTCCAGGTGATCACATTCCCTGTTGGAATAACTGGTAGAAAAGGCATCAGATTATAGATCTGTACATTAAGCTGAGCTGCAACAGCCAACCAACGACTAATCCAACAGCTACCGGGTCACCACAATGAGAATAAAGACCGATTATGCATTATACACTACACCAAAAAGAGGACTTCCATTCTTCTGTGAAAATATCCATCACAATATCAATGAGACCCAACACTTCATCTATTCTGGGGCTACCAATTCATTTTGAGGTCCTCTGATTCAACGCAAGCTTGTTTTGGAAAGGGTGGCCACAACACTGCAGTTATCTAAAGATGATGCAAACCGTAAACCATCCCAAGTATTCTCAGAAGATAAGTTGGCCTGCTGCACAAATACTAAAATGTTAACACTTGGCTGACCCTAGACCATATCGCCTTCCAAGGCATCCTCCTGCAGCTCCTGGAAAAGGAGTAGCTTTTATTTTAGAGTGGTAAGCAAGAATCTGGAAGATGCAAGTCCCCATGGTGGCTCTGTTTCCCTGACTTGCAAGTCCACCATCCTGTGTGTCACCAACCTCCGTGACTAAGTCACACATAACTTTTCTGAGCAACTTACACCCACAGCTATGTCCAGGAAATGAAGGGCACCTCTTAGCTCTGCGTCAGC
The DNA here is from genome assembly GCF_040937935.1 of Hyperolius riggenbachi. Taxonomy (NCBI): domain Eukaryota; kingdom Metazoa; phylum Chordata; class Amphibia; order Anura; family Hyperoliidae; genus Hyperolius; species Hyperolius riggenbachi. The sequence goes on along the minus strand of NC_090657.1, from coordinate 216,337,092 downwards.
CATTTCCCCAGCCTAAATCATCTCCAAAGAGCAGCCCATCCTATTGCTGAGCCTTGTCCCTCTGAGTCTAGTTTTACAGATTGGTAGACAAGACACATTTAAAGCTTAAGCAGCCCATACACTCAGCCGATTTTCTGGCCGACCGATCGATCCCAATCGATCGATCGATCGATCGATCGATTGCAAATCGGTTGGCCAATCGACCGATCGACGGCCGATTTCGATCGATTTCGATGGATTTCCATCGAACTTGCAGGGTGGAAAATTTAGGTCGATCTGATGAGATTGCTTATCAGTTTGCATTGGCCTTAATGGAAATCTGATGGCAAAAAAATGCCATCAGATCGAATTTCAATAGATTTCAAACTGAAATCTATTGGAATTCTATCCTGGTAAAAAATGTTCTAAAAACGCATCAGATAGATCATCAGATGCATTTCTTATCTATCTGTTGCCAATCTGACGAGTGTATGGGCACCTTTATACTTCAACTCACAAGTACCCTTTAAGAGCGAATGCTCTTCCTATAAGTAAAATGACTTTTCTGGGGGTCTGCTAAGTGCTACAAAGAGGCCCCATTGTAAAGCAATGACCACCTGATTATCAGCTGTCTTTTACTGGGGTTGGGACTGGGTAAACCTTGGAGCTGAAAGCAGCACAGAGCCAACCTTTGACTTCAATCAGCTGTAGGTTATAAAAAAAAAACACATGAGGGGAGGGAAAATAGTGTAATGACTTTATTGTCTATTGTAGAGTAGTTAGTCCAGTGCTGGCATGTTGTTTGTAGCTTGTAACCTTTGCAGCAATGCTTGCAGACAGAGGAGTGCCAGAGGAAGAGATAATCAGTCCTAATATTCCTGACCAGGTCTGGCATTCTGCCTCCAGTATGCAAACTGCAGGATTCAGATACAACAGGACCGACACATTCTTAATAAATCACATAAGTGCAGGGAAATGGAACAAGACTATTCTGATGATAGTAGTGTCCTCCTAGCAGCACTGTGACTATTCTGATGATAGTAGTGTCCTCCTAGCAGCGCTGTGACTATTCTGATGATAGTAGTGTCCTCCTAGCAGCGCTGTGACTATTCTGATGATAGTAGTGTCCTCCTAACAGCACTGTGACTATTCTGATGATAGTAGTGTTCTCCTAGCAGCACTGTGACTATTCTGATGATAGTAGTGTCCTCCTAACAGCACTGTGACTATTCTGATGATAGTAGTGTCCTCCTAGCAGCACTGTGACTATTCTGATGATAGTAGTGTCCTCCTAGCAGCGCTGTGACTATTCTGATGATAGTAGTGTCCTCCTAACAGCACTGTGACTATTCTGATGATAGTAGTGTCCTCCTAGCAGCACTGTGACTATTCTGATGATAGTAGTGTCCTCCTAGCAGCGCTGTGACTATTCTGATGATAGTAGTGTCCTCCTAGCAGCGCTGTGACTATTCTGATGATAGTAGTGCCCACTAGCACCCTAGTGACTATTATGATAGTAGTGCCCCCCTAGGACCCTAGCAGCACTGTGACTATTCTGGTGACAGTAACGTCCCTTCCCAGGATTGTGCTTATTCTGCTGACAGTAGTATTCTCATCAAAGACTGTGACTATTCTGATGACTGTAGCGATTGCCCAGCAGCAGCAGCAGAGCTCCAAACTGTGAATATTCTGGCTATAGCAGTGTCTCCCTAGCAGTGGTAGATCCAGACTGTGACTATTCTGGTGACAGCAGTGTCCCCCCAGCAGAGGACTAGGTTGGCTCTTACCTCCCCTTCCAGTTGCACAGGTCGCTGGTATACTGGATGGCGCTCCCTCTGCCCATCACAATGACAGTGAAGACACTCAGAAGGATCCTCCTGATCATGATTGCGGCCAGCTGAGCTCAGTGAGGTGCAATAGTCCAGGCGGGAGAGGCAGTGCCAGGAGCACAGGGCATTGCCCAGCGCAGCACAGCTGACTTCTCTATCCAGGAGCTCCGAGACGTTCTCTCCCCATCACTGGTACGGCCAGACCTCCAGCAACAACTTCTCCAGACTCAGCAGACTTTGCACTGACTACCCTGCACTGCTCAGCGCTCACACCGCTCTCGGCACGCCCCCGGGGTGTGGCCTTCACCCAGCTCTGCGCCCACAGCGCTCCTGCTACGCCCCCGGGGTGTGGCCTGCACAGGGCATTGGTCAGAAGTTTCTCTGCCACACCCTCCACTTCTTTTTGCGAAGCGGCTGCACTTGTAGAACTTTTACAAACTATATTTAAACTATACGCAGCTGTACAAGAAACGCTACACCCTCGTAAAGTCTTATTTACTTCAGCCTAATTGTGTTCCTCTCCTTGGGGGTATGGGAGGGACACTGCAGCACGACTGCCATAGAGAGAGAGAGATGTCACATCGCTGCAGCACAGGCTCAAATGTCACTGCACTATCCTAGTCCCTCTCTGGGCATGCACAGGTTAATTCTTCCCAGGAGATTCCATTAATTGGGTCAAATATGCTGGAGATCGATCTTTATTACTGGCCATACATTTATCGATTTTGTGGCCCAATTGACCAGCTGGGGGTTCAGTTGCATTTGACTGTAGAGGTAGTATTATTATTTAGTATAATAATACTACTACTACCTCTACAGACGTATTGCACAAACGTCATTGCCGCCTCGCACCAGATTGACCACGTCAGCCTAATGCCGGGAATACACGGTTTGTTTTTGAGGCAGATAGATGGTTAGATAGATAATTTCCGACATGTCCGATCTCCCGTTCGATCGTTTTGCTACAAACACAATCGCTCCACAAATCGATTTTGTGAGCGTTCATCGCTCTTCCTATACCCTCCATTATAGCAAAATCACCCCCAAAATGGTCCAGGCACCGCTTTGCTGCACGCACAGCTCACGATCCGCGCTGATATGAACCTTCTCATAGACAATCATTGCACAAGCGTTTTGGGGGTGATTTTAAAAATAATCTGCGCTTGAAAAAAGGCTGAAAACGCCTCTAGTGTGAACGAGCCCTAAGACCTTTTTTCCCCACAGGTACAACCACTTCAGCCCGAGAGCAATTTTCACATATAGGCGCTGCTCCCATTCATTCGCCAATAACTTTATTACTACTTATCACACCAAAATGATCTATATATTGTTTTTTTCAGGGCAAATTCGGCTTTTAGAGTGTGCTAATTTTGTTTAGTAATCAACTTATTTTCTATGCATTTTAAATGGCAAATAAGGGAAAAAATTTAAAAAACAAACTATTTCTCCATTTACATCCATTATAGCTTTACATTAAACAGTGCTGACTATAAGTTAAACCCACTAATTGTATTTGCTCATCCATCCTGGTTATTGCAACATTTAGATTATGTTCCTAGCACAAAGTATGGTGACAATATTGTATTTGGAAATAAAGGTGTCTTTTTTCTGTTTTTTGTTTTCTCGTTGTACACTATCGATGATTACAAGGCCTTATTTTGAAAAATAATAGTTTTATACCCTCATGGCATACATATTTAAAAAGCCAGGTTCCTAAGGTAATAATATGTGTTGTTTCTTTCATATTCTGTCACTTTGTTTTCATTTTACAAGTCTTTTATTTTAGTACAGAATATGTGAAATTTAATTTCTTTTGATTCAATTTGTGACTAAAAAAAAATACAGGCGACATGCGCCTCAACCCTAAAACTCTTTCAACTCTTTTCTACTACTTATCACGGTTAAAATGATACCACATACTGTATGTCACTTGTAGTGTTTCCCAAGTTTGATCATAATTCTGAAAATGACTTTTTATGTTTGATTGAGTTTGTCCCTACCTATTTTTCATGTGACGTGGTTCACAACTTTTAGACACACCAAAATGTATTCTACAACTCGTCACGGTTAAAATGATACCACGTGCCTCATTTAGTAGCAAACTTGTGGTGCACTGTTCATAACAACACTGGACAAATATATTCCTCCAGATAGTCTTAAAGAGAGTCTGAAGCGAGAATAAATCTCGCTTCAGACCTCATAAATAGCAGGGGCATGTGTGCCCCTGCTAAAACGCCGCTATAGCGCGGCTTAACGGGGGTCCCTTCACCCCCAAATCCCCCTCAATACAGCCGGGGAACGCTTCCTGGTTGGGGCAGGGCTAACCGCCGCAGCCCTGCCCCACGCGCGTCTGTCAGCGCGTATCTCCGCCTCTCCCCCGCCCCTCTCAGTCTTCCTTCACTGAGAGGGGCGGGGGAGAGGCGGCGATGCGCCGCTGACAGACGCGACTGGAGGCAGGGCTGCAGCCGTTAGCCCTGCCTCCAGGAAGAGACAGCCAGCGACTTTTTCACGACACACTTTTGCGGGGGGTGGGTTGGGGGTGAAGGGACCCCCGTTTAGCCGCGGGATAGCGGCGTTTTAGCAGGGGCACACGTGCCCCTGCTATTTATGAGCTCTGAAGCGAGATTTATTCTCGCTTCAGAGTCTCTTTAAAGAGACTCTGAAGTCTTCCTAAAATGAGGTTTTTATTTAAAAAACCTCATTACCATTATTGTCCGACCTAAAACGCTGCATCCCCGCGGCTGAAAACCCCCTCGATTACCCCAAACTCACGAGGGTACAGGGCAGCAAAATCCACGACTTTCTTGGTCGTGGATTTTGCTGCCGCCTCTATGCGCGTCAATCAGTGCGTATCTCTGCCTCTCCCCCGCCCCTCTCAGTGAAGGAAGACTGAGAGGGGCGGGGGAGAGGCGGCGATCCGGCGCTGATTGACGCGCATAGAGGCAGAGCCGCGCTGCCTCTATGCGGAAGTTGCCTGCGTGTACCCCCGTGAGTTTGGGGTGATCGAGGGGGTTTTCAGCCGCGGGCATGCAGCATTTTAGGTCGGACAATATCGGTAATGAGGTTTTTAAACTAAAAACCTCATTTTAGGGAGACTTCAGAGTCTGTTTATGTGGTTAACAACAGCAAAGGTTCCCATACATCGGACAATGTATGGGCAGATCGACCAAGAGACAGATCTCTCTGAACGAATCTGATCGGAGAGAGTTCTGTTACCTGCCCATACACCGCAGGGCAATTCCCGATCAATTGCTGCATGAAATCTCTTGGGAATCGGCCACGCCCGCTGCATCTGCCACCTCGTCGCTGTTCCCCTAATTTATGAATGTGTGTGCATGTGCTTTTATACGTTACATTACCTGTCCTGTGTCGCGGTGCCCGTCCATCTTCCAAGTCCGCTACTCTTCCATTAGCTTATCCGCCACTCTTTCTTTAGCCCTAAACACACCGGAGGTAACAGAGGAGCGGCGGATTTGGGCACTGCAACACGGGACAGGTAATGTATAAATCAGTGGCGTACCTAAGGAGCTATGGGGCGCGTTGCAAGGTTTGCATTGCCTCCCCCCCCCCCCCCTTCCCCTTCCCAGCACTCTATACATAACAATTAATATGGCGCACCAAATCCTGCCAAGGACAACCACAGTGTCAGAGCTGCAATAAGGGAATGGAGAACAGCTTGTTAATGCTTACCACTATTGAAAGCAAGAAGTGATTATTACCAGCACAGGACCAATAGAGAGCTAATACTGTGCTTGAAGGAGGGCCCCGGTGTGGTCGCAACCTCTTCACCCCCTATTGCTATGCCACTGGTATAAAGGCACACATGCACCCACATTTATACATTGGGGAACAGTGCCAGAGGTTTCGTCACTTGTCCTGTTATCGCTGTGCACCCGATCGACCACGACGACCCGACATCTTGCATCATGTCCAACCGATATATATTCAACCAATTTCGGCCTGAAATTGGTTGCATTGCTGGTCGGGCGTGCACTTGGCTGCACCAATTTTCATCCAATTATAATAATCGAATCAGATAGTCGATCGGCTGCCAAGTCGCCTGATGTATGGCCATCTGAAATGGTCTTCCAAACTTCATCTCAAAGTTTATCTTTCTTTGTTGCAACTTTTTTTAAAAGCCAGTTTTAGGCCACAATGGGTTATCCAGCAAGCACTGGGGCATTTGTCTGTAAACAGGCTTGTGGCTGAGTGGCAATTAGACATGTTTATTCAGGTGAAGGCACTGGACACACTAGTGATTGCACAGAGTGGACAGGCTGGGGGAGGGGAGGTTAGCAGCGGCTCATACACATTCCAGTAACAACAAACTGAAAAATCACTACCAGGTCCAGCAGGGGGGCATCTACCACGTAAGCAAAAATAAGACAGAAATGTGAACTATAACATCTGCCTTTATTATCCTGCATAATTCATATAGCACCAGCATCTTTTGTTGTGGTGTACAAAAGACACCCCATAGTACAGGCAGTCCCCGACTTACAAATGACTCGAGTTATAAACAAACAAAGGTGTCTTCATAATACAGTACTGATTTTTTATTACATATTTTTGTTGTTAAAGAAAACCTGTAACATCAAAAAGTTGAAAAAAGTAGAAAAGGGAGGAGCGCTCCATAGTGTATTAAACTTTTTAATTGGATACCACGCAAGGGTTAAAAACACTTACAAAAATGTTCCTGTTCCTCCTCTGGCTTGACAAAGGCGTGGAGATGCCGAAACGCGTTGCGAAGTTACTGCATCCAACAAACCTGAGGAGAGGCTTCCACCGTCCATGAACATCTAGGACTACCCCCGCTGCTGGCCACAGAGGAGGAACAGGTTGCCATCCAAGGTTTTCTTTGTGGGGTACTCACCCTCGATATGTTTTTTACATTTTGTAAGTGTTTTTAACCCTTGCGTGGTATCCAATTAAAAAGTTTAATACACTACGGAGCGCTCCTCCCTTTTCTACTTTTTTCTTGTGCTACAGTTATACCCTTCAGCCGGGGTCGAGGAGCAGCCAGTGGTCGTATTAAAGAAAACCAGAAGTGGTGGCCGGTTAGCGCAAGATTGCACATCGTTTTCTCAACATCAAAAAGTTCCCCTGGAGGGTACTCACCTCGGGAGGGGGAAGCCTCAGGGTCCCAATCAGGCTTCCCACACCATCCTCCGTCCCTCGGGGGTCTCGCTGCAGCCCTCCCAACAGCGTGGATGTAAATATTTACCTTCCCGGCTCCTGCGCAGGCGCTGTGGCGGCACTCGGCTCCGAAATAGGCGGAAATACCTGATCGCCGTCGGGTCTGCTCTACTGCGCAGGCGCAAGTCTCCGGCGCAGGCGCAAGTCTCCAGCAGCCGACAGATCTCTCTAATCAGATTTGTTTACAGCAGGGGTGTCGAACTCAAATACAAAGTGGGCTCTGGGATCAAGTCGCGGGCAAACCTCAATGTCTAGAGGCCACCTCCCTCCCTTATACAGTTCCCTGGTGTTTAGTGGTCCTTTCTCCCCTATACAGTTCCATGGTGTATAATGGCCCCATCCTTTCCCTATACAGTTCCCTGGTGTCTAGTGGCCCCCCTCCCCCTCTTATAAAGTTCCCTGGTGTCTAGCAGTTCCCTGGTGTCTGGTGTGCTGCCCCACTCCGCATATTGCTTCCCTGGTGATCTAGAGCTTACCCTCCAATATAGCTTCTCTGGTGGTCTGGAGTGGGCCAAACATAATGCAAAGTGGGGAAACCACCTGAGGGCCAAAACTGATGGCTCTGAGGGCCAGATTTGGCTCACGGGCCGGAGTTTGACATGTATGTATTAGAGAGAGATTTGTGTCTTGGTCATATCTGCCCATCATCGATAGATGTATGGCTATCTTATCTGGAGTAGGATCTGTAGTGAAAATTGCATGGTGTGAACCTGCCTTTCAGCTTTGTACAGGTTTTTCCGGCGTGTCCAGAATGTGGAGGGCCTGGTGGTCTCTTTGCACGTCTGCTTGGAGTTAAATATACAGACACTTCTATACCTCAGTCGTTTCTGTATATCGGGGCCTAAAATTAAGCAGACCAAGAGCTGAGAAGCTGGATGGTAACTACAGTAGAGAGTCTGATAAAAAAAACTGGAATGGAGCATAATTTACTTTTATTTATAAATATCTAAACATGAGACCTCAGTGCAGGTTCACACTGGCTTCTGAGCAGTGTTAAATATGGCGTTTTCAGCAGGTGATCAACCACAGGTTTTTAAACGACAGGTAAGCTTTTTGCGTTGTTCGTGTAAATGCCGCGGCAGATCCCGTCATGTCGTCTTGTCTTGGATGATACATGTAGCGCCCCAGAGAGCTGCATTCGAGCGGTTCTGTGCCCTTCTAAGGAGCTCAAGTATAAACTCTATGGGCTGTATTCTGCACTGTATGGATCGCAGAGGTGGGCTACGACGCAACTTTACAGGACCATTGCAATCCTATTTTTCGGGATGTGCAATGTATAAAGTGTGAAAGAAGCCTAAGGGGCATATACACATTCAATTATGAATTGACAAATCAGAGAAGAGAAAAATCTCTGTCTAATCAAATCTGATTAGAGAGAGATCTGTCGGCTGCTTATACACCACAGGCCGATTCCCGAACAATTTCATGTCGAAATTGATCTGGAATCAGCCTTGCAATGTCGCATCCGCACCCTTGCCAACACAGCACTGTCCCCCTAATGTCCGATGTGCCCCCCCCCCCTCGGCATCCAGTGCACTATAACACAGACACAGAACACTTATATTGTGCTTTTCTCCTGGCGGACTCAAAGCGCCAGAGCTGCAGCCACTAGGACGCGCTCTATAGCAGTGTTAGGGAGACTGGCTCAAGGTCTCTCGCACTCTAGCAGTGTTAGGGAGACTGGCCCAAGGTCTCCTACTGAATAGGTGCAGGCTTACTGAAAAGGCAGAGCCAAGATTCGAACCCTGGTCTCCTGTGTCAGAGGCAGAGCCCTTAACCATTACTCCATTCAGCCACTGCTACATTACCTGTCCGTGTTCACTGCTGGCTCCTGGCTCCGTTCATACACGCGCCCCACGTGGTTGCCGGCGTTCATTTGGCTGTGTGCGTGACATCGCGCATGAGCCCACTTTACTCCAGCAACCGCGTTGGGTGCGTGTATGGACGGAGCCCAGAGCCAGCAGTGGACACGGACATGTAAGGTATACGGCACTGGGAAGGGAGGGGGGGGGGAGTGTTTTGGCATGTTCATTGCTTGTCCCAACATCGCTTGCACCCGACCGACCAGGATAGCCCGACAACTTGCAGCAAGTTGACATACTCGACCCGAAATTAGTTGCATCGTTAATCAGACATGCACTTGACGGCTTCGATTTTCATCCGAATCAACAATAATTATCAGATCGGAAGGTCGATCGCCCTCCAAGTCAATAGATGTATGGCCACCTTAAAGGATACCCGAGGTGACATGTGATATGATGAGACATGTGTATGTACAGTGCCTAGCACACAAATAACTATGCTGTGGTCCTTTTTTTCTTTCTCTGCCTGAAAGAGTTAAATATCAGGTATGTAAGTGGCTGACTCAGTCCTGACTTTGACAGGAAGTGACTACAGTGTGATCCTCACTGATAAGAAATTCCAACTATAAAACACTTTCCTAGCAGAAAATGGTTTATGAGAGCAAAAAAGGGTCAATAGTTCATAGATTTTAGCTCTGGCATACTTCAATGAATGTGTCATTGAGCAAAAGCAATAAAACAGTAAAAACATAAAAAGTAGATTTAAACATAAAATTAAACTATGGAATATCTCAAAAAGTCATTTTTTAGGAGAAGGAAGATAGATATAATTGTTTATTTCATTTGTTTATTTTTTCCTCGGGTGTCCTTTAAGAGCTTAAGGAAAGGTGGGGGGAAAGGCTGCGCATCCCTAAACACAGGGGTCTAGTCCTGAGAAAAGAAGTGAGTGGACTCATCTGGAGAATCTCTGCGTGCCAAAAAATGGGCGTGGTCAAGCACACCATGGGCGTGGTCATGGGTGGGGCCAAATATACATGACCTTAGCAGTGATGTAAAAGGTCTGCCAAAGAAGTTTGAGCTCTGCCATAGTGTATCCCCCAAAAATTGATGTAATCTGACAGCATTTCACCAAAAAGACACATAATCTGGTAGAAGTTCCTCCAAAATACAGATAATATGGAAGTGGTTCCCCCACAATAGACAATGTGGCAGCAGCAGTTCCACCAACATACACATAATTTGGAAGCAGTTCCCCAAAATACGCGAAACCTGGCAGCGGATCACCCAAAATACACGTAACACCCAAAAGACATATAATCTGGCAGTAGTGGTCCCCCAAACATACACAATCTGGCAGCAGTTCCCCAAAATACACGTAATCTGGCAGCAGCCGTTCCCCTAGTATACACATAATCTGGCAGCAGTTCCCCAAAATACACGTAATCTGGCAGCAGCCGTTCCGCTAACATACACATAATCTGGCAGCTGTTCCCCAAAATACATAACAGCGATTCCACAAAAATGCAGATAATCTGACAGCAGTTCCCCCAAAATAGGTACCCCCAGGTAGCTAGGTCTATAGGTGTCCCCAGTATAAGTAGCCATGAGTATAGTAGTCCCCAGTATATGTAGCCAGAGGTATAGTTGCCTAGTATATGTAGCCAGGCGTATATGTGCCCAGTATATGTAGCCAGTGGGATATGTCCCCAGTATATGTAGGCAGGGGTATATGTCCCCAGTATATGTAGGCAGCGGTATATGTCCCCAGTATATGTAGGCAGGTGTATATGTCCCCAGTATATGTAGCCAGGGGTATATATGCCCAGTATATGTAGGCAGGGGTATATGTCCCCAGTATATGTAGGCAGGTGTATATGTCCCCAGTATATGTAGGCAGGTGTATATGTCCCCAGTATATGTAGGCAGGGGTATATGTCCCCAGTATATGTAGGCAGGTGTATATGTCCCCAGTATATGTAGGCAGGTGTATATGTCCCCAGTATATGTAGCGAGGGGTATATATGCCCAGTATATGTAGGCAGGGGTATATATGCCCAGTATATGTAGGCAGGTGTATATGTCCCCAGTATATGTAGGCAGGTGTATATGTCCCCAGTATATGTAGCGAGGGGTATATATGCCCAGTATATGTAGGCAGGGGTATATATGCCCAGTATATGTAGGCAGGTGTATATGTCCCCAGTATATGTAGGCAGGTGTATATGTCCCCAGTATATGTAGGCAGGGGTATATGTCCCCAGTATATGTAGGCAGGTGTATATGTGGCCAGTATATGTAGTCAGGGGTATATGTCCCCAGTATATGTAGGCAGGTGTATATGTCCCCAGTATATGTAGGCAGGTGTATATGTGGCCAGTATATGAAGTCAGGGGTATATGTCCCCAGTATATGTAGGCAGGTGTATATGTCCCCAGTATATGTAGGCAGGTGTATATGTCCCCAGTATATGTAGGCAGGTGTATATGTCCCCAGTATATGTAGGCAGGGGTATATGTCCCCAGTATATGTAGTCAGGGGTATATGTCCCCAGTATATGTAGGCAGGTGTATATGTCCCCAGTATATGTAGGCAGGTGTATATGTGGCCAGTATATGTAGTCAGAGGTATATGTCCCCAGTATATGTAGGCAGGTGTATATGTCCCCAGTATATGTAGGCAGGTGTATATGTCCCCAGTATATGTAGGCAGGTGTATATGTCCCCAGTATATGTAGGCAGGGGTATATGTCCCCAGTATATGTAGGCAGGTGTATATGTCCCCAGTATATGTAGGCAGGTGTATATGTCCCCAGTATATGTAGGCAGGTGTATATGTCCCCAGTATATGTAGGCAGGTGTATATGTCCCCAGTATATGTAGGCAGGGGTATATGTCCCCAGTATATGTAGGCAGGTGTATATGTCCCCAGTATATGTAGGCAGGTGTATATGTCCCCAGTATATGTAGGCAGGTGTATATGTGGCCAGTATATGTAGTCAGGGGTATATGTGCCCAGGTAGCCAGGTGTGCCCCCACCCGGAGGGAGCAGAGCAGGGAAGGCGAGCTATGGGGACAGTGGGGATGAACGGACATCTCCCCCCCCCCCCCATCCCTCACCTTTGTGCTCCCCTTCCTGCCTCTCCCCTCCGGCGTTTTTAAGTGTCGGCCCGGCGGCGAAAGTGGGCGGAGACTTACCTCGTTCCAGTCGCATGGGACGCTCCGCTCTGTGTGCGGCTAGAAGACCAGACTAGCCGCACACAGAGCGGAGTGTCCCATGCGACTGGAACGCAGAAAGTCTCCACCCACTTTCGCCGCCGGGCCCGACACTTAAAAACGCTGGAGGGGAGAGGCAGGAAGGGGAGCACAAAGGTGAGGGATGGGGGGGGGAGATGTCCGCCCATCCCCGCTGTCCCTATAGCTCGCCTTCCCTGCTCTGCCCCCCTCCACACAAGTCAGGGTGAACGGCGTTCACTTTGAAGAAAAAGTGGGTGGACGCCGTTTACCCGCGTTCACGCAGGACTCGACCCCTGCCTAAACACATGCTGCAATTGAATGGTTAATCGCACAGGCATACACCGCCTCTGCTAGACTGAAAAATGCATGCCCTGCATCCAAGACAAGTGCTAACATTTATTACACACTGAGCTGGTGGTCATTTCAAATGCAGCCTTAGTGGTATGCGCTGGCGTTCTCCTCGCATTTTTCAGTCTAGCAGAGGCGGTGTATGCCTGTGCGATTAACCATTCAATTGCAGCATGTGTTTAGGGATGCGCAGCCTTTCCCCCCACCTTTCCGTAACTATGTAACTGTCAGGTTAGCTGCTCCCAGCCCCTCCTTCTGAGTTTCCTGTTTGCATAATAAGTAGTAGCAGATTTGCATATGATTTGCATCTGAATTGAATGTGAAGTGTGCAGAAAATCTATTTAGGTGCTGCACACTGAGCTGGTGGTCATTTCAAATGCAGCCTTAGTGGTATGCGCTGGCGTTCTCCTCGCTGTTCTACCAAATGTAAGTTACACATTTGTTTTGCTTAGCTGCTCCCAAGGTTTTCAATTTAGGTTAGGTCACTTGCCTGGAGGTCTGCCTCACTGTGGCGCAAGTGTCTAGTATAATATACTTTGCATGTAAACCATATTGAAAGCTAAAGTTCCTCCTAGTTTAATAAATGTTAGCACTTGTCTTGGATGCAGGGCATGCATTTTTCAGTCTAGCAGAGGCGGTGTATGCCTGTGCGATTAACCATTCAATTGCAGCATGTGTTTAGGGATGCGCAGCCTTTCCCCCCAGCTTTCCTTAACTTTGTAACTATGTAACTGTCAGGTTAGCTGCTCCCAGCCCCTCCTTCTGAGTTTCCTGTTTGCATAATAAGTAGTAGCAGATTTGCATATGATTTGCATCTAAATTGAATGCGAAGTGTGCAGAAAATCTATTTAGGTGCTGCACACTGAGCTGGTGGTCATTTCAGATGCAGCCTTAGTGGTATGCGCTGGCGTTCTCCTCGCTGTCCTTTAAGAGCTCACCTACACAATCTGTTCATAGTTTTAAAAATCTGTTGGCCCTTATTCTACATGGAAGTGGTAAAATTGGCCATTCACTGGCCAAACAAAATGGAAAGTGTATACGCACCCTTACAGGACGTAGCTGAGTGGGTGATGTGGAGTGGTTGCGGTTCCTGATGTGTCATGGTTGATGCAGAACATCACTCCGCCTCTGAACACAGATGAGAATAGCCTGAGCTGCACTGAACATTAGAGTTTGTATGTGAGCAGATTATGACAGTAGCAGTTTCCTGATCTTCTCACAAGATTGTGGAGAAGTGAAAGCTGGCAGTGTGCAGAATATTTTTCTGTGCAGCTCAGATTTCCTTCCTAAAGCTCCAAACACACGTGCAAACGTCACAAACCAAGCAATCCCCAAGCGAATGATGCCGGCACACATTTGAACGTTCTGGTCTCCTGATTGGATCATTTCCGGAAGTGTAAAATGAGGACCCAAAAGGACTTTCAAGTCAACGGATCGATCATTTGTCTTCGCTATTCACCAGGATGAATTGGTGTATCACTGTCTCTTACCATCTTTGGGACGCTTTTTTAAAACGACTTTCGCTTGGACCATCTTTTATCGTTCCCTTCCTATGATAGCGGTCTAGCGTGTGTACAGGCGTGAGCTTATCGCTTTTCCCACTGCATTCAAACACGTATGTTCTGATGTATACAAGCCACATTCAGGCCAGTTTTACACATGAGGAAAGCAATGTGATGCGATGCTCCGCCCGCTCGCATCATTATACCAAAAAATCGATTCATATGACCCTGCGGCAGAGTGCGCAACTGAGTCATATGCATAGTGCCACCTCCCCACACGCCCTTTGCCATCCCTCGCCCAGTGTCGTACTCCCTGCTGGACAGGAAGTAAGTCACTGGGATTACCGGCTTCCCCGTACTATGTGCATCGTTCCGCGCATACACGCCGCACCACTAACACATTTGAAAATTCTGCGTCAGCCATTGGCTTCCATGCATTGCGTCACTGCACTGTTGGGTCATTGGCGAATTGGAAGCTTCCGTTGCGACGCGACAGGGTTAGTGTACTGGGCCCCATACACTGTCTTTGCTTTTGCGTTACCACGCGCGCAGAAACGACCGCAGCACAAAAAAAGTGCCCTGCGAGTTTCTTGTGATCTCCATTTTTTAAATTTCCCCTCCCCCTTTTTTCCCCTCGTCGGAAATAACAATCCTGCAGCACTCGTTTTTAAACCCCGCTGATTGCACCGATAATTGCATCTGACCATGCTTGAACATGCTTTACAAGGTATATATATAAGCTTGTCATTAACTGCATCTTGGAGTAGCTCACAATATAATCCCTACCATAGTCATATGTCTAGAAATCACTGGGCCCCCCTGGGAAACTTTGGATGGGGCCCCCTTCCCCCTTGCTTTCTGCACAGGTCAACTGAAAAATGCTATTCAATTCGCTAGAGCCCACTTGAATGTGTTTTCCCCATGAAGATAAATACTGACAGCAGTGAAGCACTACACACATTTTCTCTATCAATTACATTAGATTCTGTGATAAAACCTGCATGTTTTCACACATACAGACACACATGCTGTGCAGAAAATGCATACAGAAAACCGACGGATGAATGTGCTCCCAGCTTCAGCTTATTACACTTACTCTGTCCATCTCTGATGGAGCAGAACTGGCTCTGCAGACTCCTCCAGCATCACTACAGTACAGAGCACTTGGGGAGGGGTAGAGAGGTTGGGGGCTGGGCACTGTACACAACACCCTGCTGTACACTTAATAGGGACTGTCTACAAATCTTTGTCTACAAAACTTTTTTATGATTCCTTAGTGGCTGAGCAGATACAGTCATTAAAACAATTGTGCAGAGAGCATACTTTTTTTCTCTCTCTGTGTCCTTAGTTGTCAGTCTCTCAGGACAGGGAAAAGAAACTTCTGGGACCCGTTGCGGCTGCATCATTTGCATGGTCTATTATTTCACCTCTGCATATGTCTATGTATGTATCATTTAGTTTATGTATCATGGTCTAGGGCCAATTTTAGGGGAAAAGCCAATTAACTTATCTGTATGTTTTTGGGAAGTAGGAGGAAACCGGAGTGCCCAGGGGAAACCCACACAGGGATGGGGAGAACATACAAACTCCTTGCAGATGTTGGCCTGGCTGGGATTTGAACCGGGGCTCACTGTGCTGCCCATGGGTGTAAGGGCGATCGGTCACCAAGCTGCCTGATGTACGGCCACCTTATAGCTAATACTTTTATCATGGCATAGTTCTCCACCAATAGCAGCTGGCGGCAGGCTGCTCCCTCTGTGTTGCTGGAATTATCCCCCCCCCCCCTCCCGCGATGATTGCGAGCCGCCTGTTATTTGATCTGGGATATGAAATCCAGCCGGGGGTCTCCAGAAGTGCCCAGCCGAGAGGCTAACATTCATTTCCTGCCTGGTGAGATGTCAGTTACGCGGTGATGGAACAGATAGCGACTGTTTTATCTCTATGAATAGCCTCTTGTCATACTTTATTATTATTAGCTTTTCCCCCTCTCTTTATCTTTTCTTCTTTCCTGGTTGGCCCAGCATGGTGGAGGCTTTAGTATCAGATTCCAGCAAGACAGCGCCAGGGAGCTGCGTCAGCATTTCACATCGCCTGCTTATTAAAGTCTAATTTCATCTGTCTGAGCCCCTCGCGGAAAACTAAGCAACCGGCTTATAGAGTCCGACCGCTTGCTGTGCCGCGGTGAAGGCTGAGCTAAAGGACAAACGTTACATTTCTCATATCAAAGGGGCTGCTCAGAGCAAAAACCACATTTCATGTTTGGCTGCTAGCGGGGGAAGCGAAAGGGTTCAGCAGGTGTGTAGATCTGGGAACTCGGGAGTGCAGTGATGACACTGCCGCAGTAATCAGGAGATAGCAGGAAATGAGGGAGGAGAAGCAGGTGGGGCCAGGGGCGTAACAATAGACCCTGCAAGGGATACAGCCGCAGGGGGCCCCAGAAGCCACAGGGGGGCCCGTCTTGAGAGACTGACAACTGAGGGCTAGGAGAGAAAAAAACGTTGTGCTCTCTGCACAGTTGGTCTAATAACGTTGGTCTAATAACTGCATCTGCTCAGCCAGTGATAACGAATCATACAAAGTATTGTAGACAAAGATTTGTAGATGGCCCCTATTCAGTATGCAGGTGGAGGGGGCCCACCTAAAGTGTTGCAGGGGGGCCCAGTGATTTCTAATTACGCAACTGGGTGGGGCCCACTGTGGTTGGTCAAGGTTTTCCAGCCACTGGCCATCGATAATTTGGCTCACCTGTATATACGATATAGTTACCTGAAAAGATCATGATTGAAAGTTAGCGTATGTAAGAAACACTCTCCTAAACCCCGTAATCTGACTGTCACTGCCCGGCACCATTTATTTTTCCATTTTCCAAATTTTGGACCGCTGTCCCATCACAGGAAGGGGAGCTACAAGCAGAGAACCATGCAGACAGCAAAGAGAAAAAATGGTACTTTGTACGTTGGCCACCATTGGTGGTCCTTTTACTTTCCAGCCCGGCAGACCTCTCAGGGTTGGAGGACAATCTTTGCTCCCCAGTAGGACAGAGGCATCTGAGGGTTGGAGGACAATCTTCATTCCCCAGTAGGACAGAGGTCTCAGAGGGTTGGAGGACAATGTTCGCTTCCCAGTAAGACAGAGGCCTCTGAGGGTTGGAGGACAATCTGTGCTCCCCAGTAAGACAGAGGCCTCTGAAGGTTGGAGGACAATCTTTGCTACCCAGTAGGACAGAAGCCTCTGAGGATGGGAGAACAATCTGTGCTCCCCAGTAAGACAGAGGCCTCTGAAAGTTTGAGGACAATCTTCCCTCCCCAGTAGAACAGAGGTCTCAGATGGCTGGAGGACAATCTTCGCTCCCCAGCTGGACAGAGGCCTCTGAGGGTTGGAGAACAATCTATACTCCCCAGTAGGACAGAGGTCTTAGAGGGTTGGAGGGCAATCTTCGCTCCCCAGTTAGAAAGAGGCCTCTGAGGGTTGGAGGGCAATCTTCTCTCCCCAGTAGGACAGAAGCCTCTGAGGATTAGAGGACAATCTGTGCTCACCAGTAAGACAGACGCCTCTGAAGGTTGGAGGACAATATTTGCTCCCCAGTAGGACACATGTCTTAGAGGGTTGGAGGACAATCTTGGCTCGCCAGTAGGACAGAGGCCTAAGAGGGTTGGATGACAATCTTCGCTCCCCAGTAGAACAGAGGCCTCAGAGGGTTGGAGGACAATCTGTGCTCAACAGTAAAACAGAGGCCTCTGAGGGTTGGAGGACAATCTTCACTACCCAGTAGGACAGAGGTCTCTGAGGATTGGAGGACAATCTGTGCTCCCCAGTAAGACAGAGGCCTCTGAAGGTTGGAGGACAATCTTTGCTCCTCAGTAGGACAGAGGTCTCTGAGGGTTGGAGGACAATCTGTGCTCCCCAGTAAGACAGAGGTCTCTGAGGGTTGGAGGACAATCTTCACTCCCCAGCAGGACAGAGGCCTCTGAGGATTGGAGGACAATCTGTGCTCCCCAGTAAGACAGAGGCCTCTGAAAGTTGGAGGACAATTTTCACTCCCCAATAAGACAGAGGCCTCTGAGGGTTGGAGGACAATCTTCGCTCCTCAGTAGGACAGAGGTCTCAGAGGGCTGGAGGACAATCTTCGCTCCCCAGCTGGACAGAGGCCTCTGAGGATTGGAGGACAATCTGTGCTCCCCAGTAAGACAGAGGCCTCTGAAAGTTGGAGGACAATCTTCACTCCCCAATAAGACAGAGGCCTCTGAGGGTTGGAGGACAATCTTCGCTCCCCAGTAGGACAGAGGTCTCAGAGGGCTGGAGGACAATCTTCGCTCCCCAGCTCGACAGAGGCCTCTGAGGGTTGGAGAACAATCTATACTCCCCAGTAGGACAGAGGTCTTAGAGGGTTGGAGGGCAATCTTCGCTCCCCAGTTAGAAAGAGGCCTCTGAGGGTTGGAGGACAATCTTCGCTCCCCAGTAGGACAGAGGCCTCTGAGGATTGGAGGACAATCTGTGCTCCACAGTAAGACAGAGGCCTCTGAAGGTTGGAGGACAATCTTTGCTCCCCAGTAGGACAGAGGTCTTAGAGGGTTGGAGCACAATCTTCACTCGCCAGTAGGACAGAGGCGTCTGAGGATTGGAGGACAATCTGTGCTCCCCAGTAAGACAGAGGCCTCTGAAAGTTGGAGGACAATCTTCACTCCCCAGTAGGACAGAGGCCTCGGAGGGTTGGAGGACAATCTTTGCTCCCCAGTAAGACAGAGGCCTCTGAGGGTTGGTGGACAATCTTGGATCCCCATTAAGACAGAGGTCGGGGGGGGGGTTTGAGGACAATCTTCGCTCCCCAGTAACAGACAGAGGCCTCGGTAGTGGTGCCTCCCGCTAGGCTGCGGTCACTGGCTTATTTTGATTTTTGGTTTGCAGGGGCTGCAACACACGTTCTTGCCTGGATGGGCCAGAAAAATATGACTCTTCTAAGGTGGTCGGAGACAAGCGAGGCTGCTGGTATAAACAAGAACATCATTGTTTGCTTGTTTTAGGACTGAGGTCTGTCTGAAGCCTTGTTGTGAGCTGCAACCTGCCCATGTTGGACATTCCCCGCTGGTTTGTCAGCTTGTAGAGAGTCTCATCTTTCACACAAGCCTGCAAAGGGGGGACATTCCTCACTCCATGACATGGCGCTGCCGCATTCTGATGTCACATCACACGTCTATTTATTACGAATCCTCCAAAAATGCTTTAAAAACATTCCACACTATTATTCACTATAAATTCTAATAGGTCTGTTTATATAGCATTTATCATTTTATAATTCCTTACATGTTCAAGTTCTGAGACCAACTAGGTGCCCGTGAATGGTACAATTTTTTCCTCAGACGTGATCATTCGATCAGATTTTTTAAATCAAATTGTACAAAAATGAACGTCGTATGTGGAGAAAATGGATGTGAAACGATTCTTTGATCGACTAATTTGAAGAATTTTATCAATCCAAATGTTGGTTTTTACAATCATTCCCATGTGGGGCGTGCACCGGTCAAGCAGAATAGATCATAATCAATTATCCCTCTATCCAATAATATTTACACGGCCCGTGCAGCGGAATTTCTCACCTCTCCCACTGAAACGACTCCCCGCCTCATCCACAATCAATCCCGTTACCGCGAGCGTGCCACGTGGGGCGTGCACCACACGTGCTTGGTGCCACACAGGGATGACGGGGGGGGGGGGGGGGGGGGGGGGGAGGGGCTAGACTTTTTGCTGCCTGAGGCAAAATTGTGAGGATGCGTCCGCCCCCAGATTTTTTATAGAAGCGATTCAAAAATCGTTCAGAAAAATGATCTGAAATCAGATCGGACATGTTGGAAATAATCAATGCGAATTGTCTATCTGAGGGGAATTTGCATGGTGTGTACCAGGCATTAGAGGCAGATGATCAGCAGGACAGCCAGACAATCTGCATTGTTTAAAAGGAAATAAATATGGCAGCTGCAAATCCCTTTCAGTTCAGATGTCTATTAACATACTGGTAGAATATGAAATTATGGGAGGAAAACAGAATTAGGTTTCAGATAGGTTGTAGTAAACTACGCCTACACTATTCGGCCAATTACAACGCTTCATGTTGTAGAGCAGGGGTGTCAAACTCAAATATAAAGTGTGCCGAAATTCAGCTCTGGGACCAAGTTGCGGGCCAACCTAAATGTCTTCCTCCCTTATAAAGTTCCCTGATGTCTAATAGCCCCTCTCCATCCCCTATACAGTTCCTTGATATTTAGTGGCCCTCCCTCCCTCATCTATACAATTCCCTGATGTTTAGTGGTCCCCCCCCTTCCCTATACAGTTTCCTGGTGTTTAGTGCCCCCCTCCTTCCCCTGTACAGTTCCCTGGTGTTTAATAGCCCCCTCCTTCCCCTATATAGTTCCCTGGTGTCTAGTGGGCCCCTCCCTTCCTTATACAGTTCCCTGGTATCTAGTGCTGTCCGATTCCCCATATGGCTTCCCTGGTGATAATAATAATAATGGCAGTATTTGTATAGCGCCTTTCTCCTGTCGGACTCAAAGCGCTTGCGAGGCAGCCACTAGAGCGCACTCAGTAGGCAGTAGCAGTGTTAAGGGGACTTGCCCAAGAAACTCCTTACTGAATAGGTGCTGGCTTACTGAACAGGCAGAGCCGAGATTTGAACCCAGGTCTCCTGTGTCAGAGGCAGAGCCCTTAACCATTACACTATCCAGCCACTGTGATCTAGTGCTTATCCTCCAATCTAACTTCTCTGGTGGTCTAGAGTGGGTCAAACATAATGCAAAGTGGAGAAACCACCTGAGGCCAAATCTGATGACTCTAAGGGCCAGATATGGCCCACGGGCCAGAGTTTGACATGTATGATGTAGAGGGTGTTGTGATTGGAGAACTGTTCCCTATGAGGATTCCTGTTAGTTCCCCTAAAGAAGACTAGCTCCCATATATACAGATATATATTACCTGGAACCAAAAGAGTGATGTGTGGAAAAAGTGACCACTGGATTTGCTTATAAAAGAGAGAGCTAGTAGGTCAGGTCACAGAATTGTAAATTGTCTGGACTTTTCCACACAAATAGGCCTCCCTGAAAGTCAGGTAAACTTGGTAATTACAGGCCAGGCACAGGATTGTGTATCAGGCAAGATGTGATTGCTGCACACTGCAGGAGCCAGTCCATCAGGCACACAGAGCCCATTGTGTCCCCTGACAAGGATAAACAAACAGCAATGATGACACAGGACAATCGCACTGAATGGGCCCATTTTCCACACAATGGCAGAACTATCACTTCAGGGCCGGGGAGGCATCTGTCTGAATACGGACATTATATGGAGAATGTGTGCTGAGGCCACTCAGAAGCCAATTACTGATTACATCTGAAGGATGATAGTTTGTGTAAACCGTTTATTGACACAAAACAGCAAGGACCTCTCTGGACAACAATATGGCTGCCTGGGGGGTGTCAGTCCAGCATCTGCAAACAAGTCACCCAGGAGGGGAGGAAATAGAACATCATATTCTAAAGCTGGCCATATATCTAGCGATATTACAACCCGAATCATGAGACTCAACCACCAGATCCCTCATCACATGTCTCCGCCCCACCCTCCGCTAGATTGCAAGCTCACAAGGGTAGGGTCCTCCCCCTAGTGTTTCTTGTCAAGGAGGGAGGGGGCACAGTGTGAGGTATTGGGGTGCTGCCTGGTGGTGGTAGTGGGGGACACAGTGTGAGGTATAGGGGTGCTGCCTGGTGGTGGTAGTGGGGGACACAGTGTGAGGTATTGGGGTGCTGCCTGGTGGTGGTAGTGGGGGACACAGTGTGAGGTATTAAGGTGCTGCCTGGTGGTGGTAGTGGGGGGAGGCACAGTGTGAGGTATAAGGGGTGCTGCCTGGTAGTGGTAGTGGGGGACACAGTGTGAGGTATTGGGGTGCTGCCTGGTGGAGGTAGTGGGGGACACAGTGCGAGGTATAGGAGTGCTGCCTGGTGGTGGTAGTGGGGGGGGGGGCACAGTGTGAGGTATAGGGGTGCTGCCTGGTGGTGGTAGTGTGTGTGTGTGTGGGGGGGTTCACAGTGTGAGGTATAGGGGTGCTGCCTGGTGGTGGTAGTGTGTGTGGGGTTCACAGTGTGAGGTATAGGGGTGCTACCTGGTGGTGGTAGTTGAGGGCACAGTGTGAGGTATAGGGGTACCGTCTGGTGGTGGTGGGGGAGCAGAGTGTGGGGTATAAGGGTGCTGCCTGTTGGTAGGGACAGAGGCACAGTGTGAGGTATTGGCATGCTGCTTGATGGGTAGGTATACACAGTGTAAGCTATTGGGGTGCTACCTGGTGGTGGTGGTGGGGGGCACAGTGTGAGGTATAGGGGTACCATCTGGTGGTGGTGGGTGAGCACAGTGTGGGGTATAGGGGTACTGTCTGGTGGTGGTGGGGGAGCACAGTGTGGGGTATAGGGGTACTGCCTGGTGGTGGTGGAGGGCACAGTGTGAGGTAT
The DNA here is from genome assembly GCF_040937935.1 of Hyperolius riggenbachi. Classification (NCBI taxonomy): domain Eukaryota; kingdom Metazoa; phylum Chordata; class Amphibia; order Anura; family Hyperoliidae; genus Hyperolius; species Hyperolius riggenbachi. Next base: position 216,314,714 of record NC_090657.1, on the reverse strand, counting down.
AGGGGTACCATCTGGTGGTGGTGGGTGAGCACAGTGTGGGGTATAGGGGTACTGTCTGGTGGTGGTGGGGGAGCACAGTGTGGGGTATAGGGGTACTGTCTGGTGGTGGTAGTGTGTGTGGGGTTCACAGTGTGAGGTATAGGGGTGCTACCTGGTGGTGGTAGTTGAGGGCACAGTGTGAGGTATAGGGGTACCGTCTGGTGGTGGTGGGGGAGCAGAGTGTGGGGTATAAGGGTGCTGCCTGTTGGTAGGGACAGAGGCACAGTGTGAGGTATTGGCATGCTGCTTGATGGGTAGGTATACACAGTGTGAGCTATTGGGGTGCTACCTGGTGGTGGTGGTGGGGGGCACAGTGTGAGGTATAGGGGTACCATCTGGTGGTGGTGGGTGAGCACAGTGTGGGGTATAGGGGTACTGTCTGGTGGTGGTGGGGGAGCACAGTGTGGGGTATAGGGGTACTGCCTGGTGGTGGTGGAGGGCACAGTGTGAGGTATAGGGGTACCATCTGGTGGTGGTGGGTGAGCACAGTGTGGGGTATAGGGGTACTGTCTGGTGGTGGTGGGGGAGCACAGTGTGACAGAGGCACAGTGTGAGAAATTAGAGGTACAAGATGCTGCTTGGAAGGGAGGGGGGCAGTGTGGGAATTGAGGTGCTGCTTGGTAGGGAGAGGGGCACAGTGTGGGATACTAAGGGGCTTCCGGGTGGTGGGCCAAGTGTCAGCCATTGGGTGCTGCCTGGTGGTGGAGGGTAGTTTGGGGGTATTGGGAAGCTGCCTGGTGGTAATGGCGGGACACAGTGTCAGCTATTGGGGTGCTGCATGGTGGTGATGAGGGCCAGAGTATATTGGGGTGCTGCATGGTGGTGATGAGGGGCAGAGTGTGGGGTATTGGGGTGCTGCATGGAGGTGGTGGGGGCACAGCGTCAGCTAATGAGGTGGTGCTGCCTGGTGGTGATTATGGGGGTGCTGCCTGGTGATGGTGGGGGGCACATTGTGGGGCTGCCTGGTGATGGTGGGGGGCACATTGTGGTGCTGCCTGGTGATGGTGGGGGGCACATTGTGGGGTACGGGGGTGCTGCTTGGTGGTGGTGGGGAGCACAGTGTCTGATATTTGGGTACTGGGGGCTATTATCAGCTATTGAGGCGCTACCTGTGGTGGGGGGAGGTTGGCACAGTGTGGGGTATTTGGGGTGCTGCCCTAAAAGAGAGGTGGCCGTCACGTGACTGGCAGAAGCTGTATAGTCCGCGATACGGAGGACCCTCCAGTTTGACAGCAGTGAGTGACAGACAGCCCCTGTGACGCAATAGACTCTTCCCCCTCTGTGGTGAGGGAGGGGTTAAGGAATGCGGTCACGTGAAGCGCTTGTTGTGTTGCGCGACGACATCAGTAATTGACAGCCGCGTCAGCCAATGAGAAGCAGGCGCGCCCGGGGAATTACCCAATCTGCTGGCAGCTCACTCCCGGTTCTTTTACTGACTGACTGGAGCGACACGTGGGTGTTGGAGGCTGCGGCTCAAGTGTGTGCGACAGAAGGGCTGCTCACTACCGTGTCTCCCTCTCCGGTATATACGCTATACATACCTCCTCCCCCAGTGTGTGTATCTGTATCCTATACAGCTGTGTCACCCTGCACTGACATCTTCTGCAGTACTGTACATAGTTATGTCACGAACTGCCCTCAGAGAAGCTCACACTCTAATCCCCACCATAGTCATAGTGTAATGTCCTAACATATTATAGTGTATTTATATAGCACTCACATCTTCTGCAGCACTGTATAGAGTACATAGTCATGTCACCAACTGCCCTCAGAGGAGCTCACAATCTAATCCCCACCATAGTAAAAGTGTAATGTACAAAGTGTAATGTACTACCATATTATAGTGTATTTATATAGCACTGACATCTACATTACAGAGTACATAGCACTAACTGCCCTCAGAGGAGCTCATAATCTAATCTTACCACAGTCATAGTCTATTGTCCTACCATATTATTATGTATTTACTACATATAGCGCTGACATCTTCTGCAGCACTGTACACAGTCATGTCACTGACCTCAGGAGGTGCTCACAATCTAATCCTACCATAGTGATCATCTAATGTCCTACTATATTATTATTATGTATTTATATAGCACTGACATCTTCTGCAGCACAATACAGCGAACATAGTCATGTTACTGACTGTCCTCAGAGGGGGTCATAATCCAATCCTACCGTAGTCATAGTGTAATGTCCTACCATATTGTTATTATGTATTTATATAGCACTGACATCTTCTGCGGCACTGTACAGAGTCATGTCACTGACCTCAGGAGGTGCTCACAATCTAATCCTACCATAGTCATAGTCTAATGTCCTACCATATTATTATTATGTATTTATATAGCACTGACATCTTCTGTGGCACATTACAGAGTACATAGTCATGTCACTGACTGTCCTCAGAGGAGCTCACACTCTAATCCTACCATAGTCATAGTGTGATGTCCTACCATATTATTATTATTATGTATTTATATAGCACTGACATCTTCTGTGGCACATTACAGAGTACAAGGTCATGTCACTGACTGTCCACAGAGGAGCTCACAATGAATCTAATCCTACCACAGTCATAATCTTATGTCCTACCATATTATTATTATTATTAATATTATTATTATTATGTATTTATACAGCACTGACATCTCAGCCTTGGCAGAGAATCTAATGGGTGAGAGTCAAGCACATTGTTCTTACATTTCACCTTTGAACAGAATGCTCCTGCACTGTGTGCCGTCCTGTTGTTCCTCCTGCTCTCTCTGTTGAACAGTACATCTGATATGTCTCTGTAGTGTTTGTGCCCTGCAGTGTCGCCTTAGTGCTTGTGTATGATCATTATAGATAGCAGTGTAGGTGTGTGCATGCACCATAATGTCTCCAGCATTGTTTGGTGCCAATTTTGGGTTGACAAATTAAGTTATCAACATGAAGAAACTAGAGTGTCTGCTGGCTCGCAAACAAGCATGAGGAACCCATACAAACTCCATGCAGGTGAGAGCCCATTTGTGGGCAGGTCAGCGAGGGCTACTATGTACTGGTTGGTGGGGGCCCCTGTGAGCCAATGGGGAGGCCTACCAAGTACTGGTCAGCGAGAGCGTCTGTGTGCTGGTCGGTGGGAGCTTTGGGTGTCTATTTGGTGGTCGGCAATATATATGTAGTACAAGCAGGACAATTTATAGTTGTCACCCCATTATAGTGCATAGTGCATTTGTATAAATACAGGATCTTCTCAAAAAATTAGCATATTGTGATAAAGTTCATTATTTTCTGTAATGTACTGATAAACATTAGACTTTCATATATTTTAGATTCATTACACACAACTGAAGTAGTTCAAGCCTTTTATTGTTTTTCTTATTGATGATTTTGGCATACAGCTCATGAAAACCCAAATTTCCTATCTCAAAAAATTAGCATATTTCATCCGACCAATAAAAGAAAAGTGTTTTTAAAACAAAAAAAGTCAACCTTCAAATAATTACATTCAGTTATACTCAATACTTGGTCAGGAATCCTTTTGCAGAAATGACTGCTTCAATGCGGCGTGGCATGGAGGCAATCAGCCTGTTGCACTGCTCGGGTGTTATGGAGGCCCAGGATGCTTCGATAGCGGCCTTATGCTCATCCAGAGTGTTGGGTCTTGCGTCTCTCAACTTTCACTTCACAATAGATCACAGATTCACTATGGGGTTCAGGTCAGGAGAGTTGGCAGGCCAATTGAGCACAGTAATACCATGGTCAGTAAACCATTTGCCAGTGGTTTTGGCACTGTGAGCAGGTGCCAGGTCGTGCTGAAAAATGAAATCTTCATCTCCATAAAGCTTTTCAGTACATGGAAGCATGACGTGCTCCAAAATCTCCTGATAACTAGCTGCATTGACCCTGCCCTTGATAAAACACAGTGGACCAACACCAGCAGCTGACATGGCACCCCAGACCATCACTGACTGTGGGTACTTGACACTGGACATCAGGCATTTTGGCATTTCCCTCTCCCCAGTCTTCCTCCAGACTCTGGCACCTTGATTTCCGAATGACATTTAAAAGTTGCTTTCATCCGAAAAAAGTACTTTGGACCACTCAGCAACAGTCCAGTGCAGCTTCTCTGTAGTCCAGGTCAGGTGCTTCTGCCGCTGTTTCTGGTTCAAAAGTGGGTTCATGCTTCCATCTGCTGAAAAGCTTTATAGAGATGAAGATTTCATTTTTCATCACGACCTGGCACCTGCTCACAGTGCCAAAACCACTGGTAAATGGTTTACTGACCATGGTATTTCTGTGCTCAATTGGCCTGCCAACTCTCCTGACCTGAACCCCATAGAGAATCTGTGGGATATTGTGAAGAGAAAGTTGAGAGACGCAAGACCCAACACTCTGGATGAGCTTAAGGCCGCTATCGAAGCATCCTGGGCCTCTATAACACCTGAGCAGTGCCACAGGCTGATTGCCTCCATGCCACGCTGCATTGAAGCAGTCATTTCTGCAAAAGGATTCCCGACCAAGTATTGAGTATAACTGAACATAATTATTTGAAGGTTGACTTTTTTTGTTTTAAAAACACTTTTCTTTTATTGGTCGGATGAAATATGCTAATTTTTTGAGATAGGAAATTTGGGTTTTCATGAGCTGTATGCCAAAATCATCAATAAGAAAAACAATAAAAGGCTTGAACTACTTCAGTTGTGTGTAATGAATCTAAAATATATGAAAGTCTAATGTTTATCAGTACATTACAGAAAATAATGAACTTTATCACAATATGCTAATTTTTGAGAAGATCCTGTATATATTACACTACACAAGACAGTATCTCCTATTTATCCTTTTTACAATTAAAGGGTGGGAATCAAATAACTTCTGCATAACAGTTTTGCAAAACACAACACTTCAGCTGCCCCATTTAGGCCAGAAACCTACTAGGAACGATTTTCTGAGCACGTTGTGATTTGAAAACTCTTGCTAATGCAATGCTATGGGTGTGATCCCACTGGAGCGATGAGATTTTATAAAAATCCCCCATAGCATTGCATTAGCAAGAGATTTTGCAAATCACTAGCAATTAGAAACCGCTCCTAGTGGGTTTCTGGCCTTATAGATCCTCATCCACCTACTAATTCCTTCTCACTCAAAAGCAGTATAGGAGTCTGAGCCACTCACCCTTTCTGGTGACACGCCCATGTGGAAGAAAGCATATGCTCTGTCATCTGAAGCCATGCTGTCGGGTATTGAAGTCTCTATAAGGCAGATGTGGTCTAAAGGTGGCCATACACTGGTCGATTTGCCATCAGATTTGACCAACAGATAGATCCCTCTCTGATCGAATCTGATCAGAGAGGGATCGTATGGCCACCTTTACTGCAAACAGATTGTGAATCGATTTCAGACTGAAACCGATTATAATCTGTGGAGCTGCCGCCCCCCCCTGCATACATTACCTGTTCCGCGGGCGTGACTCCCCTGGTCCCCGCTGTCTTCTTCTCCACTCCGGGCTCCGGACCGCTCCTGCAGCTACTGAACTTCCTGTCCAGGGGAAGATTAAACAGTAGAGGGCGCTCTACTGTTTAAACTACCTGCCGGGACAGGAAGTTCTGTGTAGCTGCAGCGGTCCGGAACCCAGCGCGGAAAGAAGACAGCCAGGACCAGGGGAGTCGCGCCGGCGGAACAGGTAATGTATACCCGCTGTATTGCGTCGGTCGTCGGGCATTCAAATGCCGCTATCGACGCACTCCCGACCCGCCGGCGATCGAGAAAAATCTTCCGTACGGACGGGTCGACGGGAATCGACCGGAACGATCGATTTCGGACAGAAATCGATCGTTCTGTCAGCGGTGTGCGTGGCGATTTCACAGCCGATTCGATCGCTGTGATCGATTCGGCTGTATATCGGCGGGAAAATCGTTAGGTGTATGGGCCCCTTAAGGAGTGAGCTGGCAGCTGGAGGCTATGTGGATTTGGGGAGCAGGCATTCTCCTTTTTTATTTTGTAACAATAAACAAACTTATTTTTAACACCTTTTTTAGTGATATAATTATTTTACAAATAATGTCTTAATAATGTGTATAAAAAGTTGTGCTACATAGGCCAGTAGCAGCTTGAGTTACATTTGTGCTGCTTGGAAATGGACCAGTAGCTGCCGTTGATTGGTCCACTTGCAAGCTGCATACATTTGCACAGAATTAGCATAATATTTACATCATCTGATTTATGGGCATGCCATTGGCCGTCCCTGCTTTGCAGCACTCAGCTCAGCACAAGCGGGCGAGGCTGTCCTTCCCCGCATGTCGCTCAGGAGTTTTGGGATTGGCAAGGCGGGGGTTAGCAGATCACTGTGTGTGATCAGATCTGGCAAGAATCGTTTCCTGGCCTTAGAATGGAAATCTGTAGTCGGCTGACTGGTTGCATGTAATCCTCAGTGTTCCTTCTGTGTTCTGTTCACAGCCACATGAATTCACATGAAGGCCGCAGTCCGGCATCTCCTTCCGCGGAGGCTTCAGGGGAAGACCAGCCTGTGGATGTGGTAGGCGGACTTCACTGTCTTGAATATACCTGTTGATGTTAGCGTGTGTTTTAAAGGATACCCGAACTGACGTGACATGAGATAGACGTGTATGTACGGTGCCTAGCACACAAATAACTATGCTGTGTTCCTTTTTTCCTCTTTCTCTGCCTGAAAGAGTTAAATATCAGGTATGTAAGTGGCTGACTCAGTCCTGACTCAGACAGGAAGTGACTATAAGAAAATTCCTCTTTTTATCTCTTTCTTGCTCTCAGAAGCCAATGTATGCTAGGAAAGTGTTGTATAGTTGGAATTTCTTATCAGTGAGGGTCACACTGTAGTCACTTCCTGTCTGAGTCAGGACTGAGTCAGCCACTTGCATACCTGATATTTAACTCTTTCAGGCAGAGAAAGTAAAAAAAAGGAACACAGCATAGTTATTTGTGTGCTAGGCACCGTACATACACGTCTATCTCATCATTTCATATGTCAGTTTGGGTATCCTTTAAGGAAATAGCAATGACCTCCTCCATATATTACTTGATTATTGGCGTCAATATCTGGCCAATTCAATCATAGCGATTGAATCTGGTAGAAATTGATGCCGCAATATGGCTACTGGATCGTATTGACTGATTTCCATCCAAAATCACGCAGAAGGATCGATCTGGCGTGGTGGAAAATTTTGGTTGCAAGGGCCCGATTGGGTGTGGGGCATGACCGACGGATTTCACAGCCCCCTGGCCGGTCTTCTCCTCAAGTGTATGTCTGCCCACTAACGATACATTATTTTCCTCAGATGTGATCATTTAACCAGATTTAACCAGAAGGTAAGTATCGATTGTTTCCATAAATGTGTCAATTGGGCACTTTACTCTTCAGATACGATTCTGAATTCCGGTCACCCATAGAATGATTTCATGTCAATCCTCTCCACATACTGCACGGTTTTCTGTACAATCCGATCATAAAAATCTGATCAAGTAATTGTATCTGAGGAAAATATTGTACCATTAATGGGCATCTTTAGCCAAGAGGTCCATGTAGGTTGGAGAAAACAAGATAAAAAATACGTACCTTTTAATTGCTAACTATATAAAACAAGTTTCAGGGAGCTACTCCCCTTCATCAGGCAATAGTAATAATATTCCTGAAGAAGGCTCCTAGCTCCCTGAAAAATCACAATATGAAACTGTTTACGTGATCCACGAAGGGATATCCATTTTCAAATGTTTTGTCTGCCTACATAATATAGGTGAGTTGCAAACTGGAGACAAAGAGATGTGTGCTGTGACCAGGTTCACCTGGCTGTATACTGGTTGCCTGATTGTCTATTGACTTATAAAAATGGCATAGCATTTGCTGAAAACATCTGCCAGGCAGGATGTGCAAGGTCTTAAGCCCCATCTACACGATACGATTCTATGTTCGATTCGATTACAATTCTATTTACGATCCGATTAAATCCGACGTGTCCGATCGGGATTCGATACAATTCAATTTTGTCATTGTTTTGCAATTGAATCGAATCCAGATCGAACATGTCAAATTTAATCGTATCGTAAAATAATCGTAATCGAATCGCACAAAGAATCGTATGGTGTAAATTGGGCTTAATGCTGGGATTACACCATACAATTTTCTGATAGATTCTTCTGTTATGCTGGGCATACACGGCAACTTTTTTTCTTATCAATCAAGCCGCTGATGGCTTGATTGATAATATCCGACAGGTCCGATGACCTGCCGGATAGATTCCCCGCTCGATCCCCGCCGGTGGACAATAGCGGGGCTGATAAGGAGCGCCGGCGGGGACGCGGCGGGAGTCGATCCGGTGGCTAATCGGCCGCCGGATCGATCCGTGTATGCCCAGCATTAGATTTTTCTGTTATGCTGGGTGTACATGGGTCAATCCGGCGGCCGATTAGCCGCCGGATCGACCCCCGCCGCGTCCCCGCTCGTCCGCCCGTGCGCGCGGATCGATTGCCGCTCGTCCCCGCCGGCGCTTCCTTATCAGCGCTCAATTTCCTGCCATTGTCCGCCGGCGGGGATCGAGCGGGCGGGGGTCGAGCGGCTTGATCGGGCCAGCTGAATATTATCAGCTGGCCCGATCAGCCCGATCAGCTGGTCAATACACGGTACAGAAACGTACCATGTATCCCCAGCATTAGATTTTCTGTTAGAATGCATAATTAGATTATTTTCTGTAGAGACTGGGCATTATCTCTGGTGCATTGTCTACCGGTCATCTCCTGCTGAGTAGAACAAAGTAGAACAATGCTTAATTGCTCGGCAGATAGATGGTTGACTAAAGGCCCGTACACACGTCTGATTTTCGCAAACAACCCGTCGTTTGGACGTCCAAACGACCCGTCGTTCGGACGTCAAATCGGGCGTGTGTACAGTGTCGTTCAGCTGATAAGACTAGACTTGGCGGATCGCTCAAGTCCAGTCTTATCAGCTGAACGACAGATTGTACACAAGCCCGATTTGACGTCTGAACGACCGGTCGTTTGGACGTCCAAACGACGGGTCGTGTGCGAAAATCAGACGTGTGTATGGGCCTTAATGCTGGGCATACATGGGTCGATCCGGCGGCCGATTAGCCGACGGATCGACTCCCGCCGCGTTCCCGCTCGTCTGCTCGGATCGATTCCCGCTCGTCCCCGCCGGCTCTTCTTATCTTCCGCTCGATTCACCGCTATTGTCCACCCGCGGGTAACGAGTGCGGAATCGATCCCCGCGGTCATCGGACACGTCGGATATTATCAATCGAGCCATCAGAGGCTCCATTCATAAGCCTGCGTTGAGCCGTATATGCCCAGCATTAGAGACTAATGCTGGGCATACACGGTGCAATTCTGCGGCGGAATCAAAGCCGGCACGTCCACGCGCGGGCACGTGGATCGATTCCCGCTCGTCCCCGTGGGCAGTTCCTTATCACCCGCTCGTTTCTTCCATTGTCCGCCCGCGGTGATCGGACAGGTTGAATATTATCAATCGAGCCATCAGCGGCTCGATTGATAACATCGCGCCGTGTATGCCCAGCATAACAGAAAAATCTAACAGAAAATTGTATGGTGTAATCCCAGCATTATGCTAGGTACACACCATACAATTTTCGATTCGATGGTTGTGGTTCGTTTTTAAGGCAGATAGATGGTTAGATAATTTTTGACATGTCCGCTCTCCCGTTTGATCGTTTTGCCGCTCGATTCCTGATAGAAGTGAATGGAAAAAGATAAGAAAAACGATCGGAAGATGAGAGAATCGTCTGCAGAATCGAGCGGCAAAAACGATTGAGTGAAGAATCGAGTGGCAAAAACTAACTGTGTATGCCCAGCATTATTTTCGATAGTTTTTCTGATTGATTTCTCATAGAAGTGAATAGAAATGGAGAATAAAAGATAACCGGATCGAATCGGAAATCGATCGGAAAATCGAATTGGAAATCGAACGGATTGAAAATCGACTGAAAAAAGCATCGTGTGTACCCAGCATAAAATTAACTCACTGCTGTTCTCTGCAGGAGTTGGCCCACACGGTATACTTTGCATCTCAACAGGGGTGCCACGTGTAGGCCTCCTTGTGACCAAAGAAATGGGTAGCAGCGCCGACACCCCCAAAGCATGTGCACTGCTCAGGAGCACCGGGAGGGGTATAGGGCAGGGAACCACAGAGAGTCCACCTCCAGACTCGGCCAAGGCCAGGTGGGGGTGCATCTATGTTGCCCCCCCCTCCCCAAAGGAGAGGTACCTTACCTGTTGCGAATTGCCCCAGCTTTAAGGTTATGCATGTCCTGGGAGTGACTGACACCAACAGTTGTATAGGAATAAAGTTAAGTGCAGGTATCTTGTGGTCGCCTTTAAAACACCTCTCATTCTGCAGTCTCGAGAAGTATACCCATAGTCCTCTGTTCCTGAACCTCAGCTAAACCCCCATTCTGCTGATTCATTGTACCCCCCTCTGCCTCAAACATCCTGCCGCATCTGCTGGCTGGCAGTAATGCTGCTGCCTGCTTAGCGCTTGTAGGAGGCCATGTTTGGGTGAAGGCGGATTAGGCTGGGGTCAGAGTAGTATGTGCAGCTGTTCTCCCGGTACCTCCTCAGCCTGTTCCCTGGCAGTGCAGGGTCTTCTGGGGCCCCCTCTGATTGTTTTCAGCAATTTGCACGGAGCAGTAAGCCATTTCACGGAGATACAGAGTTTTTATGATTTCTGCTCCAGAATAGGGAAGAGAAATCTCCAGGCATCTCGGATGGAGTGATAATGGCCTGCGTGACTTTTCTCATGGATTCCCATGCCAAGATCTGCCTGTCCACATGTGGCCGGCCACAATGGCTGGAGGGCTTTACAGTAAGCTCGGCTCAGGCTTGTTTATAAAAAGGAAGGAATACATAGGCATTAGCTGTGCCAGAGAGATGGCTGCCAGGAGGAAACATGACTTTTAGTCAAACCTTTAAGAGAAAATAGTGTAGGCTGCCATTGCGGAGGTTCTTAAAGTTGCCTTTGAAATGGTAGAAATGGGAGAGAAGCATTTTTATCTACCTGTAGTCTGTCGGCTTCGCCAATGTCCTTCCGGCCTCCTGCTTTGTGCCCCTGTGAAGTTTGCAATACACACTGGGGGTTGGAGGTGCCCAAAAAGTTTCAGAAGTAACCTCTCCAGATGTAACACCCAGAAACAAAGGGTTTTTGGATTGGATTTTATTCAAGCGCAATTAGAAAAAAAGACAATGCGTTTCATGGGTTGCTGCCCGCTTCCTCGGGTCAATAGAACACAAACAGGTGCCTGTGCTACTTACTGTATTAGGAGCATGGACGCCTCTCATATGCATTACATCTGGGTTGTAGGCCACTACACACGTACTGTTCCAAGATGCAATCGTCCTCTTTCACACTGCATTTTTGCCAGGTGTGTTCCGCGCAAGCGCAATTACAATCTTAATAAACGGCACATGTGCAGAATTCTCCTGGCTGCATGCTTGTTCCAGGTGTGACTCCACTGGCTGCATGCTTGTTCCAGGTGTGACTCCACTGGCTGCATGCTTGTTCCAGGTGTGACTCCACTGGCTGCATGCTTGTTCCAGGTGTGTCTCCACTGGCTGCATGCTTGTTCCAGGTGTGACTCCACTGGCTGCATGCTTGTTCCAGGTGTGACTTTGCTGGCTGCATGCTTGTTCCAGGTGTGACTTCGCTGGCTGCATGCTTGTTCCAGGTGTGACTTCGCTGGCTGCATGCTTGTTCCAGGTGTGACTTCGCTGGCTGCATGCTTGTTCCAGGTGTGACTTCGCTGGCTGCATGCTTGTTCCAGGTGTGACTCCGCTGGCTGCATGCTCATTCCAGGTGTGACTCCGCTGGCTGCATGCTTGTTCCAGGTGTGACTCCACTGGCTGCATGCTTGTTCCAGATGTGACACCGCTGGCTGCATGCTTGTTCCAGGTGTGACTCCGCTTGCTGCATGCTTGTTCCTGGAGTGACTCTGCTGGCTGAATGCTTGCTCCAGGTGTGACGTCACTGGCTGCATGCTTGTTCCAGGTGTGACGTCACTGGCTGCATGCTTGTTCCAGGTGTGACGTCACTGGCTGCATGCTTGTTCCAGGTGTGACGTCACTGGCTGCATGCTTGTTCCAGGTGTGACGTCGTCACTGGCTGCATGCTTGTTCCATGTGTGACTCCACTGGCTGCATGCTTGTTCCAAGTGTGACTCCGCTGGCTGTATGCTCATTCCAGGTTTGAATCCGCTGCCTACATGCTCATTCCAGGTTTGAATCCGCTGCCTACATGCTCATTCCAGGTGTGACTCCGCTGGCTGCATGCTTGTTCCACTACTGTTAATGAACTTTAGTGTATGTTTTTGAAAAGTTAAACTTGCAGTTATGCAAAAAGGTGATTGGACAGAACTGACATTAACAAGTTATGCCAGATCGATTATTTCCAACATGTCCGATTTGAATTTTGATCGATTTTTCGTCTTACCGACCAATTTCCATGGAGTTGAACGAGAATTGATTGTAAAAATCAGAAAATGTATAAACATTGATCGAAATTCAGATCGGGCATGTTGGAAATCGATCTGGCAGGTAAATTTGCCAGAAAATGTTATGCTGTGTACCTAGCATCAGATGCCATTTTAGTCGGCATCACTGGAAGGCCAGTCGGATGTTGTAGCGGTACTGAGTTGATGTGGCACTTGGGGACATTGGGAGAAGAGCTCTCGCACTGTAACCTCTGTGATAAGCTGTATCTTCTGCCTGTTATCTTTCAGTCTGTGATCATCCCCACATACAATGCGGAAGCCTGGCTGGACCAATGCTTGACATCCGTTCACCTGCAAGACTTCTGCGGATCGCTGGAGGTGTCCATCTACAATGACGGCAGCACTGTAAGGACAACACTGCCTGTACAATGAGATATTGGTCTGTGTACTGATTGCTGCAAGCTCTGCCCTAAACAGGGCGCACACACATCAAGTTTGGCTCTTTGTAAAAAACAAAAAAGGACACAGGGAGACCAGGAGCCCGATCTGGTGTATTATCAAAGGGACACTCGAGGTATATGTAGGATGAGAGGAAATATACTCACAAGATTGGGTTGCCAAAAACAAGCAACCACTTTTGTCGGCTGTGAGGAAGTGCCATCCTCACCAGCCTTGCTTCTGATAGTATGGGAGGTTGCAACTCCAAGCAAAAGACTGGTCACTAGGAAAACTTCCAAGTGTACGCTCTCCTGTACAGGGGTATAGAAGCCTGGGAGAGGGTAGGAGGCGCCTGTGGACATATATCAGTGGTTCATATCAATCATACAGTAGTTAGAGTAAGTATTAGTAGTAGGGTATTGTACCGTGTTAGCCATCAGTAAAAGCAAGAAGTTTTAAATCCGGATGATACCATTTATTGGCTAACTAAAAATTAATAAGAATAAGCAAGCTTAACCACTTGCCGACCGCCCACAGCCCATGGGCGGCGGCAAAGTGGACGCCTAAAGGACCGCAATACGCCTTCAGGCGGCGCGTCCTTTAGGCATGCCGGGGGAGCGATCGCGTCATTGATGACGCGCGCTTCCCCCGGCAACTGGCTCCGCCCACCCGCCGTAACATCCCGCCGGCCATACGGAAGCGCCGGCGGGATGTTAACCCCGCGATCGCCGCTACAAAGTGTATAATACACTTTGTAATGTATACAAAGTGTATTATACAGGCTGCCTCCTGCCCTGGTGATCCCAGTGTCCGAGGGACCACCAGGGCAGGCTGCAGCCACCCTAGTCTGCACCCAAACACACTGATCTGCCCCCCCCCCCCCGCCCACTGATCGCCCACAGCACCCCTCAGACCCCCCCCTGCCCACCCCCCAGACCCCTGTTTGCACCCAATCACCCCCCTAATAACCCATCAATCACTCCCTGTCACTATCTGTCAACGCTATTTTTTTTTTATCCCCCCCCCGCCCCCTGCCCCCTCCTGATCACCCCCCCACCCCTCAGATTCTCCCCAGACCCCCCCCCCCAGACCCCCCCCCCCCTGTGTACTGTATGCATCTATCTTCCCTGATAACCTGTCAATCACCCGTCAATCACCCGTCAATCACCCATCAATCACCCATCAATCACCCCCTGTCACTGCCACCCAACAATCAGCCCCTAACCTGCCCCTTGCGGGCAATCTGATCACCCACCCACACCATTAGATCGCCCGCAGATCCGACATCAGATCACCTCCCAAATCCATTGTTTACATCTATTCTCTCCTCTAAACACCCACTAATTACCCATCAATCACCCATCAATCACCCCCTATCACCACCTGTCACTTTTACCTATCAGATCAGACCCTAATCTGCCCCTTGCGGGCACCCAATCACCCGCCAACACGCTCAGATTGCCCTCTGACCCCCCCTTATCAATTCGCCAGTGCATTAATTACATCTGTTCTTCCCTGTAATAACCCACTGATCACCTGTCAATCACCTGCCAATCACCTATCACCCATCAATCACCCCCTGTCACTGCCACCCATCAATCAGCCCCTAACCTGCCCCTTGCGGGCAATCTGATCACCCACCCACACCATTAGATCGCCCGCAAACCCGCCGTCAGATTACCTCCCAAATGTATTGTTTACATCTGTTATCTTCTCTAAACACCCACTAATTACCCATCAATCACCCATCAATCACCCCCTATCACCACCTGTCACTGTTACCTATCAGATCAGACCCTAAGCTGCCCCTTGCGGGCACCCAATCACCCGCCCACACGCTCAGATTGCCCTCAGACCCCCCCCCACCTTATCAATTCACCAGTGCATTAATTACATCTGTCCTTCCCTGTAATAACCCACTGATCACCTGCCAATCACCTATCACCCATCAATCACCCCCTGTCACTACCACCCAACAATCAGCCCCTAACCCGCCCTTGCAGGCAAACTGATCACCCACCCACACCAATAGATCGCCCGCAGATCCGACATCAGATCACCACCCAAGCGCAGTGTTTCCATCTATTCTCTCCTCTAAACACCCACTAATTACCCATCAATCACCCCCTATCACCACCTGTCACTGTTACCCATCAGATCAGACCCTAATCTGCCCCTTGCGGGCACCCAATCACCCGCCTACACGCTCAGATTGCCCTCAGACCCCCCCTTATCAATTCGCCAGGGCATTATTTACATCTGTCCTTCCCTGTAATAACCCACTGATCCCCTGTCAATCACCTGTCAATCACCCCCTGTCACTGCCACCCATCAATCACCCCTGTCACTGCCACCCATCAATCAGCCCCTAACCTGCCCCTTGCGGGCAAACTGATCACCCACCCACACCAATAGATCGCCCGCAGATCCGACATCAGATCACCACCCAAGCGCAGTGTTTCCATCTATTCTCTCCTCTAAACACCCACTAATTACCCATCAATCACCCCCTATCACCACCTGTCACTGTTACCCATCAGATCAGACCCTAATCTGCCCCTTGCGGGCACCCAATCACCCGCCTACACGCTCAGATTGCCCTCAGACCCCCCCTTATCAATTTGCCAGGGCATTATTTACATCTGTCCTTCCCTGTAATAACCCACTGATCACCTGTCAATCACCTGTCAATCACCCATCAATCACCCCCTGTCACTGCCACCCATCAATCACCCGCTGTCACTGCCACCCATCAATCAGCCCCTAACCTGCCCCTTGCGGGCAATCTGATCACCCACCCACACCAATAGATCGCCCGCAGATCCGACGTCCGATCACCTCCCAAGTGCAGTGTTCACATCTGTTCTCTACCCTAAACACCCACTAATTACCCATCAATCACCCCCTGTCACTGCTACCTATCAGATTAGACCCCTATCTGCCCCTAGGGCACTCAATCACCCGCCCACACCCTCAGAATGCCCTCAGACCCCAGCCCTGATCACCTCGCCAGTGCATTGCTTGCATCTATTCCCCCCTCTAATCACACCTTGAGACACCCATCAATCACCTCCTGTCACCCCCTAGCACACCTACCCATCAGATCAGGCCCTAATTTGCCCCGTGTGGGCTCCTGATCACTCGGCCAAACCCTCAGATCCCCCTCAGACCCCCTTCCGATCACCTCCCCAGTGCATTGATTGCATCTATTTTCCCCTCTAACCACCCCCTGAGACACCCATCAATCACCTCCTGTCACCCCCCTAGCACTCCTATCCATCAGATCAGGCCCAATACAACCTGTCATCTAAAAGGCCACCCTGCTTATGACCGGTTCCACAAAATTCGCCCCCTCATAGACCACCTGTCATCAAAATTTGCAGATGCTTATACCCCTGAACAGTCATTTTGAGACATTTGGTTTCCAGACTACTCACGGTTTTGGGCCCGTAAAATGCCAGGGCGGTATAGGAACCCCACAAGTGACACCATTTTAGAAAAAAAGACACCCCAAGGTATTCTGTTAGGTGTATGACGAGTTCATAGAAGATTTTATTTTTTGTCAAAAGTTAGCGGAAATTGATTTTTATTGGTTTTTTTTCACAGTGTCATTTTTCACTAACTTGTGACAAAAAATAAAATCTTCTATGAACTCGCCATACACCTAACGGAATACCTTGGGGTGTCTTCTTTCTAAAATGGGGTCACTTGTGGGGTTCCTATACTGCCCTGGCATTTTAGGGGCCCTAAACCGCGAGGAGTAGTCTAGAAAACAAATGCCTCAAAATGACCCGTGAATAGGACGTTGGGCCCCTTAGCGCACCTAGGCTGCAAAAAAGTGTCACACATGTGGTACCGCCGTACTCAGGAAAAGTAGTATAATGTGTTTTGGGGTGTATTTTTACACATACCCATGCTGGGTGGGAGAAATTTCTATGTAAATGGTCAATTGTGTGTAAAACAAATCAAACAATTGTCATTTACAGAGATATTTCTCCCACTTAGCATGGGTATGTGTAAAAATACACCCCAAAACACATTATACTACTTCTCCTGAGTACGGCGGTACCACATGTGTGGCACTTTTTTACACCCTAAGTACGCTAAGGGGCCCAAAGTCCAATGAGTACCTTTAGGATTTCACAGGTCATTTTGCGACATTTGGTTTCAAGACTACTCCTCACGGTTTAGGGCCCCTAAAATGCCAGGGCAGTATAGTAACCCCACAAATGACCCCATTCTAGAAAGAAGACACCCAAAGGTATTCCGTTAGGAGTATGGTGAGTTCATAGAAGATTTTATTTTTTGTCAAAAGTTAGCGGAAAATTGATTTTTATTGTTTTTTTCACAAAGTGTCATTTTCCACTAACTTTTGACAAAAAATAAAATCTTCTATGAACTCACCATACTCCTAACGGAATACCTTGGGGTGTCTTCTTTCTAAAATGGGGTCATTTGTGGGGTTCCTATACTGAACTGGCATTTTAGGGGCCCTAAACCGTGAGGAGTAGTCTGGAAATCAAATTCCGCAAAATGACCTGTGAAATCCTAAAGGTACTCATTGGACTTTGGGCCCTTTAGCGCAGTTAGGGTGCAAAAAAGTGCCACACATGTGGTATTGCCATACTCGGGAGAAGTAGTACAATGTGTTTTGGGGTGTATTTTTACACATACCCATGCTGGGTGGGAGAAATACCTCTGTAAATGACAATCTTTTGATTTTTTTACACACAATTGTCCATTTACAGAGTTATTTCTCCCACCCAGCATGGGTATGTGTAAAAATACACCCCAAAACACATTGTACTACTTCTCCCGAGTACGGCGATACCACATGTGTGGCACTTTTTTGCACCCTAACTGCGCTAAAGGGCCCAAAGTCCAATGAGTACCTTTAGGATTTCACAGGTCATTTTGCGGAATTTGATTTCCAGACTACTCCTCACGGTTTAGGGCCCCTAAAATGCCAGGGCAGTATAGGAACCCCACAAATGACCCCATTTTAGAAAGAAGACACCCCAAGGTATTCCATTAGTAGTATGGTGAGTTTATAGAAGATTTTATTTTTTGTCACAAGTTAGTGGAAAATGACACTTTGTGAAAAAAACAATAAAAATCAATTTTCCGCTAACTTTTGACAAAAAATAAAATCTTCTATGAACTCACCATACTCCTAACGGAATACCTTGGGGTGTCTTCTTTCTAAAATGGGGTCATTTGTGGGGTTCCTATACTGCCCTGGCATTTTAGGGGCCCTAAACCGTGAGGAGTAGTCTGGAAATCAAATTCCGCAAAATGACTTGTGAAATCCTAAAGGTACTCATTGGACTTTGGGCCCTTTAGCGCAGTTAGGGTGCAAAAAAGTGCCACACATGTGGTATCGCCGTACTCGGGAGAAGTAGTACAATGTGTTTTGGGGTGTATTTTTACACATACCCATGCTGGGTGGGAGAAATAACTCTGTAAATGGACAATTGTGTGTAAAACAAATGAAAAAATTGTCATTTACAGAGATATTTCTCCCACCCAGCATGGGTATGTGTAAAAATACACCCCAAAACACATTCTACTACTTCTCTTGAGTACGGCAATACCACATGTGTGGCACTTTTTTGCACCCTAACTGCGCTAAGGGGCCCAAAGTCCAATGAGCATCTTTAGGCTTTACAGGGGTGCTTACAAATTAGCACCCCCCAAAATGCGAGGACAGTAAACACACCCCACAAATGACCCCATTTTGGAAAGTAGACACTTCAAGGTATTCAGAGAGGGGCATGGTGAGTCCGTGGCAGATTTCATTTTTTTTTGTCGCAAGTTAGAAGAAATGGATTCTTTTTTTTTTTCTTTTTTTTTGTCACAAAGTGTCATTTTCCGCTTACTTGTGACAAAAAATAATATCTTCTATGAACTCACTATGCCTCTCAGTGAATACTTTGGGATGTCTTCTTTCCAAAATGGGGTCATTTGGGGGGTATTTATACTATCCTGGAATTCTAGCCCCTCATGAAACATGACAGGGGGTCAGAAAAGTCATAGATGCTTGAAAATGGCAAAATTCACTTTTTGCACCATAGTTTGTAAACGCTATAACTTTTACCCAAACCAATAAATATACACTGAATGGTTTTTTTTTTATCAAAAACATGTTTGTCCACATTTTTTGCGCTGCATGTATACAGAAATTTTACTTTATTTGAAAATTGTCAGCACAGAAAGTTAAAAAAATCATTTTTTTGCCAAAATTCATGTCTTTTTTGATGAATATAATAAAAAGTAAAAATCGCAGGAGCAATCAAATAGCACTAAAAGAAAGCTTTATTAGTGACAAGAAAAGGAGCCAAAATTCATTTAGGTGGTAGGTTGTATGAGCGAGCAATAAACCGTGAAAGCTGCAGTGGTCTGAATGGAAAAAAAGTGGCCGGTCCTTAAGGGGTAGAAAGACTGTGGTCCTCAAGTGGTTAAGGCCTTCCAGCCTTCGTCGGGCTTACATCCTGTATATAAGCCCGGCAAAGGCTGCAAGGCCGAACGCTTGATTATTCTTATTCATTTTTAGTTAGCCAATAAATGGTATCATCCGGATTTAAAACTTCTTAAGCTGGCCACTAACGGTCCAATTTCTAGCGAAAAATCGATTTTTCGCTACAAATTGGACCGTTAGTGGCCAGCTAAAGAAGTTTTAAATCAGGATGATACCATTTATTGGCTAACTAAAAATGAATAAGATGTGCCTTTAGATACAAATGGCGGCAATCAGGAACAATTCATAACATTAGACAAAAATCAACGTAAACGTGTCTTAAAAACACAATCAATCAATTTTAGCTATACCACTAAGGGTTAAATGGTAGAGCATAAATGAATATATAAAAAAAAAAAACACATCATGTTTGGTATTTGACTAATTGATTTGATTCTTGTAATGAGTCGAATATAAATAGATCCATTTTTTTTCGTTGCACTTCTATAAGATAAGGAAAAAAAATGATTCATCGAACAGGATGGAAAATTTCTGCTGCTTGTACAAGAAATGAGTGAATTTGTTTTAAAGTGTGCCTGAACTCTTGCACAGGGCAGAAGCAAAACAGAGAGAAATGCACCCTGTATGTATTTAGAGAGTTTAGCCTGTCTAATCCCCCCTCATCTGTGACTAATCACCACTGTAATTTGATGTATCAGCTGTGTCAGCTCAGGAATCTCTTCCACGGCAGGACAGCTAATTTGTAAACGCAGGATGTTAACCCTATAGGCCCATACACACGCCTGATCAAAGGCAACGACGGGCCCGTCGTCACCTCCCCCTGGGCGGGGTTTCAGCAGACAGTCCGGCGTGTGTACAGTCTGTCTGCAGACTAATAAGGCTCTTTCTGAGCAATCCGCCTGGTGGATCGTTCAGAAACAGACTTATCAGTCCACCGACAGACTGTACACACGCCGGACTGTCTGCTGAAACCCCGCCCAGCGGGAGGTGACGACGGACCCGTCGTTGCCTTTGATCAGGCGTGTGTACAGGCCTTAGGTCTGCTTCCGTGAAAGTAGACACACTGCAGATTTATTGCAGTATTTGTATCAGCTGTAACAAAGAAATGATTTTCTTTACATGTTGTGATGCTGTTGCGTATCTTTTAGAGCAGAGAGGAAGTTCTAAATTCAGGTCCGCTTTAATGTGTTATGTTTTCCTTATTGTTTTTAGGACAGTTCCGGTGAGATCATAGAACGCTGGAAATCAAAGTTAGGAGACCGCGGCATTTTGGTCACTGTGGGAGGTCACGCTTCATCTGCACCTCGCGGAGGTAGGAAATTTGCCTGATTGTCCAGTGTGGTCAGAAGAATGCAGCTACCTGTGAGTCAGCTCGGTCAGGTGCGACAGCGGCATTTGATATTGCTGGATTAACGCCCCCATGCAATGTCCACCCCAACCCGTAGAGCAAATGCAGTGTTCTCCCCAGAATTTTTTTCCAGCCGGGTGGCATGAAAAAGTACCCGGGTGGTGTGAGATGAGAGAATGCAGGGCTGGTGCTTCTGTGCATAATTCTTACAGCAGAGGAGGAGGTGAACTGATGACAGCCGGGTGCTCCCCAAAAGTAGCCGGGTGGAGCACCCAGCTAAAAGAGCCTGGGGAGAACACTGCAAATGGAAACAGCTCACTTATCCGCCATGCTCCTACTCTAGTATCCTCTCTCCATCACCGGGGGCGCCTGTACCCCTTGTCCCCATCACATGAGCATGACGTCACGGGGTGCAGGCGCCCCTGGCAACAGTAGAGAGAAGACGTGCGGCAGATAGGTGAGCTGCTTTTTTTTTTGGGGGGAGGGGGGGGGGGTAGCCAGGGCTCTATCAGGTCCATTGATTGTCAACACCAACAAGACATTTGTAAAGTTCTTCTCTCCCGTAGGAGCCAAAGTGCATAAGCTTGTGTCAGATCAGTGCACAGTGATGTGTACCCGGGGGAAATTTATGTGATCATAAATGCCAGACTAAACAGGTGGCTTTTCAGTTTCTAGTTTTAAATGTAACTGTGTCCAGGGTTGGAGCTGTGTTGATTAAGTTTGGCAAAGCATCCCACATGTTAGGGGCAGCATAACAGAAAGCTCTGGCTCCAAAGGTTTTAGTTAAATTCTGGGGGTGGTCGTCAGAATAACAACCTAAATCACTGCCACACAACCACTTAGAGCCCTTTTGAGCAAGATTTTTCCAACATGGCAGAAATCAATCCAAATGATTGATCGAGTGGCCATGTTGCTTTATCGATCTCTGCCATCGAATTGACCTCAGCTGGAAACCCAACATCACTGCCACCCAGCAGAGACTCTTCTTGCGTTGTCAACTGAGGAAGTTCGGCATGGCCCAAGAGATTCTGAGTAGGTTATTTTCCGTCACCATTGAATCGATCCTCTGCTCTTCCATCTTGGTCTGGCAATGCTGGCGCCAGTGACAGACATAAACTTCAGAGGGTCATCAGGTCAGTGAAAAGAGGCATTGGTAGACCCCTCCCCTCACTTGCCCTCCTGTACAACACCAGACTGTGTTCAAGATAGCTGAGGATTGCAAACACCCCTTTCCATCCTGGGCACTGCACTTCCATTGGGCCGGAGGCTTCGGGCCATCTCCTCCAGGACCGCTATAATCAAACTCTTTCTTCCCCTCGGCTGTCAGCCTCCTCAACTCCCTCCACATTCTTTAATCCCCCAACAGGACTGGTTCAGCGAGTAAACCAGCCCAAGTGACAAACTTATTTGACTCTTTTATGATGTGTGATGTTCACTGCTGATTACTTTTTTCTTTTTCTCTTATTTGCACTGTTGTGACTCTATCTATTTATCTATGTATCTGTCTCTACCCTCTACATTGGGCTATGTGTTTGTGTCATACCCAATTCCGGGCAGGGACCTGTCATGCGTGGCGAAATAAATAATTCTGATTCTTATATTGATGCCCAAAACTGAGTAATGTATGTTTACCTTCAGCTGAAACAATTGGGAAGGTGTGTAGAAAGGGAGCATGAGGGAAGGGATGTCGCCGTACGCAGTGTACATGGAGAGAGTTCAGCATCATGTCACCGAGAGGATACGGTCAGCAGCTGTGCATCGCTGGGTGCCAGATGTAACGCAATATATATTCTGAGAACAAGCCCTGGTGAGTATGACCGAGGCCTGCTGTTGGCAGTTCCTCTGGTGTTCTGGGTAGTGTCTCCAGCTCTGGTGAGTATGGCCGAGGCCTGCTGTGGCTTTTTCCTCTGGTGTGGTGCTCTCAGCCCTGGTTGAGTATCGCCAAAGGCCTGCTGGGGCAGTTCCTCTGGTGTGCCGGGCAGCGTCTCCAGCCCTGGTGAGTATCTCTGAGGCCTGCTGGGGCGGTTCCTCTGGTGTGGCGGGCAGTGTCTCCATCCCTGGTGAGTATCGCTGAGGCCTGCTGGGGCGGTTCCTCTGGTGTGCCGGGCAGCGTCTCCAGCCCTGGTGAGTATCTCTGAGGCCTGCTGGGGCGGTTCCACTGGTGTGCCGAGCTGCGTCTCCAGCCCTGGTGAGTATGGCCGAGGCCTGCTGGGGCGGTTCCTCTGGTGTGGCGGGAAGCGTCTCCAGCCCTGGTGAGTATGGCTGAGGCCTGCTGGGGTTTTTTCCTTTGGTGCTCTGTGCAGCGTCACCAGCCCTGGTCAGTATGGCTGAGGCCTGCTGGGGCGGTTCCTCTGGTGTGCCGGGCAGTGTCTCCAGCCCTGGTGAGTATGGCGGAGGCCTGCTGAGCGGTTCCTCAGGTGTGCCGAGCAGCGTCTCCAGCCCTGGTGAGTATAGCAGAGGCCTGCATGGGTGGTTCCTCTGGTGTGCCGGGCAGCGTCTCCATCCCTGGTGAGTATAGCCGAGGCCTGCATGGGTGGTTCCTCTGGTGTGCCAGGCAGTGTCTCCATCCCTGGTGAGTATAGCCGAGGCCTGCATGGGTGGTTCCTCTTGTGTGCCAGGCAGTGTCTCCATCCCTGGTGAGTATAGCAGAGGCCTGCTGGGGCTTTTTCCTCTGGTGTTCTGTGTCTCCAGCCGTTACATGGAGCTGTATCTGGAGCGTGTGGAATGCAGGGCTGGCTTGGCAAGTGAGATCTTCTCAGTGGCTGAGTCGGCTATTGGGAAAGTGATCCGTGACCCGTCCGTAAATCGCAGCCTCTGTAGTGCTGCCCATTATATAAGTGGATATTGAATTCCAGGCCGCGGGACATGTGACTCAGTCATAACAGCCGCTTAAGCCTCTATTTCTGGAGGAGAGACGGAGATTGTGAAGCCGGCCAGAGAAACGCTGGAGCTTAGCCATACACAGGAGGGGGGATTGCATGACAGACACGCCACATATTAACCTGACAGAAATGGGCTGCTGCCTGACTCGGGCTGCTCTTCCTGCCAACAACTTCTCTCCCTGTTATTTCACAGTAATAGTGGAATCCTGCAGGCAGTGAGTGCTGTACAGGCATGCTGCTGGGTTGTACCACTGGGCAGTAGGGGAATAGTGCCCTTTGCTGTCGCTATGTATATATCCTACATGCTGTAATATTAAACAGACTTGGGCTCTTGTACTCAGTCTAGACACTATATACATGAAGGCCCAGAATGTCAGCCTTAGCGGAGTACAGTGTAGCGTGTGCACTAGGATTTACTCCCCCCCCCCCCCCCCCCCCTAAAGCCGTGTACACACGTTATATGGTCCTTGTCCGGCTGGGGCCGCCTGTGCTGAGAATCTAGTGATTGTACATCAGCCCTTGATGCGTCCGTGAGCAATCTGCCTGGCAAATTGTCTCAGGCAATCGCAGGCCGAGGGCGCTGTTCTCCTACTCGCTCCGCCTACTCCATGCCGCTCTGCATCGAGCATTTATCCCCCGCCCCAATATCAACAGAACAGCTCATTAGCCTGCAGGCTAGTGACATGTGTGTACAGACTCCAAAATGTCGCTTGATTCCTGCCAGGCCGCATTCCTCCTGTGTGGGTACGAGACATTATCCACTCATTCTTACACCAGCCAAAACCATCTCATTGCTCACCCTCCTCCATCGTAAGCAACCGACTGGCTGCAGCTCCTTCCATTTCTGATGCCAAACCCTAATAGCCCCCATTAAAGTCTATCTTAACTTTGGATGTGATATTTAACCCTCTCAAGGCTGGACAGCTCTGACCGAAAGGGCCATGTGATTACTGTAATTGGTTTAGGTGCGGAAGCTCTGCTGTCACTGAGACAGCAGAGCATGCGGGTGCAGGGGCAGGGATGGCATGAGTGCGTGGCAGAGAATAGTTGAAATCTACGTCCAGCGACAGCCGTACAGCCCCCAGCAGGATGTAGATTCCAACTATGTTGGTATGGATTCAGTTAAATAAAATACATTTGTATCTTCTCCTCTGGACCATTATAAGGGTGCATATGCACTAGAAGGTCTTCTCTGTGTATCAGTCTATCCATGTGTGTACATCAAAAGCGATACAGGTATGACTGTGCCCCGCTCCTTCATCTCATCTTTTTTTTTTCTTCTTCTTCTAACTTTCTGATGTCCCGGCCTGCAGTACATTGGTATCAGAGGAGTGAGGAGTTAGATGGGGTGGCTTCTCCTATTGGCTGTTTCCTTCGCCGGTCCAGTTTACCAAATGGCTGATAGTTAGTTACCGACAGCTCCAGGCTGGAGATACTGAACATCTCCCTTGCTTTATTGCTGATGCTTATTTGCGTGAATTGACATTTATTGAGGTATTTACCTCACTAGGCAGTAATTTACCTCACAGTTTGCCATGCGGTAACATCCTAAGTGCATTGAAACTTGACAAGATGTTCAGTAGTTTTCTGCATTGACGAATCGGGGTAATGCTTTGCGAATTGAGCCCGTTGAGGGAAATCCTAGTGAATGTTACATAGTTACATAGTTACTTGGGTTGAAAAAAGACATACGTCCATCGAGTTCAACCAGAGAACAAAGTACAACACCAGCCTGCTTCCTCACATATCCCTGCTGATCCAGAGAAAGGTGAAAAACCCTTACAAGGCATGGTCCAATTAGCCCCAAAAGGGTAAAAATTCCTTCCCGACTCCAGATGGCAATCAGATAAAATCCCTGGATCAACATCACTGGGCATTACCTAGTAATTGTAGCCATGGATGTCTTTCAACGCAAGGAAAGCATCTAAGCCCCCTTTAAATGCAGGTATAGAATTTGCCATAACGACTTCCTGTGGCAATGCATTCCACATCTTAATCACTCTTACTGTACAGAACCCTTTCCTAAATAAATGGCTAAAACGTTTTTCCTCCATGCGCAGATCATGTTCTCTAGTCCTTTGAGAAGGCCTAGGGACAAAAAGCTCATCCACCAAGCTATTATATTGCCCTCTGATGTATTTATACATGTTAATTAGATGCCCACTAAGGCGTCTTTTCTCTAGACTAAATAAACACAGTTTATCTAACCTTTCTTGGTAAGCGAGACCTTCCATCCCACGTATCAATTTTGTTGCTCGTCTCTGCACCTGCTCTAAAACTGCAATATCTTTCCTGTAATGTGGTGCCCAGAACTGAATTCCATATTCCAGATGTGGCCTTACTAGAGAGTTAAACAGGGGCAATGTTATTCTTTTTCGTAGAATGTTAGAAAGACCTAATAATAGTGACTACAGCAGAAGCACATTTCATATTCAATAAGCCAGCACTTATTCAGTAAGGAGGTATTGGGCAAGACTCCCTAGCTCTGCTACTGCCTACTAGTGGCTGCTTCCCAGGCGCTTTGAGTCCGACAGGAGAAACGCGCCATACAAATACTGGAATTATTATATTCTGAGTTTTGTGTTTTTTCGTTTAAAAAAAGTTTTATTTATAAAATGCAAAGAGTGAGTTTTGTGTTTTTTGAGCAGTAAGTGTTATCAGAATGTACAGTTTACATACACACACACACGCATAGACACACACAGACACACACACAGACACACACACAGACACGCTTACACGTATGTCTGACAGCTGAAGACTCCCACATGCTGCGCGGATCTTCCAGCCCTGCGCTGACATATCTAAATGCCGTATATATATTTTCTCTTCCTTCCCTTTGGTAACTGGGACTGCTGCCCGGATCCTCTGTTTATTTGAGATCAAAATATGTGTAAAGAAGGCGTTTGCTGTGCAGAAACATGGGGTCACTCCCTTATTCCAGCCGCGTGGAATGTTTAATATCAGATGGAACGCGCGTTTCCAGGCCTGTCGCCATGGCAACCCATCACCCCTGATCCAAGCGCTCTAAGCAAAATGCAGATCCTCTGGCCCAGAGTTCACGCCTGTAACCTATAATACTAATATTGATAAAGGCAGTGATTGGCTGTGCCAGGTCCGGCTGTGGGTCGGGAGGAACGCTCTGAGGTGTTGGGATTGATGCGTTGGTGGGTTAGCCGGGATCTCGTGCGTGCAGCACAGCTGTTCTCAGCTCCGTCGCGGCCAGGAACTGCCAGATGCGGCTGACGTTCCATTTGTTTGTTTTGCCGATGTAAATGTTATGGCAGCGACGCTATCCTGAGAGCCAAATACTTCTCTCATATTTTTGGGTGGTTGTTTAGGATTGTGTAATGTTTGTTTTGTGTTTTTCTCGCTCACTTAGGATGGTGTCAGAACGTTTGAGTGTTCTTCATAAATGTAATAATCTGCAAGTCAGCTGCCCAAAAAGCTCTACTGTTCTCACTTGTGATTTGATAATGACACCGCATGGGACTTCCCTTCTTGTTTCCCCCCCTCTCTCCCTGGCTCAGGACTACCTACACTGCCCTCCCTCCCTCCCGGCCTGACAAGACTGCTCTCCCTGCCTGCCTTCCCTCCCGGCCTCACAAGACTGCTCTCTCTGCCTCCCCCTGCCTCACAAGACTGCTCTCCCTGCCTGCCCTCCCTCCCCGTCTCACAAAACTGCTCTCCTTGCCCGCCCTCCCTCCCCGCCTCACAAAACTGCTCTCCCTGCCGCACAAGACTGCTCTCCCTGCCTGTCCTCCCTCCCGGCCTCACAAGACGGCTCTCTCTACCTCCCCCTGCCTCACAAGACTGCTCTCCCTGCCTGCCCTCCCTCCCCGCTTCACAAAACTGTTCTCCTTGCCTGCCCTCCCTCCCCGCTTCACAAAACTGTTCTCCTTGCCTGCCCTCCATCCCTCCCTGCCTCACAAGACTGCCCCCCTGCTCTCCCTGTTGCCCCCCATCCCCAGTTCGGGACTACCCTCTCCGCCTTCCCTTCCTCACAAGAATGCTCTCCCTGCCTCCCCCTGCCTGACAAGACTGCTCTCCCCCCCCCTTCCTCCCAATAATGGTCCCCCTGCCTGCCCCTCCCCCTTCCCCAACTCGGGACTACCCTCCCTGCTTTCACAAGACTGTTTCCACCCCCCCCCCCGCCTCACAAGACTGCTCTTACTGTTGCCCCCCCCCCCCCCCCATCCCCAACTCAGGGGACTAACCTCTCTGCCTGCCCTTCCTCACAAGACTGCTCTCCCTTCCTCCCCCCTTCCTCACAATATTGGTCCCCCTGCCTGCCCCCCCTTCCCCAACTCAGGGGACTACCCTCCCTGCCTCCAACCAACCCCCCCCCCCCCCGCCTCACAAAACTGCTCTCCCTGCCTCACAAGACTGCTCTCCCTGCCTGTCCTCCCTCCCGGCCTCACAAGACTGCTCTCTCTACCTCCCCCTGCCTCACAAGACTGCTCTCCCTGCCTGCCCTCCCTCCCCGCCTCACATAACTGCTCTCCTTGCCTGCCCTCCGTCCCCGCCTCACAAAACTGTTCTCCCTGCCTCCCCCTGCCTCACAAAACTGCTCTCCTTGCCTGCCCTCCATCCCTCCCTGCCTCACAAGACTGCCCCCCCCCTCCTCCACCTGCTTCACAAGACTGCTCTCCCTGTTGCCCCCCATCCCCAATTCGGGACTACCCTCTCCGCCTGCCCTTCCTCACAAGAATGCTCTCCCTGCCTCCCCCTGCCTGACAAGACTGCTCTCCCCCCCATTCCTCCCAATAATGGTCCCCCTGCCTGCCCCTCCCCCTTCCCCAACTCAGGGGACTACCCTCCCTGCTTTCACAAGACTGCTTCCACCCCCCCCCCCCCGCCTCACAAGACTGCTCTCACTGTTGCCCCCCCCCCCCCCATCCCCAACTCAGGGGACTAACCTCTCTGCCTGCCCTTCCTCACAAGACTGCTCTCCCTTCCTCCCCCCTTCCTCACAATATTGGTCCCCCTGCCTGCCTCCCCTTCCCCAACTCAGGGGACTACCCTCCCTGCCTCAGCCCCTTGCCTTACAAGACTGTCCTCTCGGCCTGCACTTCCTCTTAGCCTCAAGGAACTGACTGCCCTCCCTCCTTGCATCCCCACCTCACAAGACTGCTTTCCCTGCCTCCCCCCTGCCTCACAAGATTGCTCTCCCTGTTGACCCCCCCCCCATCCCCAACTCAGGGGACTACCCTTCCTTCCTCACAAGACTGCTTTCCCTGCCTCCCCCCTGCCTCACAATATTGCTCTCCCTGTTGACCCCCCCCATCCCCAACTCAGGGGACTACCCTCCCTTCCTCACAAGACTGCTCTCCCTGCCTCCCCCCTGACTGACAAGACTGCTCTCCCCCCCCCCTTCTTCTCATAATATTGGTGCCTCTGCCTGCCCCCCCATCCCCAACTCAGGGGACTACCCTCCCTGCCTCCAACCCCCCCCCCCCCCCCCCGCCTCACAAGACTGCTCTCCCTAACTGTCCTCCCTCCCCGCCTAACAAGACTGCTCTCCCTGCCTCACAAGACCGCTCTCCCTGCCTCACAAGACCGCTCTCCCTGCCCCCCCCAACTCAGGGGACTACCCTCCCTGCTTTCACAAGACTGCTTCCCCCCCCCCCCCCGCCTCAAGACTGCTCTCCCTGCCTGCCCTCCCTCTCCACCTCACAAGACTGCTCTCCCTGCCCCCAACCCCCCCCCCCCCCCCGGCCTCACAAGACTGCTCCCCCCGTTGACCCCTCCATCCCCAACTCAGGGGACTACCCTCTCTGCTCTCACTAGACTGCTCCCTCTGTTGCCCCCCCCCATCCCCAACTCAGGGGACTACCCTCTCTGCTCTCACTAGACTGCTCCCTCTGTTGCCCCCCCCCCCCATCCCCAACTCAGGGGACTCTCTGCCTGCTCTTCCTCACAAGAATGCTCTCCCTGCCTCCCTCCTGCCTGACAAGACTGCTCTCCCTTCCTCCCCCCTTCCTCACAATATTGTCCCACTGCCCCCCCCCCTTCCCCAACTCAGGGGATTACCCTTCCTCCCCCCTCCCCCCTCGCCTCACAAGACTGCCCTCCCTGCCTGCCCTTCCTCTCAGCCTCAGGGAACTGACTGCCCTCCCTCCATGCATCACCACCTCACAAGACTGCTCTCCCTAAATCCCCCCCCCCCCACTCAGGGAACTACCCACCCCTGCCTGCTCTCCCTCCCAGCCTCACAACTGCTCTTCTTGCCTCACAAGACTTCTCTCTCTGCTTGCACTTTTTTCCTTCCCAACTCAGGGGACTGACTGCCCCCCCCCTCCTGCCCCTTCCACCCCCCCACTCCCTCTGTTGCCCCCCTTATCCCCAACTCAGGGAACTCTCTGCCTGCTCTTCCTCACAAGAATGCTCTCCCTGCCTCCCCCCCCCCCCCCCCCGCTTCACAAGACTGCTCTCCTTGCCTCACATAAATGCTTTCCCTGCCAAAATTTGGTACACAAAAAGGAAGTTGCAGGGCGTGCTGGGTTGTCCTTTTTTGCTTCTCTACTTCACCTCAGACTTAACTAATGCAGCCTGATTGGCTGAAGCCTCTTTCCCTCCTGCCCCCCCCCCCCCACACACACACACACACCTATGTTCCTCTCTGATTGGCCAATATTTCTCATGCTGAGACAATGCACTTTCTGTTGTGAAGGGCGGGCAAATCAAGCAGAAGAGAGTAAGGGTGGAAATGACATCAGAATTGGCTTCAAAATAGCCACAATTAAAATGGGAAATGTTTTTTTTTTCTGAGATAGTATGGCTGACATCTCCTCTTTAAACAAATAGATACTTCCCTAGGGAGAGGGAAGCCTCTGTATCCCCCACGTCCTTCTTCAGACCCCTCTGGGACCCCTTGGAGCTACCAGTAAGTAAGAGCAGCCACACTGCACCTGCGCAGGAGCGTTGGTGGAAAAAGCCGAACCCGATTGGGCTGTAGCCATTGACAAAGGCTTGTCGGTGGTTTTCCAGACGTCCCAGCGCTGAAACGGCCCAGTGGTTGAGGACAGTGCAAGCCTCTGGATTAACCTGAGCCTTCCCTCTATTGCAGTAACCAGCTGGGACACTATTTTTCACTCCAGGTAACCTTTAATAACATGGGATTATGCAAATTTCACCTGACCCAGGAAGTGAAGGAAGCTGAGCCAGTGGAGTCGGTTGAAGCCTCTGGCAGCAGCCAGAGGCTTTGATTAGTGGGATATAACTCTCTCCCGGCATTAAATTGCAAGTCAAGAGCATTTTTTGCTGATTGCTAATCAGGAATAGCAGAGGCCAGTCTGCGGCTTTATTGCTGAGCTGAGTGGAAATTACAGTTTTGTATGTCCCGCATTCATTCCTGCTCCTCAACATGTTCTTTTTCTTCCTTGGAAGACATTCTACGACTTTGTTGTTACGAAACATTGTGAGTGAAGCTGAGGCCCGGCTGGTTTTGATTGGTGAACTTGCTGCGCTGTGCAGGACTGGATGTGTAAACACTCTCAGATAGGGTTTCTGATAGTCAGAACTGATGAGGCGGTGTGGATTGGTTGGGATCCAGCTGGCGCTGTTACTGGCGAGTTTGGAAGACGAGGTCGGGCGGGTGGTTTACCGCGAGATCGCTGCCTGGAAGCATCTCTGGGTAGTTGCGGTGCCAGGCAAACACCAGCAGTTCTTCTGCACATTCTAATGAAGGCTTCAGTATCTGAAATATGAACATTATTTCTCGAATCACAAAAACATTAGCCGCAGCTCAAGGCTCGTACGTCTAACCAGAAGGATTTTCCATTTCTTGTTTTTCAGCAAGATTTCAGATACTGTCCTCTCGCTCGCTGAATTATAGCTTCACGTTTGGCCAATTTAGGGTGGGATAGATTGCGAAATCCAGGTTGCCAGTATTCTTAAAACGTTCCAGCTGATTCTCTGACTTTTACAATACTGTTTGTTTGTCGGCTGAAGGCTGTGGCTACGGAGAAAACTTTGAGTGAACCTGAGCTGAAAATGAAGTGATGAGATAGACAATTGTGATTATCCTTCTACTCCTAAAAACGACTTTTTTCTTCTTTTTTTTGACATCCATTGGTTTTATTTTATATTTAAACATTTACGAAGTAGATAGAATGTTTGATTGTCTCTGATCAATGGCAGTCTATTAAGTGTGCCAGAGTTAAAGAGACTCTGTAACAAAATTTGCAGCCTTATTTCTTCTATTCTATAAGTTCCTATCCCTGTTCTAATGTGGTCTGGATTACTGCAGCCTTTTCTAGTTGCACTGTCTCTGTAATATAACTAATCTTCTTTTGTTTGTCAAGCTTAGTCGACCCAGATAGGAATGCCTTGCCTCTGCTGTGATAGGGAGAAGTTATGCATTGCACGCCCCCTGCAGGCTCTGTGTGTGCTTTGTTTATTCCTCACTTGCAGCTTGTCTGAGTGAGGGGGTAGGGAGCGGCCTATGCTAAGAAACTGTGAGAATCCCTGACTGGAGTGCAGAAAATTCACTATGTAATAAGAACTTGTAGTATACTGTGACATGAGAGATATCACAGGATCACAGCGGGGAGCGGCGGAAACAGCCAAGAGGGATCCAGGAGATCACAGTGACTTGATTGGTATTTTTTTTATTGTGCAAATTGGACAGTACAGATTCTCTTTAAAATACATGAACTTTTGACAGTTTTCTATCTCTTCCCCCCCCCCCCCCCCCGGGTCCTCAGAAGTTGTATTCTACCAGGAGAACTTTTATGGCTCTAATTTGCTTATCAGTGAGGTTTACTATATTCCCAGCAAGGTACCAACAAGACACAAACTGTCACTTCCAGGCCTGAATATCAACTCTCATTTCTTCGTCTACACTTTCAGGCATGCTGCGGAGATTCATAGCACTCAGAAAACATTTAAAGTGTTACTGCAGTCACAGAAGTCCTGATTACCGAAACCGATCCAGTACCTGAGCTTGGTTCGGTGCCACTTGTTAGTCCATGCAGCGTTGCTTCCGTTCCTTCTTTTGCTTTTCTCCAGTGTACTGTGTGCTGGTGTCTCAGTTTCTCAATCTCCCTCACAGGTGGGGCTCAGGTGAAATGATTGGACAGGTAAAGGAGAACTTTAACCCAGGATTGAACTTCATCCCAATCAGATACCCCCTTTCCCATGAGAAATCTTTTTTTCAAAACGATCATGAAGGAGGGTGATCTGTATGGCTTATATTTTGGCGAAACCCCTCCCACAGATACCAAGCAAGCAGTATCTCCCTCTGTGCATATGTATAAAAAAAAAAATAACAGTTGTATATAACAGTCATATTGCTAGTGAGTGTGTTTATAGATAATGGCAGTGGGTGCTGTCTTTTTTTTTTTTTTT
Organism: Hyperolius riggenbachi; assembly: GCF_040937935.1. NCBI lineage: Eukaryota > Metazoa > Chordata > Amphibia > Anura > Hyperoliidae > Hyperolius > Hyperolius riggenbachi. The sequence continues at coordinate 216,281,702 of NC_090657.1, read as the reverse complement.
TTTTTTTTTTCCTTTTGCCTGCCAGCAGTAAAGATGTTGACCTGCAGGGCCACAGTGGATCAAACAATATGAATAAATTGCATGGTGAATATCAACCAATTATTTATCTATCTTCTAATGTTTAACTTTTTGCAATGTGTTGGCAGTAGAATATTGTACCGTGTTAGCCATCAGTAAAAGCAAGAAGTTTTGAGTCAGGATGATACCATTTATTGGCTAACTTAAAAGTATTATATGAAAAGGCCCATACACACGGGGTACGGCCGTCGCCGCAACACGTGGCACGCGCGTGTTGTGGCGACAGGTCGCCCGTGTGTATATTGCGCGCGCCCCGAACCGTCGCCCGTCGGAGCTGTCGCCAGGCGATTGACATGTTCAATCGCCGGCTACAGCTGTCGCCGCAACTTCGCCGGAGCTGTCGCTAGTCCCGGTGAGTACGCGGGCTAGCGACAGGAGACCTACGCGAGTGAATGGAGCATCCGGCCGGCGGATGCTCCATTCACAAACAGCTTCCGCTGCGTCTCTGCCTTTCTGGCGAGACGTGTGGACAGCTGTCGCCGGCAGGGAGCTGTCGCTCGCTGTTCGCGTGCGCACAACTGTCCCCCGTGAGTATGTAGCTTAAGAGTAAGCTTTCAGCCCTTGAGCCTTCGTCAGACGGAATCCTGTATGCTTACACGACAGCTATATAGATGCAACATCAAAGGGGATACACGATTTTATATTAAACATGCCATTAGGATGCCTTCATTGAAACAAAACATCCAAAACGGGGGTCAGAGGTTGTTAGGTGATATATTACAAACAGATAAAACCCTTTGTTTTCTAAATGCTCACACAACGGAGAATCTGCCTGGCACACAGACATCTTCAATTCCTTGTTCAAGAGTTCCTTCGGTTTGTCTGGGCTGAGAAAGAAAAAGAATGACATTAACCTGTTAACGTCCGCTCCACGCCAACTCTACTACTATCTGTCGGTAAAGTTCCTCTTTACCTCTCTGCTGGCTTTCCAGCATGCATGGCTGTAGCATCAGTTCAGCTTGGTCATTTGCATGGCTGTAGCATCAGTTCAGCTTGGTCATTGCTCACTGGAATCCTTGTGTTGGATTCCCCAGCTCTGCCAGATCTCTGTACTGCTGCCGGATTCCACATCTTGTAATGTGAACCTGAATCCTGTACCTGGACGGCTATTTCAGGTACTATTCAATTATCAAGTACACCAGCACTCCGTCTTTGTAAAGTATTCACACTCTTTTATTAAGCCATTATATCCACAAAGTAGCCAACAATTGTTTCGGGGGCCTCGCAGGGTCCCCCTTTATCAAGGCGTGTGGTACGTCGTAATACTTTACGAAGACGGAGTGCTGGTGTACTTGATAATTGACTTTTGCTAGTGGCAAGCCTGAGCCACAACACCAAGCACCCAGCCTTGAAGCAGATGGTTTGTCCACTCACATTCTTCTAAAAAGTATTTCAGTTACTAGTCAATCCTGATCTCTGTGCTTCCGTCTGCTCTCCATCTTGAACCTGAATTCTGCTGAACCCTGTGCCTCGTCTGGAAATCTCACCCTGCATTCTGTTTAGTTCGGCTTTGGGGTTTGTGGCTTAATTTGAACCTTTGGTCCCTTTCCTGATAAACTTTGACCTGTTCCTGGATTATGATTGGTTGCAGCCTGCTCCAAGCCTGGTGGGTGAGACATGTTGTGTGCCTGGCGGACCGCTGGCTGCACCCTGGGCTCATCCTCCGCTCTACAAGCAGTCCCTGTTCTGGAAAAATCTGTTAGAGGTTACCCCATGAAATCTAGAATGCTCTGACACTTTGACATCTTTATTTAGTAAACCTGTTGTACAATGATCTTTCTTACTGCAAATTAAGTGAAATGAGCAAACTTTACATGTATGATAATACGAGTGATGACTTTCAGCTGGTTTCCACAGAGGGCACAGAAATATGTAGATTCCCCCTGCAGTAGTGTGAGGCCCCATCCCCTCGGCAGGGTGAGACACGACCCCCGCGACAGTGTGAGACACCCTGTGGTGATGTGAGACACCCCCGTGGCAATGTGAGATGCCCCATGTGGTGGTGTGAGATGCCCACTGTGGTGGTATGAGACGCCCCCTTTAGCAATGTGAGATGCCCCCTGTGGTGGTGTGAGACGCCCCCTTTAGCAATGTGAGATGCCCCCTGTGGTGGTGTGAGACGCCCCCGAGGCAATGTGAGACACCCCCTGTGGCAGTGTGGAGCGCCCCCCATGGTGGTTCGAGACACCCCCCCCCCCAGAGTAGGGAAAGACGTATGTCACAGAAGTGTGACACACCCCCTCGGCAGGGGGAGACACCCCCCCACGGCGTTGTGAGATGCCTTCCATAGCAGGGTGAGATGTAACTTGAGGCAGGTTAAGACACCACCCGTGGCAGAGTGAGACGTAACCCGCGGCAGGTTAAGACACCCCCCATGGCAGAGTGAGACACCCCCCATGGCAGAATGAGACGTAACTTGCGGCAAGGTGAGACACCCCCCCATGGTAGTGTGAGATGTAACCCGCGGCAGGGTGAGACACCACCCATGGCAGAGTGAGACGTAACCCGCGGCAGGGTGAGACTCCACCCATGGCAGAGTGAGACGTAACCCGCGGCAGGGTGAGACACCACCCATGGCAGAGTGAGACGTAACCTGCGGCAGGGTGAGATCGCACCTGAAGCAGGGTGGATGTGGGCAGCAGGCGGTGGATATGCTGGGTTTGGGTATTGGGTGAGAGGTGGATTGGCTGAGATCTCCAGTGACATTTCTCTTGGTGTAGCGAGCTTTAGGCCCTGCCAATGGCAAAGCAGCATAATCACAATGAATTGAGAGCTTTCTGGGTGTTAGATCATTCATTGGAAGACGACGTAGGCTTCGGACAGAAAGAAGAAATGTAATAAGTTGCTTTGATGCAGCGTTCTGTAGAATAGTAACAATGTCCTGGCTGGCCGATACTTCCAGGGACAGATAAAAAGTAGTGTTTGGCTCCCATTTTCAGACGTTACGCAGATGCCAAGGACTGTAAATCTGAAAGCTTAAACCTTCCCGTTATTTTCTGTCTTTCTCTATATAGTTATTGTTAGTTCATTTATGAAACGTTTGAGCAGCCGTCTTAGAAGGACCCTCGGGTCAGGCTGAGGGTAATGGGGCCTGGGCCGAGGTATCTGTTATTGAGCCATACAGGCAGGAGAAAAAAAATAAGACCACATTTACTTTATATACCCTAGGGTTACAGACTGGTGAAACGAAACTCCCAGGGTTGCTCCCAGTGTATAAGGGTTGCAGCCACTAGGGGGCGCTCCCCAGGCAACCAAGGTCAATAGGGAGCCTTGCCCAAAGACTCTTTCCTGGTTTATGTACTGGCTTAAGCGGAATACGAACCCTAGACAAGGACTCAAATCCTACTATAATACATTTCATGTGTGGAGGGCCGGTAAAAAAGCCTCGGGGCCACATTCGGCCCACGGGCCTTAGTTTGAGGACCCCTGATAGCTCACTCCACTGGCTCCCGATAAAATTGAGAATTCTCTTTAAGATTGGCTTATTGATATTCAAATACTTGCACAGTCTGGGCCCTGGATACCTGAAGGACTTGTTGCAACTGTATCTCCCCCCCCCCTCTCCCCGGCAAGATTTACCATAAGGCACTGTAGGCACGTGCCTACAGGCATCTGATGATGGAAAGGCAGCTCACTCCCCTCCCAGAGTGCCTCCCTCCCTTCTTCCCTATACAGAGTCCTGAGCAGTGTGTAAATGAGAGGCTACTCACCCATCTCTTGGCATTCCACTAACGAGATCTCCCTTCAGTCGGGGGCACCTCTAGCTACTTAATATTGAGGTTCCTCTAGCTACTTTACATAGAGAGAACTTCTGGCTATCTAATACTAAGGGGCACCTGTATCTACATATGACGGGCAAGGAAAGTAAAGGAGAAGTGACAGCTGAGTTAACCAGCAGACTTGCGGGGTGTGTGTGTGTGTGTGTGTGTGTGTGTGTGTGTGTGTGTGTGTGTGTGTGTGTGTGTGTGTGTGTGTGTGTGTGTGTGTGTGTGTGTGTGTGTGTGTGTGTGTGTGTGTGTGTGTGTGTGTGTGTGTGTGTGTGTGTGTGTGTGTGTGTGTGTGTGTGTGTGTGTGTGTGTGTGTGTGTGTGTGTGTGTGTGTGTGTGTGTGTGTGTGTGTGTGTGTGTGTGTGTGTGTGTGTGTGTGTGTGTGTGTGTGTGTGTAGGTTCATGGAGGGCGAAGTCAAAGGTGGCAGGACGTGTGCCTGTTGGCTCCTGTGAGATAAATCCGCCCCCCCCCCCCCCCCAATCTTACATCAAAAGATCTAATAACTTGGTTCCCCCGGAGTCCACCTCAAAACCTTTGGAGACAGGGCCTGTTGTCATGCTGCCCCTACACTTTGGAACTCCCTGCCACACTTAATCAGGACAGCTCCATCCCTTGAAGCATTTTAGTTCAACCTGAAAACCCGAACCCCTGAAAACCCACCTCTTTAGGCATTTATGGACATCTGACACGACATAACTATGCGCTTTGAGTCCTACGGTAGAAAAGCGCTTTACAAATATTATTGTATTTTAAAGTATAGCCGTACAGGAAGTCAAGAATACGTAGATACAATGTCCTTCTAATACACAATGAATTATACAGTAATAGGACCTTTGTACTTAGTAGGCTTCTGTTAGGAAAAAAAAACATTTTTGAGAAGCGACATTCACGTTAAACATTATTATTCATTATAAAAGCTATAAAGTAGAGGAACCTTGTCACATTAACAGCACTGGATTATACAACAGTAAAGGATATAAAAAGAATTGTAAAATATATGCCCATTCATCAGAGTGATTCATAATTGAATCATAGTCTGGTGTTTCTGCATCTATAAAAAGTCACCGCGCTGAAGAGGTGTCATCATGCAAAGGCCTGGAGTGTAAGCTGCACATCAATTATGGATTTATGTGGCTTTACAGTTCTCTACGTGTGTATTTATAAACTGTGTAGTATGTCATTTATGCTGGAATACTGGTGTATAAAAAATTATATTTAGTAATAGGACATAAAAAGTAGTATTAACAAATGTTTAAATTGCTAGAACAAATATGGGCAGCACGGTGGCGAAGTGGTTAGCGCTCTCGCCTTGCAGCGCTGAGTCCCCGGTTCAAATCCCAGCCAGGTCAATATCTGCAAGGAGTTTGCATATTCTCCCCGTACCTGTGTGCGTTTCCTCCGGGTACTCTGGTTTCCTCCCACACCCTAAAAACATACAGATAAGTTAATTGGCTTCCCCTAAAATTGGCCCTAGACTACAATACATACACAACATGATACATACATAGACTTATGACTATGGTAGGGATTAGATTGTGAGCTCCTCCGAGGGACAGTTAGTGACGAGACTATATACTCTTTGTACAGCGCTGCAGAAGATGTCAGCGCTATATAAATACTAAATTAATAAATGAACATTAAAGTGGGGGGCATTCGCGATCATAGACGATCATAGATCAGATGCAATAAAACTGAAAGAGGACCTGTAGTGGAAATAAAAGTAATTGATAAATTGTGTATTTCTTTACAATATCCATTTATAGATTATTTAGCCAGTGTTTGTCCATTGTGAAACTTTTTATCACCCTGCTTTACGTTCTGAAATTCATCACAGGTGGCAACATCTTTAGCCCTGGCAGGGGATCTCTGCAGAATGTTTGTTTTCGAGAATTCCGAAGCCACTGCCAAATATATCTGGTCTTCTGGAATGCTCTGGGAGAAGAATTCCGCATAGTTTAACAGCCTAGGTTAAGCATCACTGGGAGGGTGGGTTTACATACCAATATTAAAGAGAATCTGTACTGTAAAATTCTTACAATAAAAGGCATGCCATTCTATTCATTATGTTCTCCTGGGCCCCTCTGTGCTGTTTCTGCCACTCCCTGCTGCAATCCTGGCTTGTAATTAACAGTTTTATGCAGTGTTTACAAATAAAAGACATAGCAAGTGATACGCTGAGAGGAGCCCAGTGTGTGAGTCATACAGAGTGTGCAGGGGGCCTGGAGAGGGTGTGTATAGCTTCTTTCCAATCACAAGCAGCACAGCACATTCCAGCTTGACTGCCTCAGCCCGACAGAGGAGCGAAGATTAGATCATAGAACAGAGATAATGCAGCCACTGTGCAAGTAGGAAAGGCTGCAGTTAGACAGAGCATATTAGAACATGTATAGGAACTTATAGGATAGAAGAAATAAGGATGAACATTTTGTTACAGAGTCTCTTTAAACAATATATAAATGTGTTGCTGAAACCAGGAAAATAACCTTAAAGACAGTCTGAAGCCTAAAAAAAAAATCCCCCCTTTTTTTTTTTATTTGACATTTATGTTAAGCAGTGTGAGCATAGCTAAAACGTCACATTCCACGGCAGAACGATGTAATGAAACCCCCCAAATCCCCGGGGCAAAATTCCACGTCTTTTCAGGACGTGGAGTTTGCTGCCCGGGGGAGGCAGAGCTTAGCGATGTAGCTCTGCCTCCATTACCGCCAATCTCAGCAGATCTCCGCCTCTCCCCTCCCCTCTCAGTGAAAGAAGACTAAGAGGGGAAGGAGAGGCGGAGTTTGACACGAGGAGAGGCAGAGCTCTGCCTCTACCAGGAAGGAACCCCGAATTTTGCCCCGGGGATTTGGGGTGTTTCATTACATCGTTCTGCCGTGGGAATGCAGCGTTTTAGCTATGTTCACACTGCTTCACCTAAATGTCTAATAAAAAGAGGATTTTTTTTAAGGCTTCAGAATCTCTTTAAAGTGGGTATCCTGTATAATTGGCTGCATTCTACTATATGTTACTACAGGGACTTTTTTAAAAGAGTTCACAGAATGTTCTTACCACAAGCTGGCACAAATGTCACCGGAAGTGCTCCACTGCTCACACCATCTTGCTGTATGTGGTAGGTTGCACTGCACAGCTTGTCAGCTAGGCTTGGAGACGTATACTAATCCATTTCCGCTCTCATGACTTCCTGTCCAAGACAAGCAGGGGGCACAGGGATACCTTCTGAAAGCAGATAGTTTCCAGGGGGGGGGCGTTTACTGACCCTGTGAAACAAGCAGCGCACCCGATGATCGTCGCACAATCTGATAGAAATAAAATACTCAAAAACTTGGTAAAATTAGACGGTGTGGTGTAACTTGCCTGCCAAGGAAGACACCTGACTGTATAGGTAGAAACAAAGTAATTAAATTACTTTCACACAACACATTTCATGGGTATTTTTCCCCTTACTTTGGTTTATTGTCTGCCAATCTGCATCTCGTGTAGACGAACAAACATCACATTTTTAACATTTTTTGGTACTTGCGTATTATACTGTCAACCAAATTTTCCTGCCTCCTGTTTCAAAGATATTTACTCTCCTTTCAAAATCATATTGGAAAGCTGATAATCTTGGCTTTCATTTGCACTATGCCCCGCGTTAGTGCGATGTACCGTTCCTGAGTTAGAGGGTGTGGAATGAGGGGGTGTCCGCTGTGCCTGGTTGCCAGCAGCACTAACCTGGCAATACGAGATTGCAGCCCAAAGCCCAGCAGGCGACGGAGACAAGGGTCCTGGTCTACAATGTCCACTATCCAAGTGTACAAGAGTAGGAAACATTAACATGTCAGAGTGAAGCAAGGACCAGGCCTACAGCCCAGCAAGGGGACAATAATTCCAGTAAAGCAGGGAATATCAGTCTAAAAGGTGTGACCGCTCATCATTCAACACCCTATAACTCAGGAATGATGTGTCGCACTGACGCAGGGCATAGTGCAAATGAAAACAATATGTAGGTGTCCAATAAGGGAGTAATTATGTTTTGCGGGCTGTACTTGCTTCTTCAGGTAAAAACAAAACAAAAAACTCAGTGTCTGAAACTCTTGGCTCTAGGTCTTGTCTCGTGTGCCTACCACACTATTGGCCGTTGGTCTTGTCTCGTGTGCTTACCACACTATTGGCTGTTGGTCTTGTCCCGTGTGCTTACTTCACTATATTGGGTCTTGTCTTGTGTCTTGTCTCTTGGTCTTGTCTCGTGTGCTTACTACACTATTGGCCGTTGGTCTTGTCTTGTGTGCTTACCACACTATTGGCTTTTGGTCTTGTCTCATGTGCTTACTACACTATTGGCTCTTGGTCTTGTGTGTTTACCACACAATTGGCCCTTGGTCTTGTCTTGTGTGCTTACCACACTATTGGCTCTTTGTTCAAAATATCTGTACAGCGCTCACACCCACAGTCACACAAAAGTTCTCTTTCAAATAGTTCCACTGTTTGTAATAATCTCCGGTCTCTGATAGAATTGAATACTCTCACCAATGTTCAGTGGCTGATTTGTCACAGATCAGCTAAAGTCGTATTTCAGATGGCTTTCACTCCCGTTGTCTTCCTTTCTCCTGCATCAACACTGCAATCCTACTTCAACTTGTTCCTCAGAAAGAAAGTTGTAATACAACATAGCATAAAACTGCATCAAGCTTCAATTCCTGATTTATTACACGCGTGCAAAAATAAGCAATATTGCAAAAGTGAGTGCACCCCACACTGTGTGCCCGTACTCTAGCCTCCACCGGTCACAATAGAAAAAATTCACGCTCACCAGATCAATATGCTGACCTATCAAGGAACAGCAGACAGCGCTTAGATGTCACCACTGAGGTCTTTAAACAGCAGGCCTAAACGATAGCAGCAATCTTGCTTCAACTTGTTCGTCAAAAAGAAAAGTCGTAATACAACATAGCGTAAAACTGCATCACCCTTCAATTCCTTATTCACTCCTCATGTGCAAAAGTGAGTGCACCCCACACTGTGTGCCCTTGCTCTGGCCTCCACCTAGTCGCAATAGAAAAACTGCATGCTCAGCGGATCAATATGCTGACCTATCAAGGAACAGCAAGCAGCGCTAAGATGTCACCAATGAGGTCTTGAAACAGCAGCCTTAATAAGTACCTGGAAGGACTAACCTACAGCTTCCATAGCATAACTCCGTTTTTATTTTCCAGTAAAAGGTTTAAAATTACACTCACAATGTATAAAATCATATGCGCATGTATAAAAACCCTCAGGACGTCCTCACCACCGCTCGGATAGCGCCTTCTCGTCTCCCGCTTGAGGCTCTTGGTCTTGTCTTGTGTGCTTACCACCCTATTAGCCCTTGGTTTTGTCTTCTGCGCTTACCCGCTTACCACACTATTGGCCCTTGGTCTTGTCTTGTGTGCTTACCACACTATTGGCCCTTGGTCTTGTCTTGTGTGCTTACCACACTATTGGCTCTTGGTCTTGTCTCGTGTGCTTACCACACTATTGGCCCTTGGTCTTGTCTTGTGTGCTTACCACACTATTGGCTCTTGGTCTTGTCTCGTGTGCTTACCACACTATTGGCCCTTGGTCTTGTCTTGTGTGCTTACCACACTATTGGCCCTTGGTCTTGTCTTGTGTGCTTACCACACTATTGGCTCTTGGTCTTGTCTCGTGTGCTTACCACACTATTGGCCCTTGGTCTTGTCTTGTGTGCTTACCACACTGTTGGCCCTTGGTCTTGTCTCGTGTGCTTACTACACTATTGGCTCTTGGTCTCGTCTCATGTGCTTACTACACTATTAGCCCTTGGTCTTGTCTCGTGTGCTTACTACACTATTGGCCCTTGGTCTTCTCTCTTGTTTTACTACACTTTTGGCTCTTGGTCTTGTCTTGTGTGCTTTTTTTCACTATTGGCCCTTAGTCTTGTCTCATGTGCTTACTACAGTATTGGCTCTTGGTCTTGTTACAAATCTCCTTCTGTGTATCGCACAATCTGTATAGCTTAACCAATTATGTCCTCTATGTGCAAGGATCAGAAGTGTTACAGCACCAATGGTCACAGTATGACGTGCAGGGATCCACTCTGGAGCATCAAGTGTCAACAGTAATTCCTCAAGATTCGCACCATCAAAAGTCCGTCTTTATTAAAGTATCGAAATCATAAAAACATCATAAAAACATCATAAAACAGCATGGAAATATGGCAGATGACGCACAGGCGGTTCGGACCATCACAGTCCTTTCTCAAATCATCATAGACCCACATGTCTATGATGATTTGAGAAAGGACTGTGATGGTCCGAAACGCCTGTGCGTCATCTGCCATATTTCCATGCTGTTTTATGATGTTTTTATGATTTTGATACTTTAATAAAGACGGACTTTTGATGGTGCGGATCTTGAGGAATTACTCTATGTGCAAGGAAACACCCACATTTAATAGATATCTGGGGTCCCCGCAGGTCAGATGTGTGTTTATTGAGGGTGTTCTGCAATGACATGCGACAGTCACAATTTGATAGCATTTTAGATCGTCCTGCAAGGTCTGCGACCATCTATGCTTTTTCCCTCCACTGATTTGGCCTCTATACACGGTTTTTATATTCTTTCCAAGCTTTTAGACTTCTTAACCCTCGGTATGAGCTTATCTGTCATCTTAGAGGTTACTTTATCCCATGTGATCGTGACACCCCTGCAGGCGGAATGATCAAACCGTGACAGTTTCTGTTCCGTGTGATTTTGATTTTTGGATTTAAACCCTCATATCGCTTCTTTTTCCATATCATGTGAAATGTCACAAGGGGCCAAATTTTCCTTGCAGCGTATTGGTTTGATTGAGGAGATGTGTAACCCTTTCCGTACTCTGTAAAACTGGCCATGTGTAGGCAGATGTGTTTCTTTTACACTGAGATTATTTATTGGGTGAGGCTCCCAAAGTTCCCTTCACTACCAATACTTTAATGGGTGCCTATGGTGGTGCCCAAAAATGTAAGATTTTTTTTTTTTGGCGTATTGGCGGGCGGTTAAGGTTAACTGTGGGGGGTGTTGGTTAAGGTTAGCCATGGGGGTGGGGTGGTTAAGTGATACCTGAGGTGACATACGACATGATCAGCTAGACCTCATTATGTACAGTGCCTAGCACACAAATAACTATGCTGTGTTCCTTTTTTTCTTTCTCTGCCTAAAAGAGTTAAATATCAGGTATGTAAGTGGCAGTTCCTGTCTGACTCACAGTGACACTGTCGGACTACAGTGTGACCCTCACTGATAAGAAATTCCAACTATAAAACACTTTTTCCAGTAACTCTCCAGGACAGGTACGCTACGAGACTTGACTCCTCCTAGGAAACAGGAAACATCCAATAGGCCTCTCTATATAATTAACCTCCCTGGCGGTAAGCCCGACACAGTGTCGGGCTAGCCGCCGCAGGGGATCACGTGGCCCCAGGAGGATTTTTTTAAATAAAATTTGTTACATAGTCTTCAGCTAGCACTTGACCAGCTACCTGTGCCCCTCAAGTGCCTCTGCTCTCCCCCGATCCCCGCCGCAATACATACCCCTCCAGGGATCCCGCAGCCTCCCGATCAGCTCCAGGCTTCGCTATGGGGAGGATCGGGACTGCGAAAGACGTTGATGACGTCAAGATGTCATGTCCAATCGTTGCCATAGCGACGACTGAAGCTAATTGGGAAGCTGCGGCTCTCGCGGGATCGCGGACGGGTGAGTGTTGCCGGCGGCGATCGGGGGGAGCAGATAGGTGCCGAGGGACTTGGGGGACACAGGTAGCTAGCCTAGTACTAGCTATGATGTTTAAAACAAGATTTATTCCAAAAATTCCTCCCGCGGACGCAGCCTCATAAACTGCGTACTGCCAGGGAGGTTAATTAAACAACAGGTGACCGGCAGTATGGATGTTTCCTGTTCCTAGGAACAGGTCTCTCTATAGTGCTTCAGTCCTGGAGAGCCTGGTGGGGCACGAGGGCTGGAAGTGTCAGGGGTGCCTAGCGGTATTTCCCTGTATCCTGCCTGCTTACCTTCTCTACCATGCAGGCTTGTGGGCTGTTGGCTGGGAGAGGATGGCCGCGGCGAAGACGCTCTGTGGCGGTTGCCGCCGGCAAGGAAGTGTACGCGGGGAGGCGGAGGCAGGAAGCCAGTGAACTCTCTTTTCCCTGATCCAAGATGGCGGCGCGGACGTTTCCGGCGCCGCCTGACGTCCCTTCCAGGTGCCGGATTGAAGAGCTGCGGCGGTCTGGCATCCTGCGCATTGCGCAAAAGTTGCTATGGAGGGTAGTTTGACGGACGCTTGTCCTGCGGTGGCACCAGTAGTTAACACTACTGTAGTGCATGCGGAGGCCCCTGCTCCCTCTACTGATCCTGGAAAGCCGGAGGGCGATAAGCAGATCCAAGGAGGGACTGCTAACACAGAAGCGGGTGAAAGCTTTATGCCCAAGCCTGCTAGGTGGTGCCCAGCTTGTAATTTAAGACTATCCTCTACATATGTTAAAACTTTCTGTAAGCAATGCTCATTAAGAGTGCTGAATAAGGAATCAGCAGCTCCTTATAAAGATTTCCTTGGAGTAATGAGGAAGGAAATAACGGATTCAATGCAAGTTTTTAGAGAAGCCTTAACAAATTCTCTAAATCAGTCACTGCTGGCTCAGCCACCGGTATCTTTACCGCAACCTGCTTTGGCAGTTTCCCATCCGGTTACTATTACTGAAAAGAATTTGCCAGTTGTTAATCAACAAGATCAGCAGACAGAAGCCACTAATAGTTCTTCTGTGTTATCTCAACAGACTGTTATAACAGAATCTGAAATTCCTATATACAGAAAGGCTAAAGCTAAAACTAATCGACCTGTACTTTCTGGTTCTGAACCAGAGGAATGCCCTCAGGATTTATCAGAAGAAGAGCCAGAGGACGATATGTCTGACTCTGATAAAGAGAAATCGTCTAAATTTATGTTCCCAGCTAGCGAGACAGAAGAATTACTTAAAGCAATTTATGATTCTTTGGGCTTAAATGCATAAATGCCAAAGGAAGTTTCTACACATGATGCATTGTATGCTGGAATGGAAGGAAGTAATCCGATAGTTTTTCCGGTTCACAGTTCACTCACCTGGGGCTTTCTGCAGCCCACTGTAGGTCAGGAGGTCCCACGGCGTCCATCCGGCTCTTCTCCCGGGCCTGTCCAGAAATGGCTGCCCGGCGGCTCCCGGCGACACTGGGCCCAAGTGTCGGGCTCCTCTTCCTTAAACTTCACGGCTGTCATCACGGCGGCCGGCGTGACAGTACTGCGCATGCGCGATTAAACCGCGCATGCGCCATACTGTCACGCCGGCCGCCGTGATGACGGTAGGCGGCCGGCGTGGTGACGTCAGATGTGACGTATGAGAGAGAAGGAGCCTCAGTATATATGCTCAGTATAGACTTAAAGGGCGCATATTGGCATGTTCCAATGGAAAAGAGATCGCAAACATTCCTAAGATTTGCAGTCCAAGAAGGGTCACAGGTTCTCCACTATCAGTTCCATTGCCTCCCATTTGGGATCAAGTCAGCTCCAAGAATATATACAAACGTTGTAGCAGAAATAGTAGCGTCTTTTCATGCCCAGGGAATAGTTGTGATTCCATATCTGGACAATCTTTTGATTATGGCAGAATCGAAAGAGATAGTATTAAATCACCGGGAGGTGGTTTTATCCCAACTCCAGAAAGCGGGTTGGGTAATCAGTTGGGAGAAATCACAACTAGAACCAACACAATTGATCCAATTTTTGGGTTTTCTGATAGATTCCAGATGTCAAAAGATGTTTCTTCCAGCAGAAAAAAGAGAAAAAAGTGATATAGGAAGTGAACTTGTTTATGACAAAAAATTATGTGACGGTAAGGGAAGCAATGAGATTGTTAGGGTTATTGACATCAACTGCTCCAGCGGTTCAATGGGCTTTAAAACGTACCAGGAGGTTGCAGTCGTGGATTCTGATGAACTGGAAAAAAACGACCAACAGTCTAGACCACATTGAAATATCAGAAGTGGTGAAGTCTACAATGGTGGGAGAACCCAGCACCATTAATGAAAGGCAGGACTTGGCAATTTCCGGTACAAAAGGTACTAACGACAGACGCGAGTAAATTTCGAGATGCAGGGTCTTTGGCCGCCGCTTATAAGGAGTCAGTCTTCTAATTTCAGAGAAATGTATGCAGTAAAGATGGCGATTACTGCATCCATGCATATTCTGAGAAATTGCCATGTCCAGCTCAGGTCAGACAACTCAACAGTTGTTGCCTACATAAATCGACAAGGGGGCCGGAAGTCCATCAAGCTTCTTCAATTAGCCTTGGAGTTTCTAGACCTAGCAGAAGAGAATCTTTTATCCCTCACTGCAGTACATTTGAAGGGGGAGTTGAACTCTCGGACAGACCTATTGAGCTGTGCTCAAGTGTCAAATACAGAATGGACTCTGAGTCAAGAAGTTTTTCAGGGTCTGGTGCAATTATGGGGGAATCCAGAGGTGGACCTGTTTGCAAACAGGGATAACTCGAAATGCCATCAATTTTGTTCATTGGATGTCAGAGACAATCCCATGGCAGTGGATGCGTTAGCACAACCATGGACATTTAATCTAGTATACGCATTCCCACCTCTAAATCTGATGTCACTAGTGTTGAGGAAAATATTGGATTCCAGAATCAAGATGATCCTAATAGCCCCGGATTGGCCCAAGAGATCCTGGTATCCTCTATTACTCAAGATGAAGTTACAGGGTCCAGTTTATCTACCATTACGCAGAGGAATGATAACAGTTCAAGGCCAGGAGATTCTAGGGATAGACAAATGGAAACTGGTGGCGTGGTTTCTGAACCTCCTTGCCGGTTATCCCGAGCTCAGCTCGGGGTAACCTGCGCAGGAGGATTTCTCAGGCCCCGCTGAGCCGATTTGCATAATTTTTCTTTCCTACATGTGGTACGCGATCGCCGCCGCTACCCGCCGATTCGCCGCTACCCGCCGATTCGCCGCTACCCGCCGATTCGCCGCTACCCGCCGCGCCGAGCCCCCCCCCCCAGACCCCTGCGCAGCCTGGCCAATCAGTGCCAGGCAGCGCTGAGGGGTGGATCGGGATTCCCTCTGACGTCCCGACGTCCATGACGTCATCCCGCCCCGTTGCCATGGCGACTGTGGAAGCCCAGCAGGAAATCCCGTTCTGAACGGGATTTCCTGCTTACTCTGATCGCCGGAGGCGATCGGAGTGGGTGGGGGGATGCCACTGCTCAGTGGCTATCATGTAGTGAGCCCTGGGCTCGCTACATGATTTAAAAAAAATAAATAAATTAAAAAAAGAGTGCTGCGCTGCCCCCTTGCCGGCGGGAATTGGACCGGCAAGGGGGTGAAAAGAATATGGTTTGTCAGATAAAGTGATTGAAACTTTATTGAAAAGTAGGAAAAAGAACACAAGGGCAATTTATTTAAAATATTGGAAAACATTTAATACATGGAAAGAGCAGACTCGATACAAGTCTACAGAGATTGCCACAGTCCTGGAATTCTTACAGAGTGGTATAGACAAGGGTCTGGCCTTGAGCACGATCAAGGTACAGATCTCTGCTCTTTCAGCATTTTTAGATAAGCAATTAGCTGCTCATCCTTTAAGGCCCATACACACGTCGGATTTTAGGCGGATCGCTGGTAACCAGTCTTATCACCCGAACGATAGTCTGTACACACGTCGGATTTGACGCGAAAACGTCCGAACGACGGAACGTTCAAACGACGGGTCGTTCGCTAAAATCCGACGTGTGTATGGGCCTTTAGTTATTAGGTTTGTTAAATCAATCGAAAGACATAGGCCAGTATTGGTGAAGCCTTTTCCAAAATGGGAACTTTCAGTTGTGTTAAAAGCCCTTACACGTGCTCCTTACAACTCAGTGGATACTATGGATTTAAGACTATTAACGTTAAAGAGAGCGTTTTTAGTATCGATCACTTCTGCAAAAAGAATAAGTGAATTGGAAGCTTTATCTGCTAGAGAACCATATTGTATTATTCATGATAATAGAATAATTTTGAGGTCAAGTGCGGAATCTTTGCCGAAAGTAGGAGATATTTTTTATAGGAAGCAAGAAATAGTACTTCCTTCCTTTTTTCTGAATCCCTCTAATGACAAAGAATTAGGGTGGCATTCATTAGATGTCAGAGAATCTGTTTTAGCATACCTAGAAAAGGTAAAGTCAATGAGGAAATCAGAAGCTTTATTCGTTAATTTTGCAGGAAAGTTAGTGGGCCAGAGAGCCTCTAAAAAGATGTTTGCTAATTGGATAAAATTATGCATAATGGAGACCTATAGAATCATGGAATTAGAACCTCCAGAAAATCTTAAAGGGGAATTGAAGAGAGAGGTATACGGAGGCTGCCATATTTATTTCCTTTTAATCAATACCAGTTGCTTGGCAGCCCTGCTGATCCTCTGCCTCTAATACTATTAGCCATAGCCCCTGAACAAGCATGCAGCAGATCAGGTGTTTCAGACTTTAAAGTCAGATCTGACAAGACTAGCTGCATGCTTGTTTCTGGTGTTATTCAGATATTACTGCAGAGAAATAGACCAGCAGGGCTGCCAGGCAACTGGTATTGATTAAAAGGAAATAAATATGGCAGCCTCCGTATACCTCTTACTTCAGTTCCCCTTTAAAGCACACTCCACCAGAGCAATTTGGGGACCTTTGTGCGTCACTACAGATTGGACCGATTGTCTTCTGCAGACCAGGACTTTGGAAGAAAACTCCTACAGGCAGCCCACCCTAAGGTTGGTGATGAATTATTATTTTTAGTAACTCTCCAGGACAGGTGCGGTAACCCACCCTATTATGGGTGTATATGTAGTGTGTGTGTATGTATGTATGTATATGTGTATATATATATATATATATATATATATCTCAAAAAGTACATGTTTGAATGTGTCTGTATATAGATACATGTAATACTGTAATACAGTATTTTATCATTTTTAAGGTGTTTGGTAGTTAGACCTGTTTTGGTTTCTTTAAATACATACTGCCGGACACCTGTTGTTTAATTAATTGTATAGAGAGGCCTATTGGATGTTTCCTGGGAGGAGTCAAGTCTCGTAGTGTACCTGTCCTAGAGAGTTACTAAAAATAACATTACCAGGTTTGCTAATCCCTTGTTTCGTAGGAGAAAATGGCTTCTGAGAGCAGGAAAGAGATAAAAAGGGTCAATGGTTCATACACTTAAGCTCTGACATGCTTCAATGAATGTGTCATTGAGCAAAAAAAACAAAAAAACAAAACAGTTAAAACTTAAAAAGCAGATTTAAACATAAAATAAAACTGTGGAATTTCTTAAAAAGTCATTCTAAAGCTGGCCACTAACGGTCCAATTTCTAGCAAAAAATCGTTCGAGCGATCAGAAAATCTGTTCGGATTGGTTGTAAATAATCTCCATTGGTGGACACAATCGATTATGAATGAGTGAAAAACATGTCGCCCGAATGAATTTTCGTCGAACGAAAATTTGGATTTTCTTGGTGGTCGTGATAGGAAGCAATGATTGGTTAGTTGATGGTGTAGTGAACGATTTTTCGTCCGATCAGAATTTCTGATCGCTCGAACAATTTTTTGCTAGAAATTGGACCGTTAGTGGCCACCTTTAGGAGACGGAAGATGGATACAATTGTTTAATTAGTTTATTTTCGCCTCGGGTGTCCTTTAACCACCTTAGCGGTATGGACGAGCTCAGCTCGTCCATTACCGCCAGAGGGTGCCGCTCAGGCCCTGCTGGGCCGATTTTGATAAAATAAAAAGCAGCACACGCAGCCGGCACTTTGCCAGCCGCGTGTGCTGCCTGATCGCGAAAGAGGGTCCCCCCAGCCGCCCGAGCCCCGCGCAGCCGGAACAAATAGTTCCGGCCAGCGCTAAGGGCTGGATCGGAGGCGGCTGACGTCAGGACGTCGGCTGACGTCCATGACGTCACTCCGCTCGTCGCCATGGCGACGAGGAAAGCCAAACAAGGAAGGCTGCTCATTGCAGCCTTCCTTGTTACTTATGCTTGCCGGAGGCGATCAGAAGAACGCCTCCGTAGCGCCCTCTAGTGGGCTTTCATGCAGCCAACTTTCAGTTGGCTGCATGAAATAGTTTTTTTTTAATTAAAAAAAAACCCTCCCGCAGCCACCCTGGCGATCTTAATAGAACGCCAGGGTGGTTAAGGCTAGTCATGTGGGGGGTTAAGGTTAGCCGTTTGGGGTGGGGGTTGGTTAAAGCGGACCTGAACTCAGAACTTCCAGAATTTAATTTTTAAGCCTAACCCTCTAGGCAGCTTTTCTTTTAAATAGTTTTGTAATATCTGATGGGGTTTTACTGTTGTCAGTATCACAACTTAGTATGTTTCCTCTCGTTTTTCTGTCCAGTGTCCATCAATGGAGGGAGGTGGGGCTTGGGGGACGGGGCAGGGCCTAGAAAGCAGATCCCTGGCTACTGTGGCCTAGAGCTGTATAGTCCATGGGGGTGACATCATCCATGAAATTAAATCGGACCTGAACTCAGAACTCGTCTTTAAAAGATACACAGCAGCATAATAACTTTTAACCTCTTGAAGACTGCAGGGCTAAACCCCCCTAGTGACCAGGCCATTTTGAGTAAAATTGGCCACTGCAGCTTTAGGGCCAAGCTGCAGGGCCGCACAACACAGCACACAAGTGATTTCCCCTCCCCTTTTCTCCCCACCAACAGAGCTCTCTGTTGGTGGGGTCTGATCGCTCCCCCCATGTTTATTTTTTTTTAATAAATATTATTGTACGTGTTTTTTTAAAAAAACAACACTGTTTCTTTAACTCCCTTCCCTCCCTCCCTCCCTTCCCACAGCCAGCCAATTACTGCGATCGGCTGTCATAGGCTTCTGCCTATGAGAGCCGATTGCTCTCTTGTCCCCCAGGGGGACAGCCGTGTCACACGGCTGTCCCCAGTGCAGCGCTACTGCTGGTCGCAGCGCTGCACAGTCGCCGTCTAACAGTCTCCCGAGCGCCAATAGCTGCTCGGAGACTGAAGGCGGGGCGGAACTCCGCCCCCCAAGCAGGAGATGCAGGCGCAGCCTGCACGCGATCTCCTACAAAACAGAGCCCCAATACTTTACGCCAATTGGTGTTAGGCGGTCCTGGGGCTGCCGCCGCGGCCACGCCCGTCGGCATGACTCGGTCGGCAAAAGGTTAAACTAAAAAAATGTCTTTGTTACAGCTGATACACATCCTAAAATAAATCTGCACTATTTCTACTTTCTGATTCATGAAAGCAGACATATTGTTTGCAGCCTGTGCTTTTAAATGGGCTTACCTGCCATCTCTGCCATAGTCATGTGACACAGGGAGAGATCAAATTACAACTTGTGATTAGACACAAATGAGGGGAATTAGACAGGCTAAGCTCTCTAAATACATACAGGGTGCATTTCTGTTATGTTTTCCTTGTGTCCTGTGCAAGAGTCCTGGTCCACTTTAAAGAGGCCCTGTAGTGACGTATAGTAGAATGTAGTAAATTATTCAGGATGCCGACCTTTGTGGTAATTTGTCTGGTTTCAGCATCAGAAATACTTCCTATGTCAACATATTGCCACTGGACCTGTGCATGTCTTACAGCCTATATGAAAAGCTGTGCACTGCAAGCTGCCACATACAGCAAGATGATGTGAGCAGTGGAGCAGGATGAGTGAACTTCCGGTGACATTTGTGCCACACGCAGCTTGTGGTTATCACATTCTGTGAACTCTTTTTACAGAGGCCCTGTAGTGACATACAGTAAAATGCAGTCAATTATTCAGAATACCCACGGTTATGGTAATTGTCCTGGTTTCAGTGTCAGAAACACTACCTATATTTATATATTGCTTTATAATGGTAGATAGCCCCACCCTCCCGCTGAGGCTTAGCCTAGGCTGTTTATTATGCAGAATACACACACACACACACACACACACACACACACACACACACACACACACACACACACACACACACACACACACACACACACACACACACACACACACACACACACACACACACACACACACACACACACACACACACACACACACACACACACACACACACACACACACACACACACACACACACACACACACACACACACACACACACACACCACTTCCGAGCGTTTTGGTCGACCAGGTATGTTTTAGCTTTAGAACTCTAAATAACCAAACATTCCGTAGAGCTGTTCCTGACAGGACTGACGAAGTTGTCGTCTGTGATATATTTCAGAATATAAATCGGGGAGAAGAAAGATCTTACAATGGGCAAACACTTACTAAATATTTTATAAATTAATATTATAAAAAGCAAAAAAAAACAAAACATTTTTATTCTGTTATTTTGAGTACAGTTCTCTTCTTTAGGGATTATGAGGGTGGAATTTGGAGGTATGGAGGGTACATCTCTCTGTTGAGGGGTGGCAGAGGAAGTAGAAATTATGACATGAACATGTTTCAAGAACCTGCTGAAAATGAAGCCATTTCTATTTATTGTTAATAATAATAATAATTGCAGTAATTGTATAGCGCCTTTCTCCTGTCGGACTCATAGTGCTTGTGAGGCAGCCACTAGAGCGCACTCAGTAGGCAGTAGCAGTGTTAGGGAGTCTCGCCCAAGAAACTCCTTACTGAAATAGTTGCTGGCTTACTGAACAGGCAGAGCCGAGATTTGAACCCAGGTCTCCTGTGTCAGAGGCAGAGCCCTTAACCATTAAACTGTACTCAAAATAACAGAATAAAAATGTTTTTTTTTTTTGCCTTTTATAATATTAATTTATAAAATATTTAGTCAGTGTTTGCACGTTGTAAGATCTTTCTGGATAAGGTTACAAAGGTAAAAAGTAATGCAAATAAAATGACTACAATAGGACTGATGCATCAAAAACCGCAGAACGTTTCCTATACTAATGTGCTTCCAGTAAGTGCTGGTAACCTCAAGCCTACAATCATATATTAAAAAAGAAAGAAAAAGAAAAAGAGAATGGAAATAAATAAATAAAAGAATGAGGAAGGAAATGGTAGAGTGTGAAAGAGGAAATAAAGAGTTGGGAGGTGGGGTGGGGTGGGGGCTACGCTGGACCCGGGACGACTTTATTGTGAATCATAATATTCACACTAGCGGTGAATCAACGAGGAGAGAGAACAGACTTTTTGAGAGTAACATATTTGGTTGCAAAGTTAGTTGTTCCATTTTAAAAACCTGAAGAATGTATTTCTGGAGTGCTTATCAACCCAATGCGTTGGTTTCTTCCATAATGTCGAGGTTTGCAAATCTGGCCGCCGTTAGGCAATAATAAGTTATTGATTGAGCGTGTGGTTTCAACATTGATATGTGTTGTCCAAGAATGCAGCGCAAGGGATCCTTAGGAATGGATGCATTCATGTAGTCTTTGGCCAGTTTTGGACCATGTCTCAATATAACTGTGTCTGTGGGCAAGTCTATACTAAGTGGAATGGAGTTCGGAAGTTTCCACAATTTCTCTAGCAGATGTTTTGTTTTTCAGCGGTTCTTCCATACCAAAGGCAAACGATTTTGTATGTTTCCCTTTGAGCTTACACAAATGGAGGTTCTTCCGGCATTCATCCTAATTCTGCCCTAGGTTTTCATGTCTATGGGTGTTAGGGCAGTTATTTATTTGCATAAAGGAGACATTAGGCCTCTTTGTTGTGGACCACTATCCAAAATGCTCTCAAATTCTATTTTTCTTGGAAAATAAAGTATTTTGTAGATTTTTTTTTCAAATACTGGGTTCTTGGAAGAGCATATTAGGCTCCTGTATGAAGAAGATATTTTAGATGCGTAAAGGAGTACATTTTGTCGACTGCAGAAGGTCCTAGATGAAAATCATCTTCTTTGACTCCAAATGGAAGATAAGTTAAGGCCAGGTGGGAAATTTGTTTCTGTTAGACATTAAAGGAGTCTTTAGAAAGGCAAGGAAACTTTTTATCAACCTCCTGTCAAAATTTAAGAAGCTATTGATGAGAGAATTGGAGATGGTGGCATAGGAGGCAGCTTAGGTGCAAGGAAGACCATAAATTGGATTGGAGACCCTCAGGCGTGAGGATGTTTTTCATACCAGGCCACCATTTGATTCAGCATTCAGCTTCAATACAACATAATGATAGAGGTGTGGGGCCAAAAGACCTCCATAAATTTTGTTAGATAACATTTTTCTTTGCGTTTGTGCAAGTTGGTTGCACCAGATGAACTGGAGCATGTTTTTCTAGGTGAAAGGATCCACGTTGGTTAAGTGGAAAAAACTTACAAAATCTTCTGGACGCAATTCAGCCGCAAACCATTATCTTCCCAGTGGCAGCACGGTACATTCATAGCTCATATAGAATACTTTACATAACTCTGGAAAAAAACAAATCTCTGCTCTTCTGCCAGATTCCAGAATTGTGTGGCTGGATGGTGTAATGGTTAAGGGCTCTACCTCTGACACAGGAGACTTGGGTTCAAATCTCGGCTCTGCCTGTTAAGCAGGAGACCTTGGGCAAGTCTCCCTAACACTGCTACTGCCTATAGAGCGCGTCCTAGTGGCTGCAGCTCTGGCGCTTTGAGTCCGCCAGGAGAAGAGTGCGATATAAATGTTGTCTGTCTGTCAGAATTGTGATCTTGTAACGTGAATCTGGAGATGCCACTCTGGATCCCTGGATTCTGATCTTGAACCTGAACCCTGTATCTGTAGACTTGATCTTGTATTTTGTTGTCTCTATCTTTGCATCTGGAAACTAAATCCTGTATCACCTAAAGCATTGTCTTGGAGATTGTAATTTTCTTTGAAGTTGTTTTTTACATGATGAACTTTAGCCATTTCCTAAATTCTGATTGATTGCTTCCTGCCCCGACTCTCGACTTGTTTATGAATTTGCCTCAGATCTTTGATTTGTGCCTCGCCTGGACTTTATCTAGTTTATGAACTTACAGCTGCCTAGAGGAACCTCCCTTGTCAGATGATTGCAGTTATGCCCCAATCTTGGAGATCTCCATTTCTCGGGGTTAGCCTAGTTCTGGACTCCAGCCAGCAAGGCTTTGTCTCCTCTCCTGTGTAGCATCCTGTGTAACACGTATGTGCTTTAGATAATAAGCTCTTGGGGCCAAGAACTTCTTCTCCTTGTTGCATCACTCATCATTAATTTATTTATTAATGTATTTATATAGCACCAACATCTTCCGCAGCGCTGTACAGAGTATATTCTCTTCTCACTAACTGTCCCTCAGAGGAGCTCACAATCTAATCCCCACCATAGTTATATGTCTACGTATGTATCGTGTAGTGCATGTATCATACTCTAGGGCCAATTTAGGGGTAAGCCAATTAACTTATCTGTATGTTTTCGGAATGTGAGAGGAAACTGGAGTGCCCGGAGAAAGCCCACGCAGACACGGGGAGAACATACAAACTCCTTGCAGATGTTGTATACAAGGAGCTCAGCACTACACCTAAACTAAACAATGGTTACCTATAACAATCCACTCAAATTGGAGCAGCCCCTTCTAATCACATCCAAAGTTCAGTACCAGAAGGTGGCGCTTCATACAACTATTACTTATTAAATACTAGACCAATAAAAACATGTAAAAAGTCCAAGGTAATAAATCCACATCTGCCAAGGAATCTCGTTGGTCACAGCTTATGTTCTTCCTGTCACCTTCACCAGCACCCAGGTGAACAGACACTCACCAAATGTTAAGACCTCCAGTTAGGTCTATCAGCGCCTTGGGACACTCCGGGCCGTCCCCCACCACACCGAACTGATGATAGCCGCCACTGGGTACCAGATACTCCTTATCCTTGCAGTATGGTTTCCAACTTCTCATGAGATTAACCTCAAAACAAACGCCTCACATAGCATAAAACCAGCGACATTTATTATAAAAAGCATAAAAATACACTCATGGATTTTTCTCTTTTGTATCAGCACAGAGTAATTTAGATACGGGCTCTCCCCCGTTTTGTTGGGCCCCGACTGGCACCTGTAGTCCCTCTGCTGTGATTGGAATGGCGTGCACCTCCACTTCCCACACAGTTCCGGACGCCGCTCGGAGACTCCACGTGTGCAGCTCTGTTACTTCCGTGCCTCACCCCCGCCTTACATGTTTCGTCATAATTGACTCATCAGAAGCTGGGGGACACGGATTCGTACAGAGCTATATGTGTTCCTGTGATACCCTCCCCTTCCGTTATCCATCCCCCCCCATTGCACAGGCGGCTACCAGTGACGTGCAGCACTGGCAGTTCATCATCCAGTGACGTGCAGCACTGGCAGTTCATCATCCATTCGCCAGTACTGCAAATGGCGTGTGGGCGCTCCAATCCTTACAGATGTTGTCTTGGCTGGAATTCGAACCGGGGACCCAGCACTGCAAAGTGAGAGCGCTAACCACTACGCCACCGTGCTGCCCCTCATCACACTTATTGCTCTACTTTGTGTTTATTTTAGGCACCGTAATCATTATAACTGTTCTTTCCTCCGAGAAGCCGTTCCTCTAGTGAGAGAAAATATACATCCATCCAGGAATGTGCACATTTATTAAATTCATCCTTTCATCTCATCTTTTATTTCCTCTACATAAGTAGCTGGATATTTATCTGTATCTGTTATTTGTTTTATTTTGGGGCAGGAGGAAAGAGGGGCGGACGCATTTATATTATGGGAAAATCAGGCTGTTTGAGGCAAGGTGACCTTCCCTCCCTCGCTGATAATTACGCTGTATCAAACTCTGTTATCTCACGGAGATCCCCGGTGCAATGCAGAGCCAGGGCATCCTGTTTCCCACCAAATCTCGGGGAATTTACTCGCCCCAGGTGGAAGCGTTGGCCACTGTCTATAAATATCCTCTTATTTATTGAAATGGTGGGGACTCGGCCTCTATATGGTAATGGAGTCCAGATGTGATGATGTCACCAACGCTGGCCTATCTTAGTGATGTAGATGTGCTGCCAAGCGGCCAATTACAGGAGAAAGAAATTAGAAGCTCAATTAATTAGCTTTTCTCAGGAATGTCCAATGCCGTTAACCTCTTCTTGGCTGTAAAGTGAATGTGTTATGTGAGGCGCTCCGCCGTACAGGAGGCAAAGAAATACCAAACTGCAGAGCCCCCTTATCTACAATATGTCTTCATGTGCAGTGTTTTCCCATGGATCTTTTAGCCGGGTGCTCCTCCCGGCTAAATTTGGTGAGCATGCAGCTGTCATTGGCCCGCCTTCTCTCCCAGGCCAACCTGGCTTTTTCATGCCACCCGGTTTGAAATTTGTTTTTGAGGAGAACACTGATGTGAATTTCAATTAAAACTAGAAGTCTTGGGATCTCTCTGGGTTTAAAGCTCCGTACACACTCTAGATGGCGGTTGTTGGAAAACAAGCGATCCCTGATGGTTAGCGACTAGAGCCAGGGCTAGACCCAGGCAGAGGCAAGAGAGGCTCCAGCCTCAGGGCTGCAAGCCAGATAACTAGAGATTAAGATGTTGGGGGCCCTGGGGCGTCTCTTAGTGTAATAGCAATCAGTGTGTGATGGGCGGCTGGGGTGGAAGTGATGGAGGGGCGCACTTTGATGTATCGGCATTGGGTGCTGGAGGACCTTGTCCCGGCTCTGACTACAACGAACAATGTCTGAGCACATTTGAAGTCAGCAAAGGCACAACCATGGCCTTCTGATCTGAATGTTACCAGAATCTGGAAAATTATGACCCAAAAGTGCAAGATTCGCAATACGTATCTTGAATGGAGCGATTGTTTGTCATTGAGCGGTACGGACGATTAACACCCGATTTTTATCCGCATTTTTTATCTGCAAGGATGGTTCGGTCTACACGGACAATAATTGTTCTCTTTTTACAGGTGCAGTTTTTTGGGTGGCGATTCTCAGCTGACACGTTGTGCGTTGTTCGCTTCCGATGGTCGCTGTCTTGCGTATGTACGCAGTTCAGGGTTTGTACACAAGTCAGATGGAAGTCGTTGAAAATAAAAGATGGAAGGCCGAGTAGTGAGTGATGGCACATGTACACACAGCGCGGTAAACTACTGATGAATTGTCAGATAATTTGCGCACGCTCCCAGAAATGGCATTTCTTCTCCTTTTCTTGCAGCTGCACTTTGCGGGCGCTTTGTTCACGATCTACTAATTCCTGCGCACACTCTTGATTATGAACAATTGTAAACTGAAACGATCCGCCAGATTGATTGGCCAAGGTGACCGAGAACCATAGTTTATCGCCTCTTTCAGTTGTTCGCTTCCATTTTCGTTAATGATAATCAATCGATCAGTTTTTTGTTTTGAACAACTTCCATCTGAGGTGTGTACAAAGCTTTATTCTGTATGATGGGATGTTTTCTTTCCTGACCTGAGGTTCATTCCCATTTTTCCACGGATAAGCCCCATGCCACGGCTGCTCTGGCTGCGATGACTCGTGTCTTGGATCCTTAGAGGAAACCCGAGATCAAGGTATAGCAAAAATCAAATCTTACCTGGGGCTTCTACCCGCCCCATAAACACGGCTAAGTCCCTCGCCGTCCTCCCGCAGTCAGCCGTTCAGCCGTGATCAGCCCCAGTAACTTGCTCAGTGACGGCAGTCTAGGTCTACTGAGCACGTGCAGTAGGTCCTCGCATGCACAGAAGACCCAGACTGGATGCGACTGAGCAAGTTACCGGTGCTGATCGTGGCTGAATGTCAGACGACGTGGGACTCGCGTGTTTATAGGGCGGCAGGAAACCCCGGGTAAGTATCGATTTTCGCTATACCTTGATCACTGATACACTTTAATTTACAGACAGAGATTTTCTACCTGATTGGAAATATTTAGGTGATTGAAGGTAATGCGGGAAGACAACTAGCTTATAGTGGAGGGGAGGTTATCTGATTGCAAAATCTGTAGAACTTGGTGGATACCTTTATTCAAAGGATCACTCCAACAAAAAAAAGTAAGCAGTTAAAATCTGACAGAACCGACAGGGTTTGGACTAGCCCATCTCTGATTCTCAGGGTTTTCTTTGTTTTCAAAAGCATTTCCTGAATGGCAGATAACAGCCAGCCTCCCTACTCACTTGCATACTATTTTGGCGGTTAGACTTGGGAACTGCCATTCAGAAAATGCTTATGAGCAACAAAGAAAACCCTGAGAATCCCCATAAAGAGATGGACTAGTCCAAAACCTGTCGGTTCTGCCAGAGTTTAACTGCTTACTTTTTCCCCCTTAGTGATGCTTAAATGTTTTTGGAATTCTTAAATATAGGCAATAAACCCCAAAACACTTTTTTTTACAAATGAAGCGCAGTGAAGTAATAACACTTAATTAAAGCAAAAACACTTAAGTTCTCTATACTGACCTCCTAGTTTAGGCCTTCATCCTTATTTCAGCTGAGCGGCATTCCATGTGGTGTCACCAGAGAGGAGGATATGGGTGCCCATACATTACTTGATTTGCGACGTCCAATCACTGCGATTTTGATAGCAGTGATTGGATCTGACAGAGATTGGTGCTGCACAATAAATCATTTTGATCGATTTCAGCCTGGATTGTTTGAAATAATTGATCCTGCATGCTGGAAAAAAGGGCTCGATCACGTGTGCAGCAGTGATGGCATCCGATATTTCACCGGTAGGACCCTTGATAATCCCAGCCCAACTCTAAAAATACAGCAAGAGGAGAGGGAGTGACTTTTACCACGTGTGAAAACGTAATAGCTTTACATGCATGGCAAGAGGTGTAAAAATGTGAAATGTGAATTTATTATTCTGGCAGAATTGTTCCATGATTTCACTGCCTGCTATAATGACTCTTACATGACCTGAAGAATGTCCAGCATCTTAATTGATTTTTTTGTTTTTTTTCTTGCTTCGTTTCAGTTGGTTACGGAAAGAACCGAGCGATCTGCCAAAGCTCCGGGCGCTACCTGTGTTTTCTGGACTCCGTAAGTACAACTGTTGTCATCCGTAATCAAATACATGCCGCGTCCCTAATAAACGGAGTCCTTTTGTATCTGAGCGGCCTTGATTGTTGGCATCACGCCATGCTCATACTCTTCACTGACTCAGAGTATTCCAACACTGAACAGAGCAAATTCTGAAAGCCGATCCTGTGGATTAGTGTAAAGTTACGTAAAGTACAAGCATGAGCTTTAGAAGTTAACTTTTCAAATTCATAAACCCCATTGTGCAAGTCCTGTCCTCAGATGTTCACCTATCTATTGAGGCTTACAATCTCCTCTTGTACTTCCTGTGAACTACAAGTCCCGCCTCCTCATTAGACACATGGGCCCATATGCAACTGACTTTTCACACCTTGTCAATAAAGTGCTTTTTAAATCCCCAAAATAATTTTAATAGCACTTTTTCATCTACTTTTTGATACTTTTTCAATTGCAAAGCACTGAAAAGGTATTTTAAAAAGAAGTTGAAAATGTATCTCCTAGGAGAAAACTCCCAATGGGGATTATTGCTGCATTTTATTTGTGAGTGAGCTAATTGCATTGGCATATGGTGGTGATGGCTGCATTTTATATGGGGAATTATTGCTGCATTTTATGGGGGTGATTACTGCATTTATTATGTGGTGTAATTGCTGCATTTCCTATTGGAGTTAATTGTTGCATTTCATATGTGGTGGTCAGTGCTGCATATGTAATGTGGAGTAACGATTGCTGCATATGCAATATTTCAATGGTTCTATTGTTAACTAAGAAGTGTATAATAGTAGGTATGCAGGGGTTTCCCAAGACCGGAAAAATGTTGTAGGAGTCTCTCGACTCCAAGGGGTTTTGCCCTTTTTCAAGCGCAGGTGATTTTCAGAATCGCCCTAAAAACGCTTGTGCAATGATTCCCTACGAGAGAGTTCACATCTGAGCGGTTCGTTTCCGATCTGCTCAGCAAAGCGGTGCCTGTACCATTTTTGAGGTGATTCCGCCTCAATGGAAGGTATAGGAAAAACAGAAAACGCTCACAAAATCGCTTTGTGCAGCGATTACGTTCACGTTTTTTAAGAATAAATACATTGTATTTATTCTTTTCCGGTCAAAGAATTTACTTCCTGACTTGCGTCAGGGAGTGAATTAAAAAAACGCTTTGGAAAAGCGCTTAGAAAAGCGCTTTTAACAAGAACGCACTGCCCACCCAAGCGCCAGGAATCGCAACAAAAATTGCGCCAAAAAACGCCCAACGCTAATGCGTTCAGAGCACAATGTGAGCAAGGCCTAAAATAGAGTTTGAGAAAGGCTTGACCGGAGGCTTCCCTGGTCTTCTTACACCCCACCGGTTTAGTTCATGGTCCCTCTAAACGTGTTCAACGGCAGTTCTGGCTCTGGGCGAGTGCTCTCGGACTGGGCATGTGCCACTAAAGTCCATGCATGTTCAGAAGTAACATGAGGGAACAGCAGCAACACACTCAGAAATGCCGCTGTTTAATACAGGCATTTAAAGTAAAGCAGATCGTAAGATTCATAAGAATACATTTTAATTTTATAAAGATCAGATTGTGTATTGCTGTGTGTCTTTGTTGCACATCTCCTGTCCCCGTGGGAAACGGCAGAGAAAAATGCGATGTTTTGCAGGGAAGTTGTCAAATACCTCAGCGTCTCTCTAGAAGTGACAGTTTAATCACAGCCTGCCAGCCGCCCAGCCTGTTTGCATTCATCCCTCTGCTGTTTAGACAGCTTCCAGTCTCTCACAGAGGTTTCCTTCTTAGCACTCGGGCTTTGAAAGAGGTCAAGTGCGTAATCGGGCTTAGATCTAGTCAGAGCGGACCATGTGGGGGAGTTTATACCAACTTGTGACCCTGGGAGATAGTGCCGCTGGATCATCTTCACTGCTTCCAACTGTAATGTCTGTCTCTTGTCATAGATGGGCAGATCTAGGTTTTCAGACTAGTGTGGCTGTGAAAAGTGTAGTAGTTCAATAAGACAACCTGACAACTGTAGCATACATCATAATATCAGAATCCGAATCCATTTTTATTCTTTAAGCACGACTGGCTGTTTTGCCGGAATTGGAGCTGACAGAACACACTAAAACTTGTATTTTTAATGCACTTCACCGCAGGGCAATGAAAGTCTATGGGGACTTTCTTACTGGCGTGGTACGGCATAATGCGACGGAAGCAATGTGTTCACTGCACCCCAGACGCTCGGACAAATCTACTTTGCCACGCGATGCTGCGGCGACCCGGAAGTCATGCAAGTCTATGGCGATGCATGGTGTTTATAAAATTTACATGGTGGCGTTGCGGCGCACATTCGCGGGAGTGTATTTTTACAATATGCTTCTGTGCACTTCTGTATTTCTGAAACAGGAGTGTGGCTTCCTGTTTGGCTTTCAGCCAGAAGGAGATTGCTGTGTACTAACGCGGTAATCCCTAAAGGACAGTTTTTGGCTAACGCCGGGAAGCAGTCTGGAACCAGCCTCAAGAGGTAGTCATTCAGTAGACAGTTAATCAATAACAGCAAGCGCCGGGGGGGGGGGGGGGGAGATGGGATGAGTTCTGGACAGGGTTCAAGAGGTTTACAGCAGAGGGTAAGAAAATGTTCCTATTCCTCGAGGTCCTGGTGGTGATGGATCGAAACCTCCGGCCTGGTCTCGGTGTGAGGGGTCGTTGGCAATCATCAACGCTCTGGAGCGCAGTCTGGAGTTGTAGAAGAGGTCAAGTGGGGGAGTGGTTTCCCAATAACCAGCAGAGTGGCAGCGCAGTGGTTCCTTATATATTACCCGCTCCTGGCACCGATACAGGTCTTCTCCACTACCTGTTGACCTTACAAGTGCCATGTAGCCAGCCAGTCAACATGCGGCTTCCGTCTTTTGTGGGTGGCTACAAAACCGAAGAGGACCTGTACTGCCGCCAGGAAAAGGTCATTTATAACGCTCTGCCCCAGCCTGGCATCTGCATTGTACAGGACTGGCGGGGTGGGGGGGTTTAGGACATGTCCCCATGCCTACATAGTTACATTGTTTATCAAATTCAACCTCACAAGTGATCTCACTGGCTGGGTTATAATATCCTCCTCCTAATCTTGCAGCCATAGCTGTGGATTCCCTTCAAAGTGAAGAACACATCTAAGCCCTTTTTAACCCCCCTGGCGGTCTATTAAAAACGGCCAGGGGGCAGCAGAGCAGTTTTTTTTTTGTTCGTCTTTTTTTTTTTCTTTTTAATCATGTAGCGAGCCCAGGGCTCGCTACATGATGGCCGCTGTGCAGCGGAATCCCCCCACCCTCTTCGATCGCCTCGGGCGATCTCCGATCAGGAAATCCCGTTTCCTGGAAGGCTTTCCCCGTCTACTGGGGGGGGGGCGAGCGGCGGACAATCGGCGCGGAGCGGCGGCGATCAGAGTGCTCACGCAGCTAGCAAAGTGCTAGCAAAGTGTTGCAAAAAAAAATTATGCAAATCGGCCCAGCAGTGCCTGAAAAATCCTCCTGCGCAGCATAGCCCGAGCTCAGCACGGTCTTGCTGCCAGGGAGGTTAAAGTGAATGTTTACTGTTTCTAAAAACAAAAAGTCAGATACTCACCTAAGGAGAGGGAAGGCTTGGTCCTAATGAGCCTTCCCTCTCCTCTCCCGGTCCCCGGTCCCGCGCAGGATCCCCCGTGGCAGTATTCAACCAGTTCGGTCAAATACTGCCACTTCCGCATGCCGAAGGGAGCTTTCGGAAGGCTTCGGGAGCACTCGGGCTCCCTCTGACGCGGCCGCTCCATACTACGCATGCGTGAGCGCCCTCTGACGCGCTCGCGCGTAAGTAGTATGGAGCGGCCCGTCTTCGGAAGCCCGAGTGCTCCCAAAGACCTCCGAAGTCCCTGTGGCGGCGGACGCGAACGGAGGAGCCAGCGCAGCACCGAGGGCACCGGGAGAGGAGGGGGAAGGCTCATTAGGACCGAGCCTTCCCTCTCCTTAGGTGAGTATCTGACTTTTTTTTTTATTAGCGGTACCCATTGGCTTTAAATATAAAAACAGATTTTGCTACAGTATAACGTCTTCCTGTAATAAAGACTGCGGTACATATCCGTTAGCCGGGCGCATCCGGCAGGTGGCGCTGTTGTTGCTAATTTCAATCACAAAACTGTGAATGTAAACGCCGGATGCGCCCGGCTAACTGAATGTAAACGCCGTAGGTGGTAACAATATGTATATTGTATATAGAGTTAATTAAATGACAAATAAGCCGGCGGCAATGTGACAGATCAAGCCGCCGGCTTGCTTCGTGTCTCGCTCTCCTCCCCCCTTGCCCTCTCTCGTTTAGAGCCCTGGGGGGGGGCGGACATGCGTGTCCCCCCAGAGTCGTTCGTCGCGGCAGGGAATCCTGCTTGTTTTATTGCGACGAACGACTCTGGGGGGACACGAGTCCCCTCCCCAGGGCTCTATACGAAATAGGGCAAGGGGGGTGGAGAGCGAGACACGAAGCAAGCCGGCGGCTTGATCTGTCACATTGCCGCCGGCTTATTTGTCATTTAATTAACTCTCTTCTACATATTGTTACCACCTACGGCGTTTACATTCAGTTAGCCGGGCGCATTACATACAGTTTAGCCGGGCGCATCCGGCGTTTACATTCACAGTTTTGTGATTGAAATTAGCAACAACAGCGCCACCTGCCGGATGCGCCCGGCTAACGGATAAGTACCAAGACTGCTTTTAATATCCCCTTTGTTCCATGTGCAGATTACGTCCCCACTTCCTGTGTACAAGCTTAGGTATTAGGTATTGCCTTCTGATGGACTGCATTTATACATGTTGTTCAGGTCACCCCTTAGCTGTCTTTTTTTCCAAGCTAAATAAGCCCAGTTTTCCCAACCTTTCTTGATAATTGAGACCTTCCATCCTTCTGATTAATTTAGTTGCCCGTCTTTGTACCCATTCTAGTATGTTTATGTCCTTCCTGTAGTGCGGTGTCCAAAAACAGGGATTAGTATACTAGCATCTCGTAATTTTATTTCCTGTTTTATGCATTGCAGAATTGTATTCACTTTAGCTTCTGCTGCTTTGCATTGAATACAGTAAATTATCATCAAGCAAAGAGTGCCATAATGTAAGAGAATAAAAATTCTGTGTTTGGCTGTAAGGCTTGGGCACATTTGCCGAAACTGGTTCACCAAGGAGAACACTACATCAGCAGAGCTGATTGTTTTACTAGAAGTGCTGATTGCTGTACATGGGTGGCTGCACAGACAGTACTGCAGAATCCAAGAAACAGGTCGCTGCAACCACTGCACCTACTGTGATCGGGAGCAGAACACCAAAGTGCCAGGAAAATGTAGTAGATAAAATTCTGCTGCACCAATCACAGGATAAAAGTCCAATTTTTTTTTAAGGCAATTGTGCGCAAACAGCAATACAGCTCACGCGTATCGGAGCAAACTGATGGCTCCTTAGTCATAGCTAATGAACAGGTGATGCATCCAGGAATATGTAGGTACAGTAAAGTCCCACTCAAAAGGTGGTATCACCTGTCTTATAGGGATATACAAACGCAGTACAAACATCAATAAAATGAAATCCGTCATAGTGATACAGTTCCCCAGAATTGATTCTCCAGCCGGGTGGCATGAAAAAGTAGCCGGGTGGTGCGAGACGGGGAAATTTGGTGGTTATGGGGGTTATTGCTGTCTTCCATATGGGGGTGTTTGTTGCATTTCATATAGATGTTATTGCTGCTGAGAGAAAAGTAAGGGGGGGGGGCGTCAGGGGGATCGAGGGGTATTGCATATCTCATAGTATGCATACCTTGTAGTCTCTCTACACTCGCTCAAGAGTTCATTCTTTACTTTGTGCAGTGGACCACTTTGCACAGACTTGCTGGACAGATTTAACAGCACAGAGTAGCTGACAGAGTTAGCTGACAGACTGACATTATAAGAAAATAAAAAAAGCAACATATATCCAGAAGGTCAGATGATAATGCCCAATGTATGGGGGATATGTGCAGGAGTAAAGCCCCGTCTACACAGGGAGATGTTGTAGCGATCCGGCGGCTCGATTAGCCGCCGGATCGCCTCTTCCGCGTGCCCGCCGCGTCCCCGCTCGCCGCGCGTGCGCTGCATTCGATTGCCCGCTCGTCCCCGCCGGCGCCGCTTATCTTCCGCTCGATTCCCTGCCATTGTCCCCTCGCGGGGAGCGAGCAGGGAATCGGCGGTACGGAGATCCGTCCTGTCGGATCTTATCAATCGAGCCGCATCAGCGGCTCGATTGATAAGGAGCATCGCGGCCGCATCTACTCGTGTAGATGCGGCTTTAAGGTCACTAACCATGATCTATCACAAAAGAAAAAGACCTCAATTAATCACAAGCCTGTTCATCATTCAGAAAATGTTGTTTTGTAGTTTAGGTGCACACTATATTGGCCAACACAAAGCACACTGCAGCACTGAGAGATAGCTAAAAAAGCAAATAAATAAGTGGTGGTGTTGGTTATTAGCAGCTGTGTTCCAAAAGCTGATTAGACCTCCAACGCAATCCAGTGCTAAATAACAAAACCGAGATCAGCGCACAAGGAAAACTTCTAAAGGGCAACCCACAGAGTGATAAATAGTACTAGCAAAATGAAGGCGATGGCCAAAAGCAGAGTGAATGAAGATCAGCAGCTTACCCACGTGTAAAAGACTCAGGAAGACAGCCACGCTACGCTAGCTGACAGGCTGTCACGCTGCTCAAACTCCACGTTCATGGAGGAGTGCTTCCAGCCGCCCACAGCCTGCAGAACAGATAGTCCCGCCTCTTATGTCGCCCAGCCAATGAGCATTGTCAAGGCGCCAGGCATCGCAAATACAGCCCGCCGGGAAGCACAAGGTCTCGTATGTAGAGTAGCGTGGCTCACGCAGTGTACGAGGAGCGCAGTACTTATCCTATTACGGCCCGCCGGGA